>NC_142582.1:81849027-82152058 GCF_965207765.1 Zootoca vivipara | reverse complement strand
AAGTCAGCGTCTTGTTTGGATTGATTCAGGCTATATGGTGAAGGAAGTTACTGTATTGGGACTATTTTACTGTGAAACATACCTGGACATACTTCTCGTGGTACACGGCGGAAACGTGCCGCGCTAATTCTGGCGGTGTTTGAGTCTTTAAAGGAGTCTCCAAAGGAGTGACCTGTATGTGGTATTTTCTACTCTCTCCAGTGTATCGCTGAGGAGACACCCAGTGATACAGAGTTGCTCTCTCCCCACGTATTGCAAGATATAAACTTAGTACCCCTTGTACTGCATGAGGACTACTCCGTTGTAGGAGCATTGGGCGTTAATTGGACTCCCTGCCTGTAATTTGGGTTTGAATTCCCCGCTACAGTTGTTTGAGGATTGATACTACCTTAGAAGACGGGACAAATATTGATCTATTGAACTCCAATAGGATTATAAGGAACCTCTCAGCTGGGAATCTTTATCATCGTAAGGAAGAAGTAAGATACCAACTCTACTAACAAAGTAGTAACAACGTTTCATTGAGACTTTGGGGAAGGTGGGAGGGGAGAGGGTTTTCTTTTTTATATACTTTTTTCTTTCTTTTCTTTTTTTGGATTGTCTTTCTACCCCTTGTCCTCCCCCCCCCCTCATTGTATTTGGAAAATCTGAATAAGTTGGGGACTGCGGGGATAAGAAGGGATAAAATTAGTGGAGTTTAGAAGGGAAGGTGAGTTGCCGGGAAAATGGGGGAGAAAAGGGGAGCGAAATCAATAGCAACCCCAACTGAAAGACGTTCCTCCAGACAGGAGGAAGGTAGAGACTGGGAGGGATTCCTAAATGAAATCAAAAAAGAAATTAAGCAAAGTGAGCAGAACATTGAAAAGAAATTGGGAGATATACAGATCTCAATAGATCAAAAATTTGAGAAGGTGGTGGGAGAACTAACCCAGGAAATTAAAGAAGTAGCAGGGAAAACCAAGGGGCTGGAAGAAAGCACTAAAAGAGTGCAGAAAGAGGTGAAAGAGACAAAAAAGGAAACAGAAGGTTTAAGGGAGGAAATAGCAAAATTAAAAAAAGGAAAAAGAAGAAATACTAGATAATTTGGCCCTTATGGAACTCAGGCAGAGGCAGCAAAATTTGAAATTTAGAGGCCTACCTGAAGAGCAAGATGAGAACATCAAGGACAAACTGGCAAATGGAATAGCAAACTGGTTGGGGCGTACCAAGGATGAGATAGAGGGGGCAATCTCAAATGCATTTAGAATCAAAGTCAAATCAACAAAGGCAAAGGCGAGAAAGCTCCCGGGGGATTGCTTAGTAATATTTAATTCGATGTTTCTGAGGAATGAAATCCTTAGACAAAGCTTTATAAGTAAATTGGCAATCGATGGGAGGGACATAATCATATTTAAAGAGGTGCCCACTAGACTGCTACGCAATAGAGAAAAATTCCGGGAGTTTATTAAAGTACTGAGGAGAAATGACATTGGTTTTAGATGGGAAAACCCGGTTGGACTTACCTTCTATTATAAAGGCATAAGAACCACGATCAAAAACCAGAATGACATAGGAAAATTTAGAAGAAAATATGGACAGGCCTTAGGAATGGAGAAAAGTAGTGAAGAGGGGGCAATAGGAGGGGAGGAGAATGATAATGAAGAAGACATGTTAGAGGAAAGAGAGGAGAAAAGCATTGATGAAGAAGAAGGAAATCTGGATATAGATATTGATAAGGAGGAACAGTCATAAAAGAACAAAAGATATTGTATTCTCATAAAACTAAATAAAACTTAATTAATAAAAAAAAGCTATGGTACTGAAAATTAAATCTTGGAACGTGAACGGATTAAACAACAAAAGTAAAAGAAACAAACTTGAATACATTTTGACAAAAGAAAAATTAGACTTGATATGCTTACAGGAGACGCACATTTCAAAAAAGCACGAAAGGATCCTGGTAAACAAAAAATTGGGAATGGAATTTACATCTTTAAGTGAAAAGAAAAAGAGAGGGGTGGTATTATACATTAAAGAAAAATTTAAACCAGAATTGGCCTTTAAGGATGAAGAGGGGAGAGTAATAGCAGCCCGAGTCATGGTACAGGGGGAAAAGATGCTGGTAGTGGGAATATATGCTCCAAATCAAAGAAAAGCAACATTCTACAAAAAATTAGAGAAAAGGTTATTAGAGCATATAGAGGAAAAAATGCTCTTAATGGGAGATTTTAACGGGGTGGTGGACCCACTATTAGATAGAACAAAAAGGAAAAAAGCCAGTAAAGATGGTAAACTACCAAACTCCTTTTTTAGTATGGTGGAAAGGCTGGACCTGATTGACAGCTGGAGACATAAAAATCCTATCTCCAAACAATACACGTTTTTCTCCGAACCTAATCAAAGTTAGGGAAGAATAGATTATATCTGGTTATCAAGAGAATTAAGCTCTAAAATTGGTAAAATGGATATTCCACCCAGGACACTTTCGGATCATAACTCAATATATTTAGAAATGTTAGATGTCCAACCTTCCCCCTTTCGGTGGAAAATGAACGAAGGCCTGTTTCAGGATCAAAGAATCGTAGACAAAGCTCGAGAAACATTCAAGGAATATCTTAAATTTAATTTAAAAGAGGGATCAGCAATTAACTGGGTCTGGGATGCAGGGAAAGCATTTATGAGGGGCTTCCTAATAAAACAAAACAGTATTAAAAAAAAGGAAAGAGAAAAGAAGATAGACCAAATAACAAAAGACTTGTTAGAAAGTGAAAGACAATTGAGTTTAAACCCGGGGAATAAAGACATAAAACAAAAAGCAAGGATGTTGCGGACTCAATACTCCACCCTGGTCAATCAAGAAGTGGAATGGAAACTAAAATGGATCAAGCAAAAAAACTTTGAACACGCAAATAAGTGTGGCAAGCTTTTGGCTTGGCAACTGAAAAAAAGACAAAGACAAAATTATATTAGCCAAATTCAAAAAGATGGAAAGGTGACAGGAAACCCTAAAAGCATAAGGAGTGCATTCCAAAAATTCTATAAGGAACTATATCAGAAGGGGAAAGAAAAAGGAGAGGAAATAGATAGTTATCTAGAAAATTGCAGGTTAAGGAAAATAACAGAAGAACAGATTAATATACTAAACACCCATATAACAGAAGAAGAAGTACAGGAGGGAATTAAAAAAATGAAAATAGGAAAGGCGCCAGGCCCTGATGGGCTGACGGCCAAGTACTATAAGGAGTTGAAAGAATAAGTGACACCTATCCTAACTAAATTAATGAATGAGATTATGATAAAAGGACAGATCCCAAATTCCTGGGAAGAGGCTTATATCACCTTAATCCCGAAAGAAAATTCAGAACTGCTTGATGTCAGAAATTATAGACCGATCTCTCTTCTGAACTCAGATTATAAACTATTTGCGGATATCCTGGGAAATAGACTTTAAAAAGTGTTATCTGAAATTATACATAAAGATCAGACAGGATTCTTGCCAGGCCGTCAAATGAAAAATAACGTTAGAACAGTGGTAGATATCATTGAATATCTGGAGTTAAAAATTGATAAAAAGGCAGCGTTGATATTTGTCGACGCCGAAAAGGCGTTTGACAATATATCCTGGGAATTCATGAAAAAGATACTAGAAAGAAGAGATATGGGAGGGAAATTCAGACAAAGTATTGAAGCAATTTACTCTAAGCAGAGGGCCAAATTGATAATAAATAACACACTATCAGAGGAAATAAATATTAGGAAAGGAACAAGGCAAGGGTGCCCCTTATCTCCTTTGTTATTCATATTAGTATTGGAAGTCTTGTTGGAGAAGATAAGAGACAATAAGGAGATAAGGGGAATAAAGATCGGACGTAGAGAATATAAACAGAAGGCCTTTGCTGACGATCTTGTGATAACCATGGAAGATCCCGAAACGGGTATAGCAGAATTGTTGAAGGAAATGGGTGCATATGGAGCCGTAGCTGGATTTAGATTAAACAAAAATAAAACAAAAATGATAATCAAAAATCTAATAAAGAAAGAAAGGGAAGATCTGCAAAGAAAGTACGGTATCGAAATAGTGAAGAAAGTAAAATACCTAGGAATATGGCTATCAGAAAGAAATATAAATCTCTTCAATGATAACTACACCAAAATATGGAATGATATCAAAAAGGACTTAGCAACATGGAAAAAATTGTATCTTTCTCTGTGGGGTAGGATTGCCACTGTAAAAATGAATATACTACCTAGGTTTCTATTTTTATTTCAAATGATTCCGGTAGTGAAGGGCGTCACCATATTTGAGGAATGGAGGAAAGAAATTTCTAGATATATATGGCAGGGGAAACCCCCACGAATAACGTATAAGATCTTAACAGATAGAAAAGAGAGGGGGGGTTTCTCGCTGCCAGACCTCAAGATTTATTATGAGGCCTCATGTATGGTATGGTTAAAAGAATGGGCAATTTTAAGTGACTCCGACCTTCTGGATCTTGAAGGCTTTAACAACAGGTTTACTTGGCACAGCTACCTTTGGCATGAGAAAGTTAAATCACACAGGGGCTTCCTATCACACGTGTTTAGGAGGCCACTGTATGAGGTCTGGAGTAGAGTTAAAAGTTTAATAGAAAGGAGAACTCCAAGGTGGCTGTCGCCAACTGAAATTTTAACAATTAAAAAAACGAATATGGAAACAAATTGGCTATGCTATGAAGATATTCTTGTAGAAACTGAGGAGGGCTGGAAAATCTTAACTTATGATCAACTGAAAGGAAGGGGCATAGGTTGGCTACAATACCATCAGATATATGACCTGTTTAGACAAGATAACAAAAATCACGGCTTCGAGAATAAAAAATCTAAATTTCAATCAGAAATATTGGAAGGCAAAGAAAAATTGCTAACTAAGATGTATGACATCCTCCTAGATTGGAATACTAAGGATGAAGCAACTAAAGAGTGCATGATCAAATGGGCAGTAGATCTAGGCTATAATATTAGTATTGATCAATGGCAAAATTTGTGGAAAAATCAAATCAAATTCACAGCCTGCACTCTTCTAAAAGAAAACATCATGAAAATGATGTTTAGATGGCATCTTACGCCGGTCAAGTTAGCAAAAATTAACAAGTCTAACAATAGAAAATGCTGGAAGTGTAACATCAAAGAAGGAGACTTTTACCACATGTGGTGGCTCTGTGATAAGGTAAAGATCTATTGGGAACAAATATATAATGAATTAAAAAGATTGTTACGATACACGTTCCCAAAAAGACCGGAAGAAATGCTATTAGGAATCTTAAGCAGAAGTGTAAAGAAAGAAGATCACAAACTTTTCATGTATGCCACCACGGCCGCAAGAGTTATCTTAGCACAAAAGTGGAGAACAATGGAAGTGCCTACGATAGAGGATTGGAGGGAGAAGTTAATAGAATATTCAGAGCTGGCGAGGCTAACGGGGAGAATTAGGGATCAAAAACAACAGAAGTTTCAAAAATAATGGGAGAAATTTATAATTTATAGGAAAGACTATTGTAAAATTTAAACAAAGAAAGACCAAGGAGAAAATAGAATGAGAGAAAGGGAAAAAAAGGGGAAAACTGGTAGATTACCATTATAAAATGCAACAAGAGGATAAGTAACCAGGACGTTAAATTAATTATGTGGAAAATGAATGAAAAAAGGTACCTGGTAGAATATATAATGGGACGAAATCAACTGGACGGGAAAGAAAACCAAAAGAGAGAAAGGAGGAAGTCAAGTTGGGGAAAATGAGGTGAAGATGAAAACAAAGAACAGGAAGAAAAATGTAAAAACTTGAGATACAAGCCCAGGCATTCAACATGTTTGAAAGGATACTTTATTTGGGAAATGTAAGCTTCGAATGGATACCTGTGGTCTTCTTTCTTTTTTGTATGGAATAACTTTTTCTTTTCTTTTTTATGTGATTTGTTATTGTATACAGCCGTAAAATCAATAAAAACTATATTAAAAAAAAAACAAAGGTGTGTGCAGTGTCACTCATATTTTAACATGTATCATTTTTGCAAATCCGTTTCATTTGTTAAGAAAAAGCAACAGCTTTTTCTAAACAAAGAAATTGTACTGTATTTTCTATTTTATTGTAACTTTTAAAAAATCAATGCCTACTGTTGTAATAATCTTCTGTAAACTGCTTTGTTAGGTCCATCTGAAAAGCAATATAGAAATAACATTTTTAAAAAATGCTGAAGTTCATAATAACCAGCTTTATTAATGAATTTTGGGGACTGTAATATTTGGTCTGCGGCAGCTAGATTGGTGACTGGGAGCGGCCGCCAGGACCATGAAACACTGATCCTGAAAGACCAACATTGGCTCCCAATATCTTTCTGAACACAATTCAGTGCTGGTGTTGGTGTTGACCTAAATAGCCTCGGCCCAGTATACCTGAAGGGGCATCTCCACCTCTATCATTTAACCCGGACACTGAGGTCCACCTTCAAGGGCCTTCTGGCAGTTCCCTCACTGCAAGAAGTGAAGCTACAGGGAATCAGGCAGAGGGCCTTCTTGGTAGTGACACCCACCCTGTGGAACATCTTCCTATCAGATGTCAAGGTGATGAGTAACTATGTAACTTTTAGAAGACATCTGAAGGCAGCCCTGTACAGTGGTATCTCGACTTACGAATGACTCGATGTACGAATGTTTCAAGTTATGAACGGAGCTCCGTCCACCATTTTGGATGCGGTGCAAATAGGATTTTTTCGACTTACGAATTTTTAATAGGGGTTGCTTCAACTTACGATTGTTTTCCCCCCACAGGCTTCTACTTACTATTTTTTTGACTTACGAAGGTCCGTTCGGAACGGATTAAATTCGTAAGTCGAGGTACCACTGTATAGGGAAGCCTTTTAATGTTTTATTTTGCTTTTATATATGTTGGAAGCAGCCCAGAGTGGTTGAGACTACCCAGTCAGATAATAATAATAATAATAATAATAATAATAATAATAATAATAATAATAATAATAATTTATTTGTACCCTGCCCATCTTCCAATGGGCAGAGTACAAGTATTGTTATTGTTGTTATTATTATTATTATTGTTGTTGTTGTTATTATTATTATTATTAAATCCATTTCATTTCCCAGGTGTCCTAGTAGCAATGGACACTTCCAAAACTGCTCATTTAAAGTGTTCGTTATCCCTGGTTTATGCAGTGGCAAGTGCTTCTCAGTTGAATGGATTGGGCCATGAAACATTTGGAACTGCACATCCCAGGCTCATTTGTTATGCTGAGCTGCATATTCATTTGCTGTTTAGATTATAAGATGAGTGTTTTCCTAGCACATTTCTAATTGAAAGAAAGGGCACCACCTTGGCTTTTAGAGGACTGCAAGGCAGGTTGCTGCAGAGTAAAGGAATATGATATACATACATGTATACTGGAGCACAGCCTTCTGCAATGTGTAATGGAAATTTCAAGTGTGCTCTGACATGTTGGCAAGCATGGCTAAGTGAGGTTGGGAGAGCATCCTAGCGCCAGCTTCAAAAAGTTGGGGGGGGGGCGACACTGGGAGGCCTCCTACCCTTTAAGTGCCATTGGGCTTTTGCTCAAAATGGGGCTGAGTGTAAACGAGTCAAAATTAACTCAGCTGAGATGAGCCTAGCTGGGGGGAGCTTGCCAATTGCAAGTGAACAATGAAGCTTGCTAATATATATCTATACTGATTGCTTGTAGATATATTAAATGCACCATTTGTGAGAAATAAAATCTATGCCACAATGCACAATATAAAATCTTTATTATGATACAAAACAATGCTTTCTCTTACTGCTTGTGGAAAATATATTCTTAGCAGTAAAATTCAATGACCACTGCCTGGAGCTACCAAAGACAAACGAGGGAGAGACTTTCCTCAAAAACAAGCAAAAGAAACTCCGGCTTGAGTGCTGAAGATTTCATCGAGAATTAAAGTGAAATGAGAATAACTGTTCGTGTCAGCTTCCATCTCTCTTCACTTCTTTTTTTTTTTTTTAAAGAAGAGCAATAAAGCAACAAATTTTCTGACTCATGGACTACAGCCAGCTTCCTTAGGCTACACATTCAAGGGACTAGCCCAAGACATTTTGCTGCCTGAAGTCAAGGTACCCAAGGCCACTTAAGTCAAGGTACCCAGATCAAGGTATCCATGGCCACAACTTATTTTGGCACCTGCGGCAGAGCATTCCACAAGTGCCTCTTTCTTCTTCCTGGCAATAATAGTAAGAACAACAAAAAATTGAATACCTGTTATTTCATGGCACCCAAAATCAGCTGTCTAAGATAACTCCATCTGCCTAATGGTAGGGCCAGGCCTGTTATATATTCACAAAGCTATTTGGCACAATTGAAGAACTGAAGAATAAGTTCCTGTGTTGTTTATACTCCACATCCATATGGTAGGTTCTTACGTTGTGTTGCAGTGAGGGTACTGTTTTAACATAGCTAAGTCCTTTGCTACTCTGTAAATGTTTGAATTGGGGGTTCATATTGGATGCAGGATCATATTGTACACAGACTTTGGAAGGCTTATCCTGGGTAAATTTGCTGTTTGGTTTTTCCTCTGGTTTAGCATTTTATTTAACTTTTGATAATTCAAGCAACTGATCCAAAAGTAGGGAATCAGAGATGAATAATCTGTTTGCGTAATGCCAAGTTTTTACCAATGTGCAGAGAGAATATTACAGGTGAGAATGTGTGCACCTTTCCTTCTTTGGCACCTTGCCAGAATCAGTTTGGCAAACTAGCTTTGTCTTATTAAAACAAAAGACACTGCCTCTAAGGAACCTTGTTAGACAAAGATTTAAAAGGGAGGTCCTCTTGAAGAATGATTCCTGCTCGATTCATTGTAATTATGTATATAAAAATCAATGACACTAGACTTGACAAGGTAGAGTCATCCGGTAATAGTTGTGTCATAGGACAGGTTTGCGGTTACAATGTACAGCCTTGAGGGCACATGCTTTGGCATCTCCCAATTATTATAAGGAGTATGGGAAAGCTTCATTTATATCTCTTTGGGGGGGCACATTCATTTATATATCTCTTACTCTGTAGAGTTTTGTGTGATCACATGGGTGAGACATGACAGTCACCACCAGTTGCAGCTGACACAAGTCCAGTTCCCTAGCCATGCAGAGTCAAAAACATTCTCTACACAAAGCCCACACAAGGCCAAATTAAAATCATATTTATAATTTTGACATTTAGGATGGGAAGGTAAATTGTACTTGTATAAGAAACACAAGCGGGACACGGGTGGCGCTGTGGTCTAAACCACTGAGCCTAGGGCTTGCCGATCAGAAGGTCGGAGGTTCGAGCCCCGCGGTGGGGTGAGCTCCCGTTGCTTGGTCCCTGCTCCTGCCAACCTAGCAGTTCGAAAGCACGTCAAGTCCAAGTAGATAAATAGGTACCGCTCCGGCGGGAAGGTAAACAGCTTTTCCGTGTGCTGCTCTGGTTTCGCCAGAAGCGTCTTAGTCATACATAACCCAGAAAAACTGTTTGTGGACAAACGTCAGCTCCCTCAGCCAGTAAAGCGAGATGAGCGCCGCAACCCCAGAGTCGTTCGCGACTAGACTTAACCCCAGAGTCGTTCGCGACTGGACTTAACAATCAGGGTTCCTTTACCTTTACCTTAAGAAACACAAGAGCATAGGACCAGATATGCAAGAACCCAGGAAGGGATCAGTAAGGGCTAGTGCAGGCATCCCCAACCTTCGGCCCTCCAGATGTTTTGGACTACAATTCCCATCTTCCCTGACCACTGGTCCTATTAGCTAAGGATCATGGGAGTTGTAGGCTAAAACATTTGTTGGGCCGCAGTTTGGGGATGCCTGGGCTGGTGTGTAACGCATACATAATTATGGGGGAAACCATGGGAAATTTATGGGGCCAGAGTTGCTACCTAATGCTGCCTGAAGCAAAATTTAAATGCAACTCGAGATATTCCTGCTCAGAATAAACAGGTCTTGGGAATCCTGTGGAGTCCTAAAGGAGAGGTGCAAGGATGCTTGAAAAATGCACCCAGTGCTGATCATTTCAACACAGATCATTATGGGGCATGTTTGTCAAGATTCCCCCTACCCTTCCAAGTTCTGGTTGTGCATGGGAGACTTGGAAATCCCAACCTTGACTGATCCATTTAATCTCTTTTCTCCTCTCATTATAGAGAAACTGCAGCACTTTAGGCCTGGGTGCTGTGGGAGGGATCAGGTTCCTGGCTTCACTGGATCCATTCTCCCAAGTTGGGGTGGGATACACACATACACACAAACACACAGCAGCAGCAGCAGGCACATTAGCAAGCCTGTAATTTTGCCCCTCTCCAGCCAGGGCCACATACCCTCTTTTGCTCCTTTGATCCAGCACTCTTTTCCTGATAAAAAAAATTCTGTCCCCAGGTTATGTGTCTTGTTGCGGGTAGAAGATACACAGATCTTTCCCCTTTCGGTTAGCAATTTTCTTAAGAAAAGTCAAAAGGTTTCAGGAAAAGTGTTAATAACCCACACTCTGGCGCTGTTCTTGATTGAAGCTTCTCGTCAAAGGCTGTAATGAAGCAAAAACAAAACCACCAGGCAATGCTCCACATGTCTCCTGCAGGCATCAGGTCTTGCTTTGCTTTCATTCACACCTGGAGTTATTGCAAAGCATTGGGGGACTGACTAGAAGTCTCCTTCTAGCAAAATGCTCTCATCTGACTGTTGCTGCAATAAGTGTTCTATGCAGGACTGCTTGAGGGCTATGGCTTCAGACTCTGCTGAAGAGGGGATTACTAAAGGAGGTTTCTGAATATGGCACAAAATATTATAATTCAGGGAATAAACTGAGTGTTGCTTTTGATTTATTTGCAGTTGTGGGAGCTCTTCACCTGGTCAAGAAACATAACCTTTGCCAAAGTTTGCATAAAGAAAAAGAAAAAAACACATCCATTATATTGAAACGGAGGAGAATATAACCTTAAGAGTTTTTTCTCAGATGGCATGAAATTATGCATCCCCTCAGTAAATCTGCCCCCAAAAACCCTACAATCGTGAAATCTTATTACAGATTTTTCATTCTTTATCACCTTCATATCATTCCATTCATAGCCTGAGGCTCAGTCTTCAGCTGCCATTGATTGACTTTCTAGTCCCCCCCACTCCTTCCATTGATTCACGATATTTTGGCTTCTGATCCATATATTTTGAAATTCAAAGCTTTGGTTGCTTATAGGCCTGTTTCTAATAAGTGACAAAAAATTACTGTCTACTCACGGGTACATAGACCGTTTAGGAAAACGTCGGCCTTGATGCTAGTTTCTTCAGAGTGTTTTGACAATCCAGGTTGCAGGAGCCTCTTTCACTAGCAAATCACAGGTACTTATAATCATGTTTGAGCAACGAGATATTTCACATGCTGGTTATGACCTATAAAGTCCTATATGGGTTGGGATCTCAGTACTTTACAGAGCACTGCCTGAGGTCGTCTACAGAGGACCTTCTCTGGGTGCTCCCTCAAACTAAAGCTTAGAGGGTGAGCATGAGAAAGATGGTGTTTTAATGGTGCCTCCTGCATATTTCCAACTATGGAGTGCAGGTCTGGTGTAAGTGTCTGTATTTTTTCCCAGTGCCAATCAAATACTTTTTGGTTCTCCAGACCGAGGCAGATTTAGGGAAGTACGACCAGTTTGGTTGCACTGGGCATGCAGTCTCAGGGGCACCACTGGGAACACTGCAACCATGATTTAGAACAGTGATGGCGAACCTATGACACGCGTGTCAGACATGACATGCAGAGCCCTCACTGCTGGCACGCGCCCCATCGGCCCATTTGCGCTGTTGTTGTTGTTGTTGTTGTTGTTGTTGTTGTTGTTTTCCCCCATTTGTTCTCCTGCTCCTCCTACAGCTTGTCTCTGCTACAGCTTGTCTCCGCTGTTAAAACCCGGATCCGTTGTTGTTGTTGTTGTTGTTGTTGTTGTTGTTGTTGTTGTTGTTTTGTTGTTAACCTTTCTGTGCTGTTTTTTTCCCCTGGCACTTTGGCAGACTATGATTGGGTGTAACAGCGTTCATTTTTTAACCCGTTCTGTGCTGGGTTTTTTAGCGCCTTGGCAGACTATGTCGGTGCTGCGTGTTAGTTCCAGTGATGGTATTATTCGTCATTTGTTTCTGTTCTCTTCCCCCCCCAAAAAAGCAAAGCAACTTTTGCACACCCCCCCAAAAAACCTCCAAAACCTTGGTCAGCAGCTCCCCCCAAAAAGCTCAACAACTCTGGGCACTTTGTGATAAGTAAGGGTTTTTTGGTTTGGTTTGGTTAAATAATTAGTTTTTGGTTTATTAAATACAGTTACATATTACAATTATACATTTTTGTTATTTAAACTATAAATATCGCGAAATTGTGGTTTTTTTCTCGAAGTGACACACTACCCGAGTTATACTCGGTTTTTTGGAGAATTTTGACACACCAAGCTCAAAAGGTTGCCCATCACCTTTTGAGGGGTGCAGAGGGATGCTGAATTCTGGCCACTGAAATTTGAGACCCCAAGTTCCACCACTGCTCCAGCTTGTTTAAAATTTGGTTTTAAGTTCCTACTGTATATGCATTTGTTGTGTCTTTTAGTTCCATGCTATATGGAACTGTTTAGGGAGGCTTTTAATGTTTACTAGATTATTTTATTTCATTTTTCTGTTGGAAGCCGTCCAGAGTGGCTGGGGAAACCCAGCCAGATGGGCAGAGTATAAGTAATAAATTATTATTATTATTATTATTATTATTATTATTATTATTATTATTATTATTATTATTATTTTATTCTTTTGGTTTTATTTTGCTGCTTCATACCCGGGTCTTTATGCTGGTTGTCTCCTTAGAGGTGAAATACAACATGGTGTGAAAGGGGGTGCACCTGTGCAACAAGTCTTCTCCTTCCTCTCTTCCTTCCAGCTACCCACACACATTGGGGACCCCATAGAGCAGATTTTAGGGGTGCACGAGGGACTGGGTGAAGATTTCCATTGCACAATTTCATTTAATTTATATATTTAAAGGCACTTCTAAACCACTTAATACTTTAGAAGCTCTAAGCAGTATAGAAAAATACAACATAAAAACAATAAAACTCCCATCGTAAAACAGAGCTAGAACATAAAACTCAGTAAAAACATCATTTTAAAAACAGGAATTCAATAACAACAGGTCCATTCTTAGGGGTCGGCAAAAGCCTGTCATATCATCATCGGATGTCACCCTTAGTTTATTGTAGTTTTATTACGTTTTTTTTTCTTCTCTTTTTATTTGTATGGCACCCGGAGAATTGATTTTATGAGTCTTGTGAATACAATAATAACATATGTTACAATAGTGATATTTAAGGAGCTGGGAGTAGTATCTCTGTGTTTCAGATGTGATTATTTAGGAGCACCTGCATGGTTTTCGTGCTGAGCCACAAATGTATTAAAACTAAATGGGCCTGTGCAGACTTTTAGATTAAAAACTGAAACACAGCTAACCTAAATTCACATTTCTCTGAATTTTGTGGTGGAGTTCTCCCATTATTATTATTATTATTATTATTTCCTTGCCTAAGGGCCAACCAAAACATATGTCCAAAAACACATGTATTGGGGGACAGTGTGCATATAAATGCATTCATTAGTGAAAATAACATACAAGAAAACATTATATTAGGGGGAAATGCTTTCAAAACGGCTATACTGTGCACATTTGGTGATAAATTTTCATGAGGACATAAAAGCAACCAGAACAACATAAACTGATGCGGAAATGTGGCAAACTGAGTTTAAGATTAGGAAAATGAGAAATTGAAAGATCCCTACATAGAAACAAGATTCCCCTCCCCAATCCTTTGAGAGCAATAGTTCTAAAGTATAGAGGAAAAGACGGGAATAAATGAAAGCTGGTGATGTATGCTGTAAAACTCTTAAATTGTGAGCTGTGGGAATAGGTACTCACTGGAGATATCTCTCTGGAGAGAAATATGGTGGAAGCAGGCAGGCAGCAAAGCATCACAAACATTAGCATTCAGCCTGCATTTGCTGAACTCAGCCAAGAAATATGAATAATGCAGAAAAATGAGGTGATTCAAGGCACTGGATTAGGCCGTTCATCTTCACCTTATAATTATCTCTCTCTCTTTCTGACTCCAATAATTTTTGGGGGGCAAAGGGGGAGAGTTATGAATAAATGCACTGAGCTCCACAGGGACCCCTGATCTGTGATGGCACAGGTCCGCTTGTGAGCACCAGTGGATGAAATCTGTATTTGTGATGGGGAAATTCCAAGCTTATCAGTTTAACACCATTGTCTTGACCAGCTGCAAAGTAAACTTTTCAAAATAAGTTCTCTGTCCAAATCAAGTGAATGTGCACATTGCACTATAAGTTCATTGAGTTAAATTGAACGTTCCAAAAGTGTCAGCTTAAAGGCTACTCGGTCGCCATTTGTTCAACCTATGTCTGTTTGATCATCTGAATGGTTTGAAGTGTCCCTTGGATGGCAAAGATAATGCAGAGGTGGGCTTTTTCGCCAGGGGCACCAAATGTACTCCCTGCTGAAATACCAGACGCCCTATCCTTATTGGCATTCTGCCAGCTCTTGATGGTAGACTTGTTCACACAGGCATCCCCTTGATCTCTCAACCTGAGCCTCCTCTTTTACTCGCTTTATGGTTTTAATGGGATTGTTTTATTCTAAATTTAAATTGTAGAACACACACACACACACACATGTACAGGCAGTTTTTATACATTGTAAATCGCTTAGAAGACTATTTCTGCATTTAGTGATCTATAAGCAAACAAACAAGAAGATAAACAATGCTAAACTCTGTGTATTAATCAGAATGGAGTGAAATCAGTCTCCTAGTTGGGTAGGATATAAATTTTATTGCTCTTATTAATAGCAGCAAAACAGGATGCAGCTGTCACTGATTCAAGCTCTTGGAAGATGGAATGAACTGTGGCATATGCCTACTTCATGCTTTTAGGAATATGCTCTTGGTGGGCTCTCCCCCCCCCACCCTCCCAGCAGCATTCCAAAACACTTCTCATTTTCCTCAAATGATTATGGGTTTGTGACACACCAGCGTTATGTGGGCCTTGATTCATTTGCTGCCCTTTCCCCACTGGCCATGATGATAAGCATTTTGTCTACAGCACATTAAACATTAAAAACCTTCTTTGCCGTATCTCTCTTTTTAATGTGCTTTATTTTGGTACCAGTCCAGACTGTGGAGACAAAAATCCCCTTGGGACCCAAAGTAGAATACAATTTGCTTGGCAGTTTTGGCTGTAAACATGATAATAAATGAGAAGATGAATATTCAATAATACACATACAAGTCCCCATGCCCACCTTCATTTCCTTTCCCCTATCTTCACTCGATAACACCTTTTTAAAAAAATCCTGAAGTTTTCCAGGCTAGAAATGTTCGCTCAGTTGCCTCACTGTTAAAGAGTCCAGCCTACTTGCTTAAAACCCAACAGAGTCCTTTTTAATTGACCTCCAGTTTGATATACTATGCTCTTTCAAATGTGATTTTTTTTCGGGGGGGGGGGGGCGGCTTACTGGGTTGTTGTTTTTATTTTTATTATATATTTTGTGGTTTTATATTTTGATTTTGATTTTCTGTGAACTGCCCTGAGACCTCTGGGTATAGGGCGCTTTATAAATTCTAATAATAATAATAATAATAATAATAATAATAATAATTAATAATAATAATAATATTGTGGCAAAATCTGTTTTCCATTTTTGCAAGTGTTCTTCCTTAATGAAAGAGGTTTCTATTTTCCATTCTCAGTAGTGTTGTGTGCCAGATTTAGCTGAATCCCAAACCACAGAATCAGGCCAATTCTGGGGAAGGGGAATACAAGCTTTGCCCAACTCAGGTGGAGACAGCCCCAGATTGCTGTGGGTTGGGCTGAGCCAAACTGGGCCAGGAAGGAGAGGCAGGCATCGAACAGAAAGAAGGAGAAATCAGACAGGAAAAAGGAGAAGAAGGAAAAAGGTCTAGGAGGAGACAACAGGGATCGACTGGGCCTGCTGCATCTTCCTAGAGGAAAGCAAAAATGTTGGGGGATGCCTGCAGAGGCAGTTAGAGGGGGCTCGCCTTTGGATGTGTGGTTCAGGGTACTCTTTTGCAAGCAGCTTTCCCACCCAATCTTTCCTTCTTCCTGCCTTACGCCTGCCTATGTCCTGCCCAGTGCCCCAACACCTTTAATAAGCATGTCACAGGACCTAATCCTCTGCTCACCTGCTGTTGATTCAGTTCTGGAGGGTCCAGGGAGCTCCTTCATGAGCACCTTGTCTGTAGGGAAGCGACTTGCAAAGCAGCACCCCACAGAATTTTACACCGCTGCTCTTGGTTGGGACAGGAGGATGGAGACACTACACCTACCCCCCAAATGTTTAATTCAGTGTTGTTGTTATTAGTTTTTTATCATCAAACATTAACCCCACACCAAAATGGATTTGGGGCCATGTCTAGGGAAGGTTGGGTTGGCCTCATCTGGTACCCCAACTCTCAGGGCATTCTCAGGGCATACCTGTAATATCTAAACCTTTGCACAATGGAAGAAATACATACAACAAAATTCTATGGCAAAAGAAAAAAACAAGGATCAAATATAAAATAATAGATGACAAACAAAGGAGGGGAGGTTGGTCTCCTGGATTTGAAACTTTATTATGAAGCATCTTGCTTAAGCTGGATGAAGGAATAGATAGAACTGAAAGATGCAAATATTTTGGATTTAGAGTGGGCTGATCTGATTTAAGGGTGGCATGTGTATCTATGGTATGAAAAACCCAGGGTTCACAAGGGTTTCTTTAACCATGTGATTAAAGGTAAAGGTAAAGGGACCCCTGACCATTAGGTCCAGTCGTGACCGACTCTGGGGTGGCGCGCTCATCTCGCATTTTTGGCCGAGGGAGCCAGCATATAGCTTCCAGGTCATGTGGCCAGCATGACCAAGCCTCTTCTGGCGAACCAGAGCAGCACACGGAAACACCGTTTACCTTCCCGCTGTAGCGGTTCCTATTTATCTACATGCATTCTGACGTGCTTTAGAAACTGCTAGGTTGGCAGGAGCTGGGACCAAGCAACGGGAGCTCACCCCGTCACAGGGATTCGAACCACTGACCTTCTGATCAGCAAGCCCTAGGCTCAGTGGTTTAACCCACAGCGCCACCTGGTCCCAACCATGTGATTAGAAGAAGTTTATTTAAGGTTTGGACACAAAGACATTTTAGAAAGGAAGACCCCTGGTTGGATTTCACCAATAGAAGCAGTTGTTGCAAAAAGGTGAAATATGGATAGGATTTGGGTAAAGTATAAAGATCTCCTTGAATACCAAAAGGGTAATATAATACTAAGAGACAGGCAGGAGATTTCTAATTGGATACCTGATTGGTTGGTTTCAATATTTCCAAACAAACAAGAAGTTCAAAAAAGAAAAAGAGGATTTAGTCAAGAAGGTTCAGAATTAGAAAAAGTGATTATGGGGCCTAATAAAAAACTAATCTCTAAAATTTATAAGCTATTGCTAGAATGGGAAATTAAAGATGAACTTATAAAGGCGACAATGATTAAGTGGGCCATTAACACTGGGCATAATGTTGAAATTGATGAGTGGGAAAAATTATGGAGCCACACAAGGAACTTCTCTGCATGTTTCCAAATAAGAGAAAATATGCAAAAAATGCAATACTAACTGGCCAAAATGTACTAAAAAATGATACAAAACTCTGTTGGAAATGTCTAGAAGCTGAGGGTACATTTATTCTCTTATGGTGGAAATGCAATCGGGCAAAGGAATTTTGGGAAATGGTGTTCAACGAGTTAAAAAATAATAATACATTTCCTAAGAAACTGGAAGCGTTCCTTCTTGCCATAATTGGGAATGAGATTTTTTTAAAAAAACACCCATAACTTATTCTTATATGCAACTGCAGCTGCAAGGATAGTATACACTAGACACTAGAAACAAAGAGAGATCCCAGGGAAAGAACAGTGGTTAAATATACTAATTGAATATGCTGAGCTTGCAAGTATGACATCCAAAATTAGAAATGTAGATGATAAACAGACGAGGAGTGAGTGGGAGTATTTAGGGGAATATTTACAAAAGTTCGATCTTAAATACAAATTCCAGGTAGGGGATACCTTCTGACCAGCAGCTGACTATATAAAGGACATGAAAAGGTTGAAAATAAAGTGAAGGTATTATTGTATTGGCATTTAAGATGTACAAGCAACTGTCATGGAATGCTGGGTGGGAAGTCCAAAAGAATTACTGTATAAGAATGGAAAATGATATGAATATATAACTGAAAAACAAGAAGAAGAAGAAGAAGAAGAAGAAGAAGAAGAAGAAGAAGAAGAAGAAGAAGAAGAAGAAGAAGAAGAAGAAGAAGAAGAAGAAGAAGAAGAAGAAGAAGAACAGAATTCCAGGAAATCAATTCCTGTAGGGACTTTTCTTAGCATTCCATATTCTCAAGAGTTTGCCCTGAACTTTTCATTTTTTTCTCAGTAGCAAATCCTGACTTAAATGTTTATAATCATGTGGTTTTGATGTTTTGAAGAATCCACTATTGCCTTCTTCACTAAGTTAAATATCATTAATATTGTCTTTGAGAGAAGAAAAGGCTAAGCAGTAAACATTACACAAATCCAGAGTGGAGTCCCTAAGATGGTTGGATGCCATCGTCTCCTTCCGGCAACTCCAGCAGCAAAGCTGGTGCCAAATGTATTGCTCTGCTTTCCTTTGGACCACATCAGCGAGGCCAAATGCGGTGAGGGGAGTCTTGTCTTCACTGCCCAGGCTTGTGCCCTGGGGAGGTCACTTCGGTGCTGCTAAAATAGCAAAAACAATGTGGGAGGCAGCAGTTCCAAGTCACCTGTCTCTGCAGCTACAGCAGGTGCTGCGATTCTCCAGTGGTTTTCACCCTCAGGCATGCACTCCATTACCTCTCATGACAGATGGATGCCAGTGTGGTGTAGTGGTTAAGAGTGGTGGACTCGTAATCTGGTGAACCAGGTTCGCGTCCCGGCTCCTCCACATGCAGCTGCTGGGTGACCTTGGGCTAGTCACACTTCTTTGAAGTCTCTCAGCCTCACTCACCTCACAGAGTGTTTGTTGTGGGAGAGGAAGGGAAAGGAGAATGTTACCCGCTTTGAGACTCCTTAGGGTAGTGATAAAGTGGGATATCAAATCCAAACTCTTCTTCACCATCATCATCATCATTATCATCATCAAAATAGTGGGGGTCTCAGAGTATGACATTGCCCACTAGTTCATTTCCATGTGGATTCTGCTATCTTTCCATGACTGCAACATCTCTTTTTCTATGGAAAAGCTGCATAGTTAAGATGAGTTGGAAAGCCACAGCAAAAATATTCAATATCAGAACCAAAACCTGATTTTAACCCAAAGTACGGGTACCATGGAATCCACTTTTATTTTACTTTATTTCACCATATATTTTGATCCTTGTCCCTAGCTGCCTTCCCCCCTCTCCCTACTATCTCTTCTGTCTCCCTTTTCTCCCACTCCTTCTCCTGCCATAAGGAAACATCCCAAATAGAATGCAGAGTGATGACCCTATGAGTATGGACCAGTAGTGGATTTCATCCCCTGAAAAACAATGAATTGTGGGAGCCAGCTCATCAGAATGGCTTCCCTTCCTGCAGCTTTAATGCCACTTTTAAAAAGCTCCATGTGCTTTTAAAAATTGAAATCTGTTTGTCGCCTTGTGAATTTTTACATACAGATGATAACAAAGGCACTCAAGGCAGTGTGGTTATCATGAAGGTAAATTCACCTCCGAGGGATTAGATATACTTGGTTGGTTCTCATTTCTTATCATCCCTTTATCCCTCTAGAGGTATAATAATCTTAGTGTGCCTTTATGTCTTTAGTAAAGCAACGATTTCCCCTTGGAACATGTCCTGTGCCAAGGACTGAGGAACAGAATGGAAGAGACTCCTCTCTTTTTTCTGGTAAACTGCATTCCAGTAAAAGGACAATGAAAACAAATAGGAACAACAACACAAACCCAGAAGAACAATGATGAATTCTACAACCAACTGCCACCCCGCCAGAAATATTTTCTAGCTTGCTCATTGTCACACACTGACAAATGAAGCACACATTTCCAATTAGCATTTGCAACTGGTTGCATACCATCAGCTAACAGATAGTAGATTAATGTAGCTCTGGGAAAACAAATTATACAGTAAAGTACAGAATGCAAATTGCAGCCTTTCATTTCTGTAAAAGTCAGGAGCAGGGTCAATTCATATCGTGAAATGTCATGAAAACACCTTTTATCATTCCCTTTAACTACTTCACAGCTTTATGTTAGCAAACACAGAGATACAGAATTCTCAATTTATGTCTTGCAGTCAGATGCCTCACCCAGGAAATGTCAGTTTCATATCTCAAAGTCGGCTCTTTGGTTGGTTTCATATCTGAAAGTTGACTTACTGAGAAAAGAACTATTATTGTGTACCAAAAGTAAGATGCTGGGACAGTGGGACTATTTAAGCACATGCTCTGTCACCCTTTCCAACCCAATTTCCAAAACCCAGTTAAACTTTAGGTGCAGTACACATTTTTTCCAGTTGCTTGGGGGCTGTGTAATTTTTTTTCCTGGGGAGGGGGGCAGATTCTTTTCCACCTAATCTATGCTGTGTGCTATTGGCTGCCGTTAGGAGGAGGTTGCTGTTAAATAGGTCAAACTCATCATATCTTGGCAGAAATATGTGGGAAATGGTACTGGTAAGGATAAGAACAGTTCGGCAACTTTCTGGGTGATCAGTCTGCCCAGAAGCCAGCTGCTTAGGGCCATGGTATTCTGTGGGCTATATATTGAACATCTTTGAGGTTGACCTGCCTAACCCAGGGCATCAGGAGCTGTAGGAAAGGCTTCCTACTGACATTAATGGCGCCTGGGTAAGATTAGAAACAGGGCAAATGAGAGTTGAGGCTCATATCAGACTTACCTCAATATACAAATGGCTGACCCTACAATCACACCCTCGAGGTCTGGCCCCTCTGATTCTTCGAGGACAATTTCAGTCCGGCTGGCAGTTTGAGGTCCATGTCACTCTCCGGAAACTGGGCTTCTCACCCCAAGCCCTATTGGCCATGGGCATAGACCAAGTGAGATCCGAGGTCAGACAAAGAATTGTGGACACGGAGAGACAGCTGGACAGCATGAGGTCCCTGGATTTCAACATAGCTGAAAACGAGAAATACGTTGCTGCCCCGGCAGCGTATCTCTTTTACCTTGAATCCAGAAACTCAAGAAGAGCCTTCACGCTCGCCCGAAGCTTGGCATTGCCCTCGCCAGTGCTGTTAGGCTCCTTTGGAAAGATTCCATACGAGCAGAGACTCTGCTCCTGCCCATTGGGGGAAGTAGGCAGCCCTGAACATCTATTTTTTAGATGCCCTCTGTATGATAAGGCACACAGAGATACCATCACCCCCATTCTGGAGAGCCTGGCTGACCTCCCAGATAAGACCAAACTAAATGCCCTACTATTAGGAAAGGAGCAAAAGTTAACTCGGACGGTAGCCAGATTCTGCACGCAGATCCGCAGGACCAGTCTACCCCCCCCCCCAAGAACAAGACAGCCAATGGAATAGTAAACTCGGTATTGGACTGTGGGAAGTAGTTCCTCCATACGAATACGAAACTGATGACTTAGAATAGCACCTGGGGAAAGGCCAGCTGGACCTGCCCCTTCAAACTCATAGACTCTTATATCCACCCCGAGTGACAACTTCCATAGCTTTGTAAAGCATTTTCAGTTTTAATAGCTGGTATATGACCGTAATAAAGCTTTGATACCTGACATTAATGGTATTGCTCAGGTGCAGGAGACATGCCTAGTCCTGCTTCTTGCCAGAATACAGTTGTCCAAGGTAGTTCAAATTTGGTGAGATTCCTGCACTGCTATTTTCCCTCTGAAAAGATCCATGTAAATAATAAAATGTAGTTCAACCCATACTTTGTACTACAAGGTAGCTGGGTAAGGAATGGTAGATGTAAAGTGCAAAAGAATTTTTCGGCACAACATTAAACTGAATTATCACAAAGAATCAAAACAGTACTACTGGCTTGATCCAGATTTCAGATGTTTCAAAGGAAGCATCTATTCATGATTTTATCATGCACCAGAAATTAGTCAGAGAGACAGTCACCGAACAATCAGAAAGATAGCTTGCTGGTTCTTCTACCTGCCCACCTCATTCCACCAATAAATCCAAGAGGAAGTAAAGGATTACCTTGGTGCTTGTGTTGAGATGTCAAGACATTTAGAAGAATTGTTATTCTTGATCATGCAAATTGTGCATTGTTTTACAAAACCACCTGATGCTAACTTAAAGCATTTGGCATGTTTTATTCAAGGCTGGCAGGTTTTCCTTTGCAACCCTCTCATTATTTCAAACCCACACAAAGGGAATTAACATTTCATAGGCAAGGTAGGGAGATACATGCACTAGAATTACCAGCATCTCAGCCTAAGACATATTTCTTATACCACATTTCAGGTTAGAAAACATAAGAATTTCTAATAAGATACAATTAGTCCCATGTGTCCCTGCCGTATGAGCAAAGCTATTCATGTGCCACTCTTGTCTTAATGAGCACTGGATATAACTGACTTGACTACAGGTCCTGCCCAGCTGATCCCAGAAAGCTGAAGGAGTGAGGTGGTGATACACAGCCACATGTATTATTTATGTTTGGATATGCCTTCTGGTGTGTGCATATTACATGAAAACAGTCTTCTTTTAGCGATGTGGGACAGGACATGAGCACTGTGGTTTCATTATCCATGCATATGCAAGAAGAGTCTGTATAGAAATAAATCAGTTTGATGGTCTGGGCCATTCCTGCTGTTGTTGCTCCATGTAAATTTCTCATTGATTCATTGTTTACTAATAATATAATAGTAACTCGGTGGAGTACTGGTTGCCAGTCTTTTCAGCCTACTGCGAAATTGTACTGTATCAGCTCTGATACAGAACATCTGGTAAGATTTAAGAACCCCATGGTTTAATCTCAGAGGATAGCCCAAAGCAGGGGCCTAATACAGGCCCCCAAACACATTCATTCATTCATTCATTCATTCATTCATTCATTTTCAGTACCGCCCTATACCCGAAGGTCTCAGGGCGATTCACATAAAATATCAATTACATAAAATCAAAACAAAACCAACAACCCAATGACCCCCCCCAAATGTTCCTAACCCCTAAAAAAATGTTCAACAAATGGCGAAGAGGCATTAACTTCCCTCCTCAGGTGACTTCCAATAATTAGTTGATGAGGGGAGAACTGTGTGTTTGTCTTCTGTGAGCCCACCTGCACACAAGAGTGTGAAGTGACAGCATCCACTGTGGCCTCCGGATGATTGGCAAAGGGTGTCTGTGTTGCTCAGGCCAAAAAAGGTTAGCCACCCCTAGTGTAAAAGCATATGCTACATTCTTCGGTTGAAGTGAGGTCGTTTGGCCATGCAAGCTGTCTGGATGAGGGATCGTTTTTGAACTGTGCTGTTTGGTACAAAACCAGGATAATCCAATCTGGAAATTTGTTGAGCAGAGTCATTAGGGTTTAGCCCTGCCCAGACCTGGAACCCAATCCATTGCTGCCAATGATGTTGAAAAGCCATTGAATCAAAACATCCCTCAGGGACACAGGAGCAGAGTGGATGGTCAAAGCAAAGCAGAAGCGAAAAGGTGGGCAACCTTCTGAAGCTTCTACTGTGTCATGGACTGGCAGTGTGGTGGAGGCAGGGGGCAAGAGAGGGGGACAGCAATTTATGGGGGTTGATGCTGCCTACAAGGCAGGAGCCAGGGCAGGGGGAGGGGGGAGAGTCAGGGCAGTGTGAGACAGAAGAAGGTGTGCAGGATGTGGCAAAAGTAAAATATGCTGTTCAGGCAACAGATGGGTCAATAGACTCCCCACCATCACCTGCTCCACTTTCTCCTACAACCAGGTAGGACCTGAAGCAGGATGAGCAGCTATGACTTCCATGCAAAAGTCTCGTGTTGCAAGCACACGACCCATCAAGGAAGGGTATATAAGCTGGCAGAGGGGTGGCAGTCTCATTGTTGCTGCAACTGCTTTGCAGGGCACAGATCTGTGAGGGACAGTTGCTTAGTGGCTAGAGCGGTGTGTGTGTGTCCCCAGAGCACCACGTGAGCTTCTGTAAGTGCTTCTTTTGTCAATAAAGACTTAACTATCAGAAGTGTGCCTTCCTTAGTTGGGGTGGGCCAGGACATACTGCAGGCCAATATTCTAGTTTGTTGTTTTTTAATGGTGACAATATTTTTTTAAGTGTTTTCATTTGGAAACCTAAAGTAATAACTAATCATTCAGGTGACCACCTTCCCACTTTGAAGCTTATTTGAAAATGAAGTGGCTATCTGAATTTGTATCTGCTTGTTCTTTGGACTGAACAGGGGTGCAAATTGGTAAAACAAAAATGAATTGTGGCTATATGACCCTAGCTCTTTCTTTCCCTTTCTTTGCTTTTCATTTGCACGCTGTCTTGTAAGGACAGCAGTTTTTGAGAGAAGTAATTTTAAATGACTGAAATAAGTAATTAAAAATTTATTGTGTTTTTAAGCAGTTTGAGCAAATGGGGCGGCGGAGGTGGGGGCAAGGCATATTTGCCTCCTCATTTCTTCACTTTGTAGCAATAAACCAGAAGTCATCTAATGAACAATTGTGAATGTTTGTTTGTGGGGAGAGAAGAAAATTAGCCTGTGGAGAAGAAAACAAAAAATGAAGATCAGCTTTAATATGCCATGAATATTTCACAAGAAACAAAAATAAAGCCTACTTGTTAAAGCAGTGGATGGATTTTTCCATGGCATCCAGATCTTCTTATTCATTATATTTTGAGAGAAAGAAAAAAATGCCCCTCTTATTAACCGCCACTTCTCTTTCTGCTTCTGAGTGACATGTAGCTTGCTCAGTTCACTTTGTCCTCGAGGGAATTTGGAGGTCATTTTCCTTCTTTAATTCTGTTCTCTGCTTGTGGCATACCATGGGTCATATACAGAATGTTGGTGAAAGATTCCTGTTTGTGCAACAGAATTTGCTTCTGCTCCCCCCCAAACTCCCCGAATCTACTCCAGAGGGTGGAGGGGAAACCCCTCCAGATTTAGGAGTTAGTGAGCATGAGGAGATGGTGATAAAGTTTCATTGCACAGCCAGAAGTCCTTGTGCTAATCAAACAACTTTGTTGGATGCTACCCCATGGCTTGAATTATCCAGATAAAATCTGTAAAAATTGGTGTATGAAAAATTTCGTCTTGAGATGTATGTGAGTTAATGCCATTTTGGCCCTTCAATTTCATTGATTTTTATGTAAGAATTTCATGCGGTTGAAATTCTCCTCCACAATGTTCAGATGTAGGTGTGAGAGAGGATAATGTACATGGTTTAATCTGTATTAGAAAAGGTTTGAAATACAGTATCATGAGAATGCTTGGTGAGGAAGATTGAACTACCTTTTTTGCATGGTAGAGATGGGCAAATTCTACCCAGTTCACTTTACAAAAATGAAAAATGATATGAGTTCCTCTAAAAGAATAAATGGAAGATAGGTTTTGTTCTGCATCAACTGAAGATTCAGGGAAATGAACCGTCTTTTCAATTCCTGTTAAGTGCCATGTTGTAAAAGAGGACTATTTGTTTCAGTCAAAATAGTAGGAACAGCAACAAAGTGATTCAATGTAGAGTTCGCCTCTTTGAGATTCCATCCAGATATGTCCATTCTTCCAGAATAGTGCACTCCATTCCTTCTCCCCTCCCAATTTTCTGTTCCCCTACAACAGACATTCAGCATTCCATGGCTACTGAGGATTCTCACCTATCATGAGGCTGTGGGATTGGAGGTGGGATGCCCACTTACCCCCACCCCAAATACTTGCTTAGGGTTCCCCTAAGGATGCAAATGAATCTGTATTGTTTATTAGCTTTCCTGTTTTGGCTGCATTTATTTGTCACCCAAGTTCACTATTAGAGGGAGTGATTCTTGACCTCTTATATCCTAGATGCTGGAATCCCTCCAGCCAGCTAGTTAAACCTTGAGTGTGATGCAACCTCTAACCAGGTAAATTGGAGTAGGTGACAGGTGTAACTGGGATAGGTGTATAGCCTGGGGAGAGCTCCATGACCGAGACAGAGAAGGCTGAAGGGCCACATATCAGCACCCCCACTCCCCGTGCTTGAGCGTCTCAATATCTGTCTTAAGCAATGGCAAGTCTGTGGGATGAGAAACCTACCACTATCCCTAACTTTTATTAATGGTGTTAATAATAAAGGCACACTTTTTAATTAAGAAGACACCCCGAGTCTCTCCCACTCACCCCCAGAATGCATTCTCTTTCAAGTAAAAGCAAGGGAGAGAGATTTAATGAGGTCTTTTGCTTTTGACCTGATTAAGTACTTGCTCTATTTTATCTTCTTCTGCTCTTGGCCTCTGCAGTTCATAAATAGTCCTTGGGATCAGGACACTGACAAGGCCACTGTAGGCAATAGGTTTGCTGCCCTTCTTAGATATGATGATTGACAATGTAATCTGAGAAAATGTTATGGTGCCATGTCTGCTGTGATATATTATGAACATTCTCGATTGGCTAGGCTACCAGGCTTTTTCTTAATTGTGATGGAGCGCAGCGTTAGATTTATTGATATGCAAAATACAGCCACACTAACCAGATTTCCAGCATCACCTTCATACGTCTTTTTGTTTTACTTAGGGCTGAGCCAAAGGGATTTTTTTGGGAGGGGGAGGAGAGGTGGAAAACTGAGAATGATTTAGGAAGGACATTCCCCGCCCCCCCCCAAAAAAGTTGGTGGTCCAAAGGGGTTTCTGTCAGCACCATTTTTCTCCCTGGAAGCCAGCTCGCATCCCCTAAAAGGAGTGTCATCACTGAAGTGTGGGGAAAGGAAGTGAAGCAGTTTCCCCTTGCATGTACTTGAATACTTTTATCTTGTTATTGGTTTTATTCATGGTATGTAATGAAGTGGTTCTTTCTTCTTTAGCAGTTTTGATCGTTTTTTTGGCAACTGATGTGTTTATATGAATTTTATGTTGTAGACAGCTTTACTTAATTTTTCTAAAGAAAAGCCGGATACAAATTTATAAATGAAAGAATGAACACTTCAAAAATAAGAGTGGGAGTGAAGGTGCTGTCGCAATTACCCCGCACCCCCATTATCCCCCCTAAAGAATTTTGAATCGCTTCAAACTCATCCTCCTCATATTGATGATTTTCAGGGTTCTATATTATGTGAGGAGATTCCACGGACAATGGACTTCCATGAGATAGAAGCAGACAAACAGCAATAGTGGGTGGTGGAACTAGCATACTTTTAGGGACCCGGCTTCCAAACTGTTTGGTTTCATATGGATAGCTGATGAGCTTTGCCTAAAACTGGTGCAGGGGATGGTAAGAGAGACAAAACATGACTGTGAACATGCTTTCCATTGCTGCAGCAGAAGCAAGAGGGGAAATGTTCTGAAATCCTCACAGTAGCACTCAAAAGCAGTTCAGGGGATAGGTGGTGAATGCTAGGAATGAACCTGAGCTCTGCTCTGCTCCTTCGTTGGACTTATTCACTGTGGAGCTTTTGTAGTACAACTGCTTAGATGTCTATCGACTGGTAAACATGCTATGAGATGCAGCTAGACTATTCCCCTTTTAATATTTCAGTTGCCTTGAGGCAGCAAAAAAAATGCCAAAGAACAGGAAACTAAGGAAAGCCTTTTCAGTAATTTCCTCCTACAGCTTTGAGCCAACTCTAGGGTCAAACCATTTGGTCTAATCTTTTCACCTTTCCAAGCTCAAATGTAATTCAAATGGAGAGAGAAAAGCTAAGGCAAACAAAAATGGAACTGATATATAGGGATGAGGAAAAATATTAGCTCCTGCTTAACTCGGAATTCTCTTGGACAGAAACAGAATTGGTGCTAGAAATCAAAGCCACTTTATCTGCTTGCCAGAATTTATTTATTAAATGTTCAGAAATTTAGCTCCTGATATGGATGGGTCCTTACACACCATTTGTAGTGATGTAGCTGCTGTTCATTTTCTGGAGTGAAATTGTAGCAGACCATCCACACCATTGGCTGCAGGTCACTGTTTTTTGGGAGAGTGGTTGCACGGGATATGTTCAGATTGAGAAACCTTCTCCGGCTGTAGCCACATCACTTCTTTTCTTGTGTTCCTCCAATGTAAATGACAAAGTTATGAGCAGGCACACAGGGTCCTGAGACATGCAAATGGTGCAGTAGAGTAGTGATTCTAAATTATGCAGGAACAGGTCCAAAGACATAGTTCTGTTCTGAGCCATAAGTAGATTTTACATTGCTGAACGCAAACCCTGTAGTGCTAAAATGTAATCAATTGGATCTCTGTTGCTGCTTTCCCCTTAAGAGTAGTGGGGGGAGAGACATGGATCTGCCCCCACCCACATAAGGGTGATGGAGAAAGGAAAAAGCCTCGCAAGTATGGCAACCTGTAAAGTTAATGATGCGAAATGTCTGCCAGAACTGTCTGACTCACTTAGCAGAAGATGCTGATGGGCGCTGCTTGCATTTTCAACCTCCAGAGAAGCTTGTTACTTCAGCTGGAATGATTGTTATTGTCTCACTTTATTTGTCGTCAAGGACAAATTCTGGAATAATATGATTTCAGGGAAAATATGGCTGGTTGGAATCTGATATTTTATGCCCACTTATTACTCAGTAACAGAACTAGCTTTATTCCCTATGAATAACAGGAGTCCTTACTAAAAGATGCACTGACAGATTATGGATTATAACAAAGTTTCAGTGGGAACATGGGTAAATACAGCCTCCCTTTCTCTGCCTAATCCTGAAGGCCCACTAACAAATGCTACATTAATATAACATTCTCTGGGTTTTTTCTTTTCTTTTCTTTTTACTTTTCCTTATTGTGAGCATCTCTAGATATTTATGGAATAGAGCATTTTTCTTGCTGTGTGCTTAATAGTCCATGGCTGTTTATTCACAGTCACTTGGGAATAATTTAACAAATTTATTACAGAATAAGATTTCATGGACTAGAGCTCAATCTGTCAGTTGTGTCTGGTGAATTGGACTCTAGCCTGCAGAAACTCATGCCACAATAATCGTGTTATTCTATGATGTTAACAGAGAGCACCATTTCATGTCCATTTTGAGTCCCTTCATGATCAGCCTGGCAGTTCCACTTATGCAACCTACGGTATTACTAAGAGGTCAAGGAGAATTAACAGGAACACATTTCCTGTCTCTTTCGTGACAGAGATAATACAGTAATGCAGGGTGACCAAAGCAGTTTCTGTGCCCAAATCCTGACTGAAATGAATCTAGAAATCAGTTTCCTCAAAGAGCACCTGGATCTGCTCCACAATCACCACCCTATAACTTTGCCTAAGATGGGGCGATTGTTCACATCATCTCGCCTCACCAACTGAAATGCACCCAACAAAACAGGACTGGACAACACTCTGGACACCCCTTGAGATTAATCTGCTATAACAGCAGAGTCAAGATCCCAGTGGATGAAAGCAATTTGACCCTCAAAAACAGTTTTCCATTGCTTTTATGGATCATGTCATCTGATGAAATTCGGGGCCTAGAGTTTCGAGTTCTTTCCCCACCATTTTCATGGGTGAACCATGAGGGAACAAAGGTACCTGTTTGCATAAATGGTGATAGCATGTCCAATAATGGCCATTGGTGTGAATGAAATTCAGGGAGACATGGCAGTATATGGATCAGAAAGCCACAGTTTCATAATGCATCAGGAAATTCAGTGTGAAAAGAACATTAGGAACTAGAAAAGAAGTGCTGGCATTATAACCAGGAAAACGAATGCAATAATCCCCACATTTTAATGCACCCATAAAATACAATGGTGTATGGATAGTCTAATATAAATCTACCACTAATGCAGTATTATTATTGCATCAATGACATACTGCAGAATACACCTGAGGAAAGAAAAACATGAGTCTGGATAAGGCTAAAGATAGACTATGTTTTTTCCTCACTAGACAAGTAGATGGTGTGTGTCTGTCTTAAAAGGTTGAAACAAGAGGACAGTTACTGCTTTGAAAAGCATATCACAAAAGTACTTTGTGGGGTTAAAGCACAGGAGACAGCAGGTAGCAAATGTTACAAATGGCAACAAAACCTTCAGCTGAATGTGCTGCCTAGTGAATTAATCAGTGCATTCAGTCATAAGGCCAGAAGCAGCAGGACAGAGGAAACAAGGAAGGTAGGCAAGAAAGAGGTTTGGAGAGGAGATATGAAAAAGATTGTCAGTGAGGCACATGAAAGCACAATGGTCTTGCTGCCGCCGCTGTTAAAAATAAAGGAAGAGGACAGAATATTATTGTTTATGGAGCCATCACTTCTGAAAGAGAAATCCGGCTCCAGTGATACTGTTGAGACATCAGCAGCCGTTTTCCTATGGTTTGATTATTAGTTTGGTTTGTGATGTTTTGCAGCTTTTCATTGCCCAACAAAGGAAAAACTGACAATATTTCCCAGTAGCTGTCATAGGAGGGACCACTCATTTAAGACAAATGTTTGTGTTCTCTCCCTTGGCAATGTGCCTCCCCAAGATGCAGTCTGAACACCAAGGAATGCCTATGCAGGTACATGTGCGCCCATAGATGCCCAGTTGATAGCACATGGTCTACAGGCCAGCTTGTCACTGTGTTTGCATTCCCATGGCTGCCCACACGTTGGGGAATCTGGTTCTCTGAACAGACTGTGACTACAATGTGGTAAGATGGAAAAGAGAATGCAATTAATATCTGTGTAGAAAGGGGAATTTCAGCAGGCATAACTTGCATGGCAATTTACATTGGCAATGAGTCCTGATTTGCATATGACAGTCCTCAATTTGATGGGCTGCTGGAGGTCAGTCCTGTATTTAAGGGGCTCTCTGGCCAAATCTGGTTTAAAGATGCTAAACCTGGAGAAGGGAAGAATACCTGACCTGGCCACAGTGATCCATGCGATGGTCACCTCTAGGCTTGATTATTGTAACTCGCTCTACGCGGGGCTGCCCTTGAAACTGACCCAGAAACTCCAGCGGGTGCAGAATGCCGCAGCGAGACTCCTTACGGGGTCCTCACAGCGAGATCACATTCATCCAGTGCTTTACCAGCTGCACTGGCTCCCGGTGGAGTACAGGGTCAGGTTTAAGGTGCTGCTTTTGACCTTTAAAGCCTTATGCGGCTTAGGACCCTCGTACCTACGGAACCGCCTCTCCCGGTATGCCCCGCAGAGGACATTAAGTTCCACAAATAATACCATACTGGAGATCCCGAGTCACAAGGTGGTTAGACTGGCCTCGACCAGGACCAGGGCCTTTTCAGTACAGGCCCCGACTTGGTGGAATGCTCTCTCACAGGAGACTAGGGCCTAGCGGGAGTTGTCATCTTTTCGTAGGGCCTGCAAGACGGAGCTGTTCTGCTTGGCCTTTGGACTGACTCAGTCTGACCCTGGTGTTACCCTCCCCTAAGGCTTTATCCTACAGATATTTAAATGAGGTTGCACTTGTAGATTCCTAATTTTAAAATTGAATTTCAACATTGTATTTAATCTGCATTTTAATTGAATTGTTTTTTTAAGCTTGCTTTGATATTCTTGTTGTTAGCCGCCCTGAGCCTGGTCTTGACTGGGAAGGGCGGCGTATAAATAAAATTATTATTATTATTATTATTATTATTATTATTATTATTATTAATACGAGCCTTGAAGTTTCCCATCAACACTTGACACCTAGGCAGGCACACTGGTCACCTAGTATGGTGAGATGTTTGAGGATTTAATTATTTTAAAAATCACACCTATACATATAAATTACACATATACACATTTTATACAATTGTGTGCTCTTTCAAGTTTTTTGGGTGAGGCATTCCTTCCCCCACCCACAGCCCCAATTTGGCTCTTATTGTCTGTTATTCTGGCTTCAGGCCTGTTCTGGACCATTGGTATTGGCTTAAATGGAACTGCTCCAAAATGAATTAGATCTTCCATAACACCGCTTCACACCCTAAGAGGGAAATCCGGCCTTCATCCAGAGTATCATACTTCAGCAACTACAATGCATTTTTAGTTCTTTCAGCAGTTCCACTGTTACAGATTTTTATGCTTGAAAATAGAAGGAAAGCTCATCTTATGTTGGGTCCTTGCTTTCCTCCTAAACCTCATTAAAGCTACACACAGAGTCCATCAATAATGAGATTGTCCCTCTCAGCAACCCTCATTGTCCATTCATTTTTCTTTCCCACCTGCGCCCACAATGGTGGCTGTTTGCTCCCACATATATTCAACAAGGCATCACTTGTAAGCTGGCCCCCATTCATTTCATTCCATTCCTGTTTGAAAAGCCTGACAAAAAGCCCAGTGAAAAGCCTTTCAATGCAAATGTCACTTTAATGACTTGGTTCATTCACTGGAGGGGAATCCATGATAACTTGACTTCTCCCTCCTGCAAATAGAAGAAAATGTTTTCATAAAGCCCCCAACGTGTCCTGTTTGTTAATGAAAATGCCCTGGTTTGAAAACCAAAATCAGCAGCTCCGAGAGTCTTGATAATGCTTTCCTTCCCCCCGCCCCACCAAGCCTCTAGCCTTCTCTCTGTGTGTATCTGACTTTAGAAATTCATCTGTTTTCCATGCCTTTCATTTGATTCATTTTCTCCACAGAGAATTTTCCCTTGAGGATTAGAAAGCCTGATAGGTTTGGTTCCTTCTGAACATGTTTAAATATCAAATTATAGGAGAATTACATGTGTAGTTACCCTTGTTAAAGCCAAAGGACAAACAAGCTCAGTCTAATTTTGACAATCTGGGTTTGAGGTTGGTTTTAGAGTCATAAGTTCTTATTCTTTTGTTTACTGTCTTGAGAGAGCAGAGATAATAAAAAACCACAAGGGATTTAACATTAGAAATCTGTTCTTTAGTCAGTCTTTGTGCACAAACCCAGCACAATGCTATTAAGCAATAGAGTATATTGGTATATTTCAGCCATTTGAAATCATTTCAAAATGCAATTTAGAAATGTAAGATCTGCCTCGTGTGTTTAGTAACCTCTCTAGCCGGGATGGGGAACCTGTGACCCTCCAGCTGTTATTGGACTCCAATTCCCATCAGCTCCAGTGGCGAGGACAAATGCTTGGGGATGATAAGAGTTGTAATCCAACAACAGCTGAAGTGTGACAGGTTTCCAATCCTTGATCATAGAATCATATATTTGTAGAGTTGGAAAGTCCAACATTCTACAATGTAGGAGTCTTGGCTAAAGTATCCAAGACAAATGTCCATCCAACCTCTGTTTAAAAACTCCCAAATGAAGGAGATTCCACCTTCCAAGGGAGTCCACTGTCAAACAGCCCCCATTTGTTCATTCATTTTTATTTGAATAAATAAAAACAAAATTGTGTTCATTCACTCATTTTTAACTGTTTTGGTCCTGCTTGCTAGTTTCTCATAAGCATCTGATTAGTCAGAATATATGACTAGATGGGTTTTCAGTCTGATCCAGCAGAGCTCTGCTTATGAAGTCATTGTTTTGCATTGAAGGAATAGAGAAGAAGTCAAGGAAAGGTCACAGGAAGAGTGAAAGCAAGAGAGCAGTGAAACTAATAGAGTGGAAACCTTTATGCAATTTAGTTAGACTGCACATTTGAAAATTCCTCTTTTTAAAAGAAATTGTCCTTGGAAGGTTGGAATGTGTGTAAATATTATGATGGAAATAGCATAAGACTGGCTCGATCATTTATTGAAATGAGGGGTGGGAAGCAGAAATGAATGAATCAATAAAAATGACTGGAAAATGGGACAAAATAGGATTTAAATGCAAATATAAATGGGGAAATGGGGGGAGTTTTGCATGCCCCTAGTTTGATTAGATGGGATGTAACCTCAAAAATAGAGCAGCACTGAAGTTTCTAGAGTTGGCTTATCCAAAGAGATGAGGCTAATGAAAATGGCTCCTAATATAAAGTCACATGTAGTTTGGGCCTCACATCCTTTCCTCATGTAATCTCCTCTTACATAATGAATGTGTTGTTTTGCAGTAATAGTGCTAAAGAGCCCTAAGCATCTCTTCCCATTTCAATTCAAGTAACAGCAAGTCCAAGCTGAGTTTTCTGCCTTATCTCAAAGCAATGCCGACACATTTGCTTCCTTACTTTTGTGACTACCACTTGTTTGCAATATGTCACTTTTGGAAGTGTGTTGCATTTGTAAATGTAAGCATTACACTCTAGGCATTTTCGCTGTAAGGATTTTCAGCATTCAAGTACTCTGTGTTTGACTGTGCCTGAGGTTACTGTTTTGCACAGAAGCTAATACTTTGGTGTGTCTCTCTACTATTTGTATGTAGATATCAAAAAACAACAAACAGTAGGGGAACTGTCCTCAAAGTGCTGTTTTCTTCCATTGCCCCTTCTGTTCCTTAAACAGTCTATTGCCTGTTAACATTCTTCCCGCCTCCAAGAACATAAGAAGAGCCTGCTGGATCAGGCCAATCTCCCATCTAATCCAGCATCATTTTCTCACAAGGGCCAAGCAGGACCTGAGCACCTCTGATTCAGAGTTTTGTAAATTGTACATGCCGGTAAATTGTACAGCAAGGAAAACAGGTTTTTCTTCTAGAATATGGCTGTAGTCATAGCAGCCTTGGGAGCAGAACTAGGAGAGTCAGATCTGAGAACCAACATGAGCGGGTCTGCATTGGTCTGCATTGGGTCCTTTTCTAACCTGCATAGATGGAATTGTCTAATGCTATTTGTGTTTTGCTGCGTTTTAAATCATTGGAAATTGGTGGAAAGGGGGATGCAAGAATAAGCAGGGGAATATACAGGTGATTTGGTTTACCAGCTCTGAGCTTGCAGCTGGAAATGATGCATCTCCATGGCACTAGAACTGACTATACCAAAGAAGTAATTGGAGAAAGCAGGTTCTCCCCATAGAGGAGAACATGGGTTGCGGAAGGGTTAACAAGACATCCCAGGGTTGGAGAGGCAGGTCAGTTTGGATGGCCACATGTGTGCTGTTGCTGGAGAAATTTGCATGTAGCAAATGAATGATTGACAGCCTTACCCTATATATGCTTAGTGAGCAGCTTTCAGTTCCACTTTTGCTGCTCACAACGAATCTCCTGCCCACCCTCCTCTAATTTTAGGCGTCTTGCATTGACCTTGCCTGTTTTGGATCAGGGATCTGGTAGGAATTTTGCCACTTGGCTGATTGGCTGGTGCCAGGTGGTGTTTGCCTAAAGGGACCCCTGACCATTAGGTCCAGTCGTGACCGACTCTGGGGTTGCGCGCTCATCTCGCATTATTGGCCGAGGGAGCTGGCGTATAGTTTCCAGGTCATGTGGCCAGCATGACAAAGCCGCTTCTGGTAAACCAGAGCAGCACATGGAAACGCCGTTTACCTTCCCGCTGTAGCGGTTCCTATTTATCTACTTGCATTTTGACGTGCTTTCGAACTGCTAGGTTGGCAGGAGCTGGGACCAAGCAACGGGAGCTCACCCCGTCACAGGGATTTAAACCGCCGACCTTCTGATCAGCAAGCCCTAGGCTCAGTGGTTTAACCACAGCGCCACTACGCTGCAATAAGTCACAACTTGTAAGGTTGGCGGTTAGGCATTGGTTCAATTGGATGGTGGAGGGGTATGGATTTTGGTTGGGCCTGCCCCTCATGGTTGCTGCTGCCTTTAGGGGTATTCCTTTAAAGGAATCCTGGGGCTCTACATGTTTGTCCGTGTATCCCCGTTAGGGGCCAGGGCCGCGCATGAGCCTCGGGGGGCATCTAACGGATGAGGTCAAGGGCTTGGGCCCCTGCCCCGATCTCTCCCGGAAGGGTTCTTACCTACTGGCTCCCCTACTAGGCTAGTGGGAGTCAGATCTGTCCCAGACAGATGGCAAGAACCAATGCCTAAGCAACCACTCACATTCAGTTGTATTTAAATAAAGTTGTGGCCAAATTAATGCCAAAAACCTTAAACTTAAAATATTGTGTGAAGTGTGAGTTATTGAGGGGATGTCTTGGAACCTCGGCACGCAAATGTTTTAATAACAAATAACAGCCCAGTAGTAGTAATGATGGTGGTGGTGTTATTATTATTATTATTATTATTATTATTATTATTATTATTATTATGCCCCTTCCATCTGATTGGGTTGCCCCAGCCTCTCTGGGTGGCTTCCAACAGGGTATACAAAACCACAACAACAATACAACAGAACATCACACATTAAAAGCATCCCAAAGCAGGGCTGCCTTCAGCTGAAGACTTTCTGAGTGGTAGCCAGGTTGCAGGGTGGTGCAGTTGCTGCCATAGTCCTGCACCAGAGATTTTGTGGGGCTTCTACATCTCACAGGGCTAGGCAGCATAGCAGGACCGGGCAGCATGGTGGGCCCTTTAAATGGGCTTGCAGGCTCCACCATCAGCCTCTGCCTCGCTTCGTGGACTTCAGGTTAGTACATGAGGGCCCCTTTGGACTTGTTAGGGGTGCACCTGGATGAGAATGACCTGGGCAGCCAGAAAAGACCTGACCTGGAGCTGTCAGGATCTCACCCAAACTGTAAATGGCTTTACAAAAATAAATAAATATCCAGGCAACCAGATTTGAGAGAACAAAGTTTTTTTTATTGGTATCCTACTGTATACCCTGAGGTCTCATGGCAAATAAGAATTGGCAGTCAGTTAAAATAGCTAAAGTATGTGAAAGGATCCCTTCATTAGGGGATAACTTTCAGTCTTTTAACAGTGGGGAAAACACTGGTGCAAAGTGAGCGTTGATTTCTGAGAGCGGAGTCAGCCTCCACATCATTGTATTTCAAGGGCCAGAACTGCATCTAGGGCCATCCTAAGGCAAGCCATAAGTGGGAGTTGGAGTATTTGAATTTCCCAGCAGGAGTTTAAAAACAGAAAACAACAACAGAGAAGAACCCTTGAGCTCAGGCTGCTTGGTACACTTCAGCAGCCTGTTGCTGCACCTGCTGCTGATCCCCACAAGCTGCCAAGGCTGACAGACGACAGCTCTCTCTCTGCAAGTGCAGGAAGCCTGGCAGTCAGACTGCGCCAGTGTCTACTTATGATATAGCTGCTGCTCTGTCCTTCTGTGCCCCCACTACCTCTGAAAGAAATAGTAGGACATCCTAGGATGCTTTGTCATCAGCTGGAAAATGTTCTGTGTTTAGAGTTCAGACGAACCAAGATTTTTGCATTCTTGATGTTACATTTTGTTATGTGATGCTCTGCATTTTCTTGGAACATTTGGAGGAAAGATGCAAAATTGGCAACAACAACAACAACAACAACAACAACAACAACAACAACAACTTCCCTTTCTCTCTCTAAACATTTCACAGGATGTTTGGAAAGCAATGTGGGGTTTCTTCTGTCATATTTGATTGGATGTCTGTATACTACTAAGAAACAGGACATTGCCGGTACCATTTTTTTCCACAGCCGAATGAAAAACTGGGGGGGGGGCACTAAAAAACACACCTGTGCCTTTTCTTGTCAAGTGTTGTCATCTATGCTCCCAGTTCCCCTACTCTAAGCAACTCTAGTCCAGGTGCCACCTTTCCAATCCGAGGTATGGATGAGTACCCCAGGTATAGGAGATTTGGGAAATTCTGACAAAATTCTGACCATAGGCTTCCTCCTCAACAATATGAGGAAAATATCTACAGAGAACCTTGAGAAAGTCATGATACTGATGGTGATTAAAAACATGTTTTAGCTTCATACACTGAGTGTATTACAGCTCAATTACCCTCGGCCTTGTTAAGTTGATTCTGTGCTATAGTAATTTTATTAGGATACATTATGAAACATGTCCTACCACAAATAGCCATGGATCATGTCTCATTTTTGTGTCGTGTTGGTTGCTCCTGGAAGATAAAAGCAAATGCAAGTGACATGTTCCACATCCTTTAATATTAGAGGAAAATACAAGGGGGAGTATGTCACTTACTTGTGAAAATTTATGATAATAGCCCTAATATTTCAAGTTGCAGATGGCAAAAAGAAAATAACAGTCTTATCTTAAAATGATTATTAATCTCTATTTAGGTTTCAATTGCTCCCAGATAAGTAGGGTTAGGACTGAAGCTTGATTCAGGTACTCAGCTCAACTGTTTTCTCTGTATCTTTATTCACTCTTTTACTGCCTCACTACTTTTTCATTGTCTTATATATTTATCTTCAAATACAGCTCTTTTTCATTTGTCAGTAGGCTAATGCCTATTGTCATTTTTAATATTCCACATAGGTCAGGATGCTAATGTTTATTAACGTAGTACTCACAGCTTCAGTCACAATATTATCCCAGTTTGAATAGGTGTGGTGGAAATTCAGTGAGATGTAGTTCACAATTTTGGTTATCTTTAATTCCTAAGGTAAATTCTAAAATGACTTGGGCTGACAGACTAACCAAAAGTCAAACCTTTTTATGGAAAGATTCTTCACAATACATATTACAATACATATACAGTTTAAATACATATTAAAATGTACCAAATAAACTATAATTCAATACGAACTTATAGAAACCAAAGCACAACACAATCTATACAATTCTATTTACAATCAGCCACTGACAGTATTGATGAAAATGTGAGTCTTCAAGGGATTAAAAGTGTTGAGAGACGAAGCTGCTGTTACATATGATTAAATTTCATAACTGCTCAACTACCTCTGTCAATTTTACTGCTCTGCCCCCCCCCCTTTGAATTGCACACTGTAGTCCAGGCTTAAGGTTGTATTCTGAGCTTTCCATTAATAGCATGGAAGGCTTTGGAAACACGTGAGATATCCTCAGGTGAAAGTGGGGAGAAGAGAGAATATTTGCTAGTTCCTCTCTTCCTTGCAGCCGACCCCTAAGTCCTGGGGGGTCGTCAATATCTCTGAAACAGATTTTAAGAAGGTGCAAGTGACTGTGGAGGGAAGGGGGAAGCAGTGGAATCCCCTCCCTTTTGGGGCAGGATCAGAGTTGGGATCCAAGCCAATGTACTCAATTCAAAATGGTGCCTCCAGTACAAAGCAATCGAAAGTGAATGGGAAAATGAAACAAATGGGTTTTGTTTGCCTTTTCCCTTAATTTTCATTATAAAAACAAATGGGCTCATTTGTTTTCTTTTAGCTTTAAAAAAGAATAACTGCCTATTACAGGGAACATATGGACCCTAAGCTGCATGAATCTATGTGTAAGATCCATGAAGGATGATAAAAGGAGAATGGTCTTCTTGAATACACACACACACACACACACACACACACACACACACACACATTTCTTTGTGGTGGTTTCTCCAAAGTTTGTCTGTTTTGGTTCTCTCTGTACAAGGTGTGAATGGTTAAAATATTGTGTACAACTTGAAAATCAAAATGAGCAATACTTCCTTGTATTTCTTTTACAAAATGAACTGTCAAAATTAGATCCTACATCATTTTCAGTTTTCCTTTAGCACATAATAGTAGCTGTAATAACAATTTCAGTGTCGTTGTTGTTGTTGTTAAGGACCAGCAAGGCCCATTGAGTGGCCATGTTTAGACAGACTGTCCAACACAGCTATTCAAGCAATGCCTGAAATGCTTATTGTGGATCAATTATTGCTGATGAAGGTTATGTAAACATAAGCTGCCTTATTCAGTCACAAGCTCATCAGCTTGATAACCAGGTCCTTGGCCAGTGAAAGAGTTCTAGTTTCCAGTGACAAGCTGGTTCTCCATGTCTGTGAGAAATAATAATAAGTGATTATTTTTTTAAAAAAAACAACCAGGCAGTTTTTCATACTGCTTTTCTGGCAAGCCCAAAATTCTTACTTCACCCACAGTGACCAATAACAAACTGTTACTGCATCCAAGTGAGCGGAGATGGGTGCCAAATAATGAAGAGGGCAGGGATGGAGGAGCAGCCTTAACTTCCCCTGCAGCCCTCACCCTCACTGGCACCAGCATGGAGTACACAACTCCAGTTAGCAATGTCCAGTTTCTTTCTCTCCTTGCTCCCAAAGTATGTTGTTGCTCAATGGGCCTTTGGAGCAATGGGGAAGTTTGTCAGGTTTTGTTTTCTCATTTTTCCCTCAATCTCCAGTTCTCCACATTTCCTCAACAATTTGGTGGGGTGTTTTTTGTTTTTAAGTCCTCAAGAAAATTGATCAGTAGTCTAATGTGATTTTCTCCTAATGTGCACATTTTGTATGCACCTTTGCCTGATCTAATATGCTTTTGTATAATATACTTTTATATGTTAGTTTCAGTAATATATGCACAATTTATCCTAGTATGTGCATTTTTGTGCACATTAGTTGGTTGAAGAACTGCAAAATTCAGAGTAGTGTGAATTTTGAAGGATGACTGTTTCAGTTTGTGTATTGTTTCAGAAAGTTCATATTAGGTAGTTCCACCTTTAAATGCAAAATGGATCAAAATTTTACACCATTCCATTGATCTTGGGACAAGATTCTCCTCCTCCTCCTTCTTCTTGATACACTGATTTTTCCCATCCCTAAAAATCCATTTAAAACATATTTGTGCTTTAGTTTTATGTTCTTGGACCAAACTGAACTCACGTCACTGAAAAAGCAACATATATGTTGTTCTCACAAACTCTTTAAAATGTCACAGTCTACAGTTTCAAATAGAATCCAGCTGTCTCCCTGAATTCTCAACGAGATGGGAAACATGCATTGACTCTTTTGATTACATTGTGAAATTTCACAATCTTCCCCCTGCTTTTCTTGGAGGTGGAGGAAGCTGCCAGCAGAATAACCTATTCTTACCTACAACAATGAAGGTGATGGATGCTCCCACACCACAGAATGGATTTAAGACCAGGCATTTGGAGGGAAAGGTTTGAAAACAAACAAACCATGGACCTGCAGAGAGGGAGGGCCATGGAAAAAGGAGGTCTCCCCTTGCAAGCATCCTCATTGAGGGTATTGAAATCTCTGCCACCCTTATTAGTGGTAATAGAAAAATGGGGCACACCAGGGGAGATTGGGGAAGGTGTTGTATTTATTGGATCTAGCATTTTCCCACCCTCCCATGCCCCCCCAAAACTCTTCTGAACGCAAACAGGGAATATGTCAGCCCTGAAGTACTTGGAGGGAAAATTGGGGGGGGGGAAGCTCCAGCCTAAAGAGGAAAAACTTGAGAAATGTTGCCTCCCCCCCATGTTCTGCCCTGCTGGGAGGGGTATTGGTTAGGCAGTTTCTCTGTCTCAGCTTCTTTTTCCTGCCCCCAACTTGCTAGGATTGCTCTCCCCAGGTGTCCTTTAACATCTTAAAGCTAAACAGATTTATTGCAATCTAAGACTTTGTGGCACTCAATTTTGGCTTCATGGCTCTAGTTCATGAAAATGTGTACTATAATAAATCTGTTCATATTTAAACTACCTCGCGACACTCCTTTGGGTTTGCTTTTACAGTGAAAGAGGGCTCCGTCTCTCTAGAATTTAGCAAATCAAGCAATGTCTACTGAACATTGGTTAAAGGGGTTAAAGAAGACAGGTGCACTGGAATGAACACTGTAACTCCCAGAACTTTTAATTCCCAGACAATATTCTTCTGCTCTCTGTCCATTTTGAAAAATTCCTTCCCACTGGAAGCATCAGGTCTACTCAGGAATCTCACATTTCAAAAATGGCTCCTTGTGTGAGATAACTCTCTTTTCTAGTGTGAGAACTGGAGGGAGTGCCAGGAGTTTTAACAAAATTCTACTCAGTCCATTCATGTGGGATTCATACACACACACACACACACACACACACACACACACACACACACTTTCCACCCTGTAGATGCTCATTTCTTCATACACAATAGACTGATGTGAGGTGATCAGGGTTGACCAAAGAAATTTTGCTGCTTGCGATGAATGATGATCTAGCAGCCCCCGACTCCTGCAGTTCCATGCACATTAGCCAACTAGACTGGATGATGGGATAGCATCCTTCACCTCACTGAAGAGCAGCAAGCTTAGTTAGGAGGTACACAATAAGTCATGTGGCACACACAGGTCTTTGTCCTTTATCTCACCACGGTATCCTTCATCACCTGCCTGAGATGGCCACCTCTCTCTACCTAGTAATAGGGAAGTGATACAAATTCACATACAACCAGCAGAAAGACACACACATATGAAGGAGGATGCCCCAGTACATAGACTGTTGGGCTTTCAAACTCTTCCCACCTCTTCCTCTCATAGTGTACTCCTAAAACAATTTCCTACCTGTGAATATTCTGCTTTGGTATATTCCAGTAACATTGCATTAACAGATCTATCTATCTGGGAGAATATGTTTTACTACTCTAACTACTTCATCACAGTATGAATAATCTTGATTGATATGTCAAACATGACACCTCGGCCTTCGAGATTACAGCAAAATAATTTAATGTAATTTCTTCTAATGTGCATAATCATAAAATCATCCAGTTAAAGTTTTAGCTATTCATAACCTTAGTCACACGGCTTGAGAGATCATCTTCCTCATTAGTCTTGCTAAACTTTTTTCCCCTCAGCAAGTTTTACCAGGTTTCCTCTGAGACTTATTTCTGCTTAATGACTATGTGCTTTAAGAAAAGGCCAAAAGTCTGGGGTGGAAAGAAAATGTTTCTTTATCTTCTTCCAAGGGGGAAACAATATAAGCATACAGCTTTATATTTAATGTTTAGCAGTTGTATTCATGCTTGGAGGTTAGGGAAATTTATCCTTCATGTTTGTGACACCAAGGAATAGTCTATTTACTATATATCGGTTCAGTGATTATTTGGGGTTTTTATATCTGCACATGCTGTGAATGTAAGACTATCTTCAGACCATATGCCTGAAATGAACTTCATCCAGCTGTGACCAAAGCATCCTTCACATAGTTTGATGGCTGATAGAATTAGCATAGTTCAGGGATGGGAACTCTCCAAATGTTGTTTGGTTACAATTCCTGCCATCTCAGACCATTAGCCATGTTGGCTGATGCTGATGGAAGTTGGAGCCCAACAACATCTGGTTAGCCACAGTTTCTCCAATTCAGGCATAGATAGTTGAATACAGACCTTCCTAAGGAAATGATTTGTTGCTTGTTTATATTGTTTTAATGTGTCTTGTGTACACTGCTCAGATTTCCTTCTGGGCATGCAGAGAATAACATATGTCAGCATGTGTCCAAAAATTTCCAGAAGGAATAGTATAAACACGGAATAATTTCAGTGCCAATCAAGTCACAACTGTAGTAAAGTTTAATTTCTTAAGTTATGGACCTCAGTATGGCAGCAAGCATAAAACAATAGGCCCACTGCTTTTGAATATTCTTTTACCATGTGAATAGGATGAGGCTTGCATCTTCTGCCAAGCCTGAGATTCTTACTTGGACATCAGAAAGCTTGAGTGAGAGTTCTAATAAGGTATTCAATCTTGGCTTTGTTCTTCACCTCTCGGCACTGTTTGCTAAAGCTTACACCAGTCCTAGGATTAATTTGCAGGGCAGGGTCTCAATTACCCCATCCCTTTCTTTCTCCTTGAGGGATGGCTGATGTGTATCATTTCCCAGAGCTGCCCATAACCCTATTTCATGTTGTGTTTATTCCTAGCACAAAGAGGGAAAGCTGTATGGTCTATTTTCAGACCTGTCATGAATATTTATATGTTGCCTACATCTTTACAAATTAGAGAGCAGCAAGATGAATGAGGGCACTGAATCAAAGAAGACGTACAGTGTAATGCTGGCAGAAGTTTACTATCTCATTACTATTTAAAACCTGATGACTTGGAGAAGGGAGGCAGTCTGCATCTATTTCAATATATGTCGCTGATGCTCTCAAACATGGAGGGTAAGATTTTTATCATTTAGTTGGAAGGTTGAAAGGTGGGAAAGAGCTGAATACTTCATTTTCAGAAAGAATTAGTTTCCAAAGTGCCAATAACACTTGGTTTTGCTAATCTCTAATTTACCACCAGTTTAGTTTCTTAAATAATATTCCCTCTGTCGGAGTGATGCACTCATAATTGTCTTCAGGATTATATATTTTACTGTGCAAATAAAATATACAACATTTTGCCTCAGGTGTTTTGTTAATAACTATTTTGTATTTATGTAAGTTTTTTTTGTAGACGGTTTACTATCCACCTTGAAGCACTTTACCAATTATGCCAAATGGCTATTGCAGTATATCAGGCATGGGGAACTCACTGCAGTCTGAGGGCCAAATTGCCTTCTGAGCAAGCTTCCGAGGGCCACATGTTCATGATGGGTTAGGGTCAGAGGCAAAGGTGGGCAAAGCAATGCATGCAAATTTGATCTTTGTACAGAAGGTTAATTTCTATACACACATACACACACACACTTCTGTGTCCTCCTTCCAGGCGAGCAAGCAAAAAGCATGATTAGGGTTCAAGTAGCATTATCAGGGTTTCTAAAAAGAAATGTCATTTTACTCTCATATGGTAAAAAGACTGCCCAACTGTCATAGACTCGTAGAGTTGGAAGGGACCATGGGGATCATCTAGTCCAACCCCCTGCAATGCAGGAATCTTTTTGCACAATGTAGGGCATGTAGGGCTCAAACCCATGGCCCTGAGATTAAGAGTCCCATACTCTATCAACTGAGCTATCCTAATGTGTCATTTAGACCAGTGTTGGGGAACCTGTGGCCTTCCAGATGTTGCTGAACTACAGCTCCCATCAGCCTCAGCCAGCATAGTTAATGGTCAGGGGTTGTCGGAGTTGTAGTCCAGCAGAGACTGGAGAGCCACAGGTTCCCATCCCTGACTGAGACTTTGTTTTAGAGGATATAGTTTTGTTTCAAAATGGCATGTTCATTTTGTTTTTTAAAAAAATAGCTCTTCCTATTTCAGTTCACTTTTCTGCCTAGTTCTTCAATATTTATATTTTCCCCCCGATGTTGGCACATTACACCCAAGTTGCTGTGAGAACTGTGGGCTATGTGTAGAATGTAGACATTGATGCTTTTTGAGTACCAGACTGCATCAGGCTGTCAACATGGATAGAAAAAGCCTGCAAATATGTATAAACATGTACAAATCACAACTCAAATATTATATAATGCTACCCTTTTTGTGTATGTTTTCAAAACCAGCTTTTGCCTTGTGCATCCCCACATAGTTATCACATTCCAAAAGATAGACAAAATTTAGAATAATATACACCATCTAGTAGAGCGGCACAACTAATTTTGTGTAGTACTATTGCATTGTCAATGCCAGGAATTTGGTGGGCTGCTTGTAGTATTCTCTGCTCCAGTTACCAAAATAAGGCCACAACTGTACTATGCATTTTTAAAGCAGTATCATACCACTTAAAACAGTCATGGTTTGCCCCAAAGAATTTGTGAACTATAGTTAATTGAGGGTGCTGTGGGCTGTTGGAAGACCTTTATTCCTCTCAGAAAGCTACAATTCCCAGAGCTCCCCATAGAGAAGGATTTATTGTTAAGCCACTCTGCAAATTGCAGTTCTTTTTTTGGGGGGGGGTAGGGGTACCCTAACAACTCTCAGCACCCAGAACAAACTACATAATCTCAAAATTCTTTGGAGGTAAGCCATTCTTGTTTAAAGTTATATGATTGCACCGATGGGGCCATGATTTCGAGGGAGCAAGTCCCATTGAAAGGGGCTTGCTTCTGAGTAGGCATGCACTATAAATTTTGCAAAATACTTGGAACTTCAATACGGGTATAGATGTCTACAGTTATAGATGACAAAGTAAAATAAATAGAGCTTAATTTACATCAGGAACTAAAACCTAATAGGCAACACTTGTCTTCCATTCTTCACTCTAATAGGAGCAGCACTGAGGAAAACAGTAACACTCCATCCTCGTTTAAAAATCAGCATCAGGTAGTTTTAATCCTTCACTGTCTGACACATCCATAGCACACAAAAACTTACTGGCTTTTTAATATATACATTTCCATAGCAACCAGGCACAGTGTATTACAAGTCACTCTATTTCCCACTCTCCTCCTATTAATGTAGAACACAACAACTGAATCTTCTCTAGAACCATTCTTGTTTTGCTTTTGCAGTGAAAACCTGAATGTTTCTAAGGTTGCAATCCTATACCCAATGAAACCAATAGAACTTGCTTCTGAATAGGCAATTACACAGTTGTGCTGCGAGTTGATTTACAGCAGCCTTCTCCAACCTGGTGCCCTCCATATGTTGTTGGACTGCAACTCCCATCAGCTCCAGCTATTGTCAGTGTTTTTGGTTTTTTTATAATTATTTTTATTAAAGATTTTCTTGGGTTACAAAGGTAGTGCAATGTCTCATCCCCCCCCCCGCCATGCATCATTTCTACACATCAATTTTACTTGTTGAGACATTATGAGCTATTGTCATTGTTGATGGTTGATTTTCCATACATATGGAGGGCTCCAGCTTGAGGAAGCCTGGTTTAAAATGTGTTTTCCTCATCTATATATATAAAAAATGTAAACTGGCCATGTGGGTGTATCTCCACTTTTCTCCGAAACCGCTTGATCGCTAGCGTTCAAATTTTGACCCCACGTCCCAAGCGAATATGCAAGTGACCATATACAGTTCACGTAGACAGATGTCACACCTGGGCCATGTAAAAACCCCAAAACCCCATGTTCCAGAACTCACAACTCAGAAGAAAGTGCATGCTGGGAAATAGAAGTCAGAAGCTCCGTCTCCAAGGCCAAGCCAAGATTGTGACATCACCAACCGACATGCTATGACCTCCACAAAGGCCGATGCCGGGATCCTGCCCCTAGCCCACCACGTCCAACTGTCACTGACAGACCACGTCACACTGACACTGCCAACACCGCACCGAAAAGTGGACCATGCCCTGTCGTTCCCTCCCCCCAACGCCAAATACCTAACATACAGGCCAGGGTATGCCAACACTGGCACGGGGGGACTCACAGAGATGAGCCAGGGGGACTGCGGAGGGGGGTGGGGGAAGTCACAGGGATTAGACAAGGGGTGGGGGAGGGGAGTGCAGGGAGGGGACGCACTAGCTTATGTGTCGGGACAGGATGGGGACACTCACAGGGATGAACCAGGGGAGGGTATGGGGAGGAGGGGGCAAATAAAATGAAGGGGGACTCTGAAGGTGAGGGGAGTCTGAAGGGGGAATCTGAGGGTCCATTTAACAGACTGAGACACAGCAATGCGTGGCTGGGCCAGCTAGTCTCTTATAAACCTGAAAACACCCCCACTTCCATGAATGTAGAGCTGTGGACAGAAAGCAATTGGTCAACTTATATCTATCTTTGGAAAGCTTTAATTTTTTTCATTTGGTTCAGCCTGTGAATGCTGGTCATAACTTTGTTCATCAGTATTATTTAAAAATTTCAATTTGCCACCATTTACATGGGGGGTGCATCTTAGTGCAATGAGCAGGGAAGGAGCCAATGGGGCTTCAAGGTTGACAATAACTTGGCATCACAGCCCAGATTTAGCTTGATCTAGCGAGAATCAATTGGTTTTCTTCAAGAGCAGCCCCACAAATGTTTCATTGCAGTAGTCTGACTTGGCAGAGTATAGATAACAGTGACCAGGCTCTCTCTGTCCAGGAGGGGTCAAAGCTAGTGTGGACCTTTTGTTTTACTGATACCCAGCTATGATGCAGATCCTTTTATTCTTCCATTGAGAATATGACATGAGTCACTTGCATATATTTGTTATAAGGTGAAATGCCCTCCATGCATTTATCACTCTTTGTCTTGGCCTGTAGGTAACAGAAGACCAGGAAACATCTTTATTAAAGCTCACCATCAACATGCTTGGCTGTATCAACATTATGATAAAATTACAGTGGGTCTCTCTATTATGCAGTAGTGGCTTTGTATTAACCACTATCTATAAATTAACACTGCTTGGAAACATATTAGGCATATGAAGTGTGCAGCTGTCTTATGTTATTACCCAACCAATCTCCTGTAATAGTGCCTGATTCACCTCTGCTTGTGTCAGGTCATTTCAATTCTTCCCTAGTTAGAATACAAGGTTTTTTGTCTTTTTTAAAATAACTTATTCAGATGTTGGGTGATACAGATGCTGGCAACATGACCTGGAAAGCTGTCTGTGGACAAACGCTGGCTCCCTTGGCCTGAAAGCAAGATGAGCACTGCACCCCATAGTCACCTTTGACTGGAGTTAACCATCCAGGGGCCCTTTACCTTTCTTCCTTGTGACTTATTCCCATTTTCTTTAACATGGTGAAAATGTGACTACTGTATATATCTGCACTGCTACTGCGACCACCCAGTGAACTTCATAGCTGAATAAGGATTTGAACCATGATTTTGTGTATCCAAACCCTAACCTTTAGCCACTGAACAAGCCTAGAAAGATTCATGCTCATAATGGATCCAGACTAAGTTAGTTGAACTTAGATGCCATTAAAATCAATGGGATAAGTTAGTCATTACCTAATTTAAGTCCCATTGATTTCAGTGGTAACTAAGTGAAACTAATTTAGTTTGGATCCAAGCCCAGAGCTTTTAAATAATTGCTTCCTTTTTCTTTATTTGCTGGTGTTGTTATTAACTAAAGTATCTCAAGATAAGCATTAAAATAAATCATTTCTAAATAATTATGTCCCTGTTTCTTACTGGACTTCTCCCCCCCCTGCAGTTTGCCTGCAGGTGGGGAGGTTTGTATATGACTAAGCAAACAATAGACATTTTATGCACACAGGTTAAGAGGAGATGCCCAGAAAGTGTACCCCATTTTATATTATATCTGTATGTTGTGTTCTTTCAGTGAAATTATGATACGTTTAATCCCAGCTATTGGCATTCCTCTCCTTCTTCACCTAATCTAGAAATAGATATTTATCAGTCAGGATGGGACATTCTAAAAATCCTGATGGTGAGCAAATTTGCATGGATTTTTTTTCCTAATCCCAGTATTGCTCTTTGAACTTGGTTTAACACAAGGTGCTCTCTCCATCCCCCCATTGGTTCCAATAAAATGCAAACAATTGCAAAAGTGTGCTCAATTATTGTACGTATGCAGAAGTAGGGAGGGGCTAAAATGGTCAACCATTTTGTAAAGTAAGTGGAGCTAGCAAAAACTGCTATGTATCTCTAGGGGGCCAAGTAGGCGACTAGTTGCCGTAGAAACTAATGGCCAGAAGGAAAGCGGGAGATGGCATGATTCCCCAATGCCTCCTCTGGATTCCTTGCAGATACATCCACTCCGTTTCTATTTCTCACCCAGTCCCACCTCAATCTTTCCCATTGCATTTAGGATGGAGGGGTTGGTTTTAGGTGTTCAGGCTCAGTAAGAGAGCAAAACTGAGTAGGTGAGTTTCAGTTCCAAAATTTATATACTTATTCATTCATTCAAAATTTATATACTTATTCATTGCTTGCATGAGAGAGAGAATGTTTTGAGCTCCTCTGTGATTAGCCCACCACTGCCTTCCCTTGTTTGTCCCCAGGCGAAATTATCTCTCAGGCAATGTGTGTAAAATATGTGCAATTACAAAAGGTAGAAAAAATACACTTGCCATTAACATAATACAGCATTACTGAAGGGCTTTATAGGTGGAGACCGGCAACACCAACACAGTAAGCACTATTTGTTGTGGCCACCATTATCCCTAGTCTGCTCCGGAGCAACACTCGTTTTGAGAATTTTCAGCTGGCACTAAAAAGTAGTAGGAGGGAAAGGGATGAAGGTGGTGCTGAGAACACTTATAAATTATTTGAATGCGGTCTTTGCCAAAGATGTTTTAAAACTCAACAGCAGTGATCAGCACGTTTCTAGTTTAGTGAAATGCCTTGTTAGTATACTAAGAATAATAGAAAGTGTCTCACCCCTGAGACTTCCACGTCCCATAGTACAGAAAGTAAATGCAATTCATTAGCAACTATATTTTTAAAATGTGACATTAAAGAGTGGTGCTGCATGTTAAGATAATGGGATTGGGAAAGCAATCAGGCAAGTAAGCCAGTGATGGAATGTGGGTTTATATGTAGGGAAGGCTTATTAAGTTCTACAAAATAAATAGATAGCCTTCTATGAAAGTGTGTTCTGAAAAGCTATGAAGGCCAATGACAGTTACCAGAACATGCTTTAACTCTGTTGATCAAGGTCACTTCCAATAGTTATATGCAAGAAAGGGCTAATGAAAAGCGTTGATATACTACTGGGCAGCCAGAGGCTTAATACTGGTCAGCTATGAAATATAGTACATTTCAGATATAGTGTGCTGCTCAGAAATGAACATGGCTATCCAGCCTTTGATACACAAACTGAGAATATATTCGAACCTGACTTCAGGTTGATTCCTTTGTTAGAAGAGGTGGCCTGGGTTCTGCTTTATTTTAGCTCCATCCCAAGCTGCAGTACCATAAGAATGAAGAAACCACATAGGATGGAAGTACCCTGTAAGATCAACCACACTTTAAGAACACAAGAAGATCCTGCTAGATCAGGCCAATGGCCCATCTAGTCCAGGATCCAGTGATTACAGTGCCTTTGGGAAATCCAGAAGCAGGACCTGAGCTCAACAGCACTGCCCCTTTCTGGAGTTTCCAGAAACTGATATTCAGAAGCATACTGATATTTTGATTGAGCCTCTGATATCAGTGTGGTTCTCACAGTGTTGCCCACTCCTGCATGATTGAACAGATTTAGGGGTATAATGTTCCTATAGAGTTCCAGATAGGCAACATATACAAATACCAGAACCACACTTGCTGCAGAAGCTTATTTTGCCAGTTTCTTATACTTTTAGAACAGAATGGAATGAAGTCACAAGAAAGTAGCATCTGTGCTACTCCTTCAATAAAGGAATCGGTTCTTTCTTTGCTACATTTGTCTCAGCCATTCCAAATGCTAAAAAGACAAGATTCTGTTCACATTAAATAGCAGTTTATTTCATTAGCAATGGAAGCTGCCACACTCAGAGTCATCAAAGTTCCATATACTTGGACTCTTGCCCAGGCTAAATCTTTTACTGAGTAACTCAAGTAATTCAAGTATGGGTTTTGAGCAGAACCCATAGTTTATATATCTGGACTTTCTATACACAAACTGTAGATTCCCGATTCCAGAAATGTGACCCTCAAAAGGACAAGAAAAAAGTTTTGATTGAGATAGTATGCTACAGCACAAGGTCATTTTTGTTTTGTATCATGGTCTATGGCGCTAATTTATGGATTAGTTTTCAACTGTGTCTGCATCTTGTTCTAACCTTAATGACACAAAAGGGTTCAATAGCTGTCAGTATATCTCTGATAGAAAAGTATTTGTTAATGGCTTCCATCCAGTTTTGTTAACACAGACTGCTTTCCAGAGCAAGCCCTTGTTAGCTCTCAAGCACAAAGTTACATACCTTCCGTGCAGATTTGTGCTAGGTTACAGTTGAAAATAATGGTGTGAGTTTCAAGTGCTTGGCTACATTTGTAGTTGGATAAGTTGTTTGAGGCACATATTTTATCACAGCACAGGAAATGTAAAACACAATGATGTAAGCAGAGACAGTGTGTACCTAGGAAAACAACTGGGGATCTACTAGCTTTTAAAATTTGGGCTGTGTCAAAACCTGACTTCTGAAAGTGTTATTCCATTCTTTCCACCTCTTTTGCAGGGTGGTGGTGGAGGAGGAGTTTGATACCCCACTTTATCACTACCCGAAGGAGTCTCAAAGCGGTTAACAATCTCCTTTCCCTTCCTCCCCCACAACAAACACTCTGTGAGGTGAGTGAGGCTGAGAGACTTCAAAGAAGTGTGACTAGCCCAAGGTCACCCAGCAGCTGCATGTGGAGGAGCAGGGACACAAACCCGTTTCACCAGATTATGAGTCCACTGCTCTTAACCACTACACCAAGCTGGCTTTAGAATTTATTTAAATATTCAATGGATGTGGGATTGTGCTCTCTTTATCATTGTGAGGTAGCCATGGGTGGTGGGTGAGTATGATCTGAAAAACCCCTACAGAAAGAGCTACCACATAATGTCTTTTCCAGGGTTTCATTTAAGGTATGGGAAGCTGAGGAGGATGTCTATTAATTGTCTGAGATTGATATGTGTGGCAATTTTGGTTTTAATAATTTTAAAATATATTTATATAAATAACAATGGCCAACAGTCATGCATATGTTAGGCAGAATCCCCGCCTTCTTCATTTACAGGAAAGCCCACCTGACAAGATCATGGATGTTTTAGCTAGCATGGGCACCTGCGAAGGCTGCAGAGTGAAAACCACCAGAAATATGATTGTCAGAATGAAAGGAAGGGCACCATTTGCCACCTTTAAAGTAAGCAAAGGCACCACAGAAAACCTGCACCCCACTTATGTGCATTTCTCCAAAATGTTCTGTCCCTTTTGATCTTTTTCAAATGAAAGTTGTTTTCTCATTCATTGGTGGAGAGTGGTTGGAAAAGATGCAGGATAGATAGATAGGTAGATAGGTAGATAGATAGATAGATAGGTAGATAGGTAGATAGATAGGTAGATAGGTATAGGAATTGCACTGCTTAAAATGGAAGGAAAAGAGGTGGAACACACTTGATAAAGAACTATTGGACTTCCTGCTGGCATCCTAGGTAATGCTTGTTATTTGATTCTCTGTGACTTATCATGGGTGACTTATCATGGGTGGTGCAGGAGAGCTTCATGAATTAATATCGCCAATGCAGTACTTTGCTCACAAAGCAAAATCACATAGCCTCCCTCTCTGTCACACACACACTGCCACAATTCAGGTCTCAGCTTTGGACTAGAAAAGTGAAGTGAATGTAACTGAAATAGAAAAATTCCTTACATCTCCATGTTGAAAGCTGCTAGGGATTCCCATGGCATTTTTTAAAGCACTTTGGCTTCCTTGATGCTAGTGTTCAGTGCTTGGAATACATTTTTCTCCAATGCACTGAATGTGCTTGTTAGGGCCTTTAATACTCCTCCCAGACTCAGTGGGTCTGAAGGTATGGAAAGAAGGCAGCCCACTGACAAGTGTGTAGACAACCACTTGCAAATGTCTTGTGTTTTCAGCTTCTTCTATGAGAACCCCAATCAGATAATTTTATATTAGTCTTATTAACTGCATGCATTTTATTTGGTTTCTTCAATAAATAATTCATTATCTTGGCAATTTTGGCATTTGCAATTATGTGTCTGTGGATGTTTCTGCAGGATTCACACCTTGGGACTTCAAGTCACACTTTGCAGGGGATATAGATATATTTCTTCCAGGTCATACTTGCAGGGCAGCCTTCAATGACCTGATGCTCTCTGGATATCTTGCAATACAACTCGGATCCATCCAGGCCAGCATATTTGTCCTAGGGAGACCAGCATCCAAACCACAATCTATTGTTGCTGGTTAAATAGGATTGTTCATCATATGCATCTGGTGTCAATGTTTGTATCATCTTTGCTGAAAGATGTCTGAGTGTGGGTGTCAAGTTACAGGTAGGTAGCCGTGTTGGTCTGACGTAGTCGAAACAAAATAATAATAAAAATTCCTTCCAGTAGCATCTTAGAGACCAACTAAGTTTGTCATTGGTATGAGCTTTCGTGTGCATGCACACTTCTTCCGATACCTGAATTTGTGGGTGTCAAATTACCTTTTTGTAGAACTACCCACCCACAAAAGCAGGGAGGGAATTTTGACTGTTCTCAAAGGGAAGAATCAGATTTCTAGGATGTGGGGGGCAGATGTCGTACCTTGCATTACAGATGAAGCGGTTGAGGGTAGGGTTTTTATTTCATTAACACTTTTTAAAATCTCACAACCACTGATTGCAGCTGGCAGGATGCTATGTCTCCACAGCCTTCTAAGTTCCTTCAGTCATGTTTCTCTTCCTGTGCCAGTCAGATTGCCATGGAAAAAGTCCTCTATAGTATTGTTTCCTTAGTGGTTGCCAAAAAAAAAAAAAAAGGAACACAGCCTCAGAAGTATTTCAGAAGGCTGTAGAGATGGGCAGTTCCACTTCATGGTGGGCAAGACTCCTTTTACACAGACTTCTAAGTTCCTTCTAGCTGTGTTCCTCATTCTGTGCCAGATCACCATGGAAATAACACTATATACCATTGGTAACCATGGGAATCTGATTGGCACAGGAAGAGGAACACAGCCAGAAGGAATTCAGAAAACTGCAGAGTCTCATTGTCCACAGCCAGCAGCCAGTGAGGCCTTTGCTTTTAATGTGAAAAATGGGGGGGGTAGCTTTCTGTTACCTTGTCTGTAAAGCTGAAATCCTCATTTCAGTCCTCATAAATTACTCCTGCCCCATTCTAATTTCAAGGAAATTTTCTTTTCACCACTCCTTTTCCCAATGAATGCTCTGAACCAGTTCATCAAAACCAAAGGTGGCAGTTCTAATCAAGACACACTCTCTCTAACTTTATATTTAAGTTCTGTAAAGGAGAATAAGATTAGAATAAAAACACACCTCATTTCCTCCATTGCAGTTGCATGGTGTTAGCATATCAAGATTTGTGCTAGTGGGAATGTTACTAATTTTGCTAGTTTGATTGCAGTATGCATGATCTTTCAATGAGTCTTAATCATAGGAAGTTATGCCTAGGATTGAAACCTTAATGTGGGAGACAAAGATTTTCCATAGGATCTAATAGATCATTGGGGTGAGAGTAGAACTCTGAAACAGTGAAATTACACCACTATTAAAACTTGTCTGGGGGATTACTCTCATAAAGCTGAGATGGGGAACCTTTAACCCTCCATATATTGTTAGATTACATTCCCAACAATTAATGACCATTGGTCATGGTGGCTAGGGCTGATGGGAGTCCATTGGGATCTGAAGGGCCACAGCTTTCCAATACTTGTGTAAAGGCTACATTCTTGTACTTTCTGTTCTATCCTGTAGACCTCAGTCCTGCTCCAGAAAGCAAAAATGGCAACCTCTTAATTTACCCTGTTTGTGTTATCTGAGGTAATAGGTTCCCCTACTTAGCAAGTTATCAGAGAAACCTAAAACCTGAAAATACTTGAAAGACAATTCATGGTAATTCATACTTGAAAGGTAATTCATGGTAATTTGAAGATTCAGGTGCTCTCTTTGTGTGATAACAGTCTGATCACATGGCATGTGAGTTTCCTTTACTGGCTAGCTTTATAGTCCTATGATGGGGCGGAGAACTAACTTCAAAGGGAGAAAATCCTGTGTAATAAGTGCAACTACTATATGAAAAATATAGTCTGGGAATTCTATCAGATTTTCAGTCTATCAGATAGTAAGCGGTGAGCAGGGGAAGAATATATCTTAATAATTGTTGACAATCTCCTTCCCCTTGCAGTTTCATAGTGGTCTGATCTGTCCTAAGCAAGAACCTTTGAGGCAGAGTCTCAGCACCTTGGATAGCTCCATGTGCACAGCTCCTTTTGACAACAGCTGAAGGATGACTGAGGTCTTAAATTCCTCCAGCTAGATTACCAGTTCTTAGTTCAAGCCCTTGCCTGAAGAGTGTGGCCTCTTAAAAGGGCAAGCCAATTCTCCTCTGTAGCTTTTTGCCTGTTGATTGGAGCTCAGGGGAAGTCTTCAGTGGTGGCCCACATCTGAAGCCCACAGGTTCATGACCGTCCTTTCAGAATGGAGAACCTGGTCCAATTTCTCAGACAGACGTAAAGCAGACCCGGAGTTCATGGGCTGATCCACCTCTGTATCTGAGCAATGTATGTTGTTTGAGGCTAGGGCCGTGACAAGGCATGATTTCAAATTTGCTAAAAGTGTGTGTGTGGAGGGGAATAATAATTAAGTAAAAATGGCATTTAGATCATAAATTAGAATCTATGCCAGTGAACAATTTTTTTTTTTTTGCAGGGCAGTGACCCAGGGAGTAGATAGTGACTGCCATAACTGCCAAGTTTTCCCTTTTCTCGCGAGGAAGCCTATTCAGCATAAGGGAAAATCCCTTTAAAAAAGGGATAACTTGGCAGCTATGGTGACTGCATTACTTCCATATGCAATTACAATAGAACATACTGAGTCACACCAATGCACCATCAACTTCTGCATTGTCTATTCGGACTGTAAGTAGCATTCTAGCATTTCAGGTAAAGGTCTCTCCCAGCACTACCTGCGACCTTCTGCATACATAACAGTTGCTCCACCCCTGAGCTATGACCCTTCCCTATCAATTTGTATGCAATTTGTCACATTTGCATCTTCCCTTTTTCAGAATCTGTGAACTGTGTGTGTGCACTCACAAACACACACACATTACTAGATTGGTAAAACATTCACAAGCCTTGATTGTAGATAGATAGCTATCTGTAGTGGCTTTAATATTACTATGTTTGTTAACAAATGTAGCTATCACAATTGAAACATTACTCAGCGTGTCATACACATTCATCTTTTTATTGCAAGGGATTACTAATACATTTCATTCAGAAAACGTAACAAAGGAAGTCTATTTTTAATATAAAAATGAAGATTTGCTTCATCTATCTTCTTTTAAGTATATGCAAGTCAATTTGAGTGTGTTTGCTGCTTTATATAGCTAAAATATATTTTCTTTTTAATATTGCTCATATTATTATTTTTTGGAGTGTACCGGGTGTTAGGGGACACTCTGGTGGGGTACATATAATGCTCCTTCTGGGGTCTCACCCCAGGAAACCGCTAAACCAGGTGAGGGTCTCAAATCTTTGGTGAGTTAGGGACTTCCCCTGCATACAAAGACAGGCTCTGGTGGATTGAGCAGACAATTCCAATAGTGGGTCATGAAGATGGTTTCTGCATGTACTGTAGAGGGAAGTGAGGGGAAGATGGGGCTCATCAACCTGGGAAGGTTGTCCATCTAAGAGAATGAAAACTTTTATCCTTAACCTCTGCTGCCTTGTGGGAGAATAAAAGGCTAAGGAGTAAACCCTACACAAATCCATTGTAGAGTCCCTAAGAGGGTTGGGTGGCATCTTGTACACCTCTTTACTGCAACTCCTGCAGCCAAGCTGGTGACAAACATATTACTGTACTCTGCTTTCCTTGGACCACATCAGCAAGGTCTTGTCTTCTGGGCCATCCATGACCTCCATACGCACTACCCTGGTTCTTTTTTTAGCCCTGGGAGGTCACTTTGTTGCTGCTAACACAGTGGTTTGACTTCACTCCTGGATGCGCACTGCATTGTCTCTCAAGACAGCGGGATACCAACTATTTTTCACCCAATCTATAGCAGTTAGACCTCTTGGTGTGTCAGTTTCTTTCTGCCCTGTGAATATGTCTCCTCTAGAATACCAAAAAGAGTGGTGTAAATTCCTACAATGCTTTCATGCTGAGGACTGGTATGCAGGGGGAGCCAGTGACAACTGTGACAGCCCAAACTCTTTTTTATTTTTTTAAAAAAATATCTTTATTTAATACCAAACGTAAAATACAAATCAACATAAATAACATAACATAACATAAATAACATAACATAACATAAATCATCCAACACAACACAACACAACATAACACAAGTTGCAAAATTATACAAAATTGTTCAAAATTAGAAGAAGAACTTATAGAAAAGAAAAAAAGATAAAGAAAAAAGAAAATAAGAGAAGAAACCATAAAGAAACATAAGACAAAATAAACTTCCCAGCTTTCCATATCAGTTCCCTTTTCGCTATTAAATTCAATTATGCTTTCCTCTTATAAAACTGTTTCCTTATTTCATGTTTCAATTTATCCTATTCATATAATAAATCCATTCAACTTGTACGAACTTATTCGAAGCAGATCGCCCATCTGGAATCTATTCCTTCATTATAAAGGTAATCTTTTACATATTTCCATTCTTTCCCCCCCTTTTTTTAGGGACTTTCCTGACTATTGCTGTTAGTCTCGCTAGGTTCATAAACTCTACCAGTTTAATATGCCAATCTTGAATGGTCAGCAACTTGTCTCCTTTCCATTTTTGTGCAAGCAACAGTCTAGCCGTAGCACAGACAGCCCAAACTCATACTACTATATTGAAGACCTAGGATACCTTAAGTGTGGTGTAGTAGAACCGCCTTTCTGATGCCAGCATTACTGTGTATTACCTGGAAAAGGCAGGGCTGGGAGATGATGAGGTCAGGTCCATGCAGATAGTTTCACCTGTGGGGGCCAACCTCATGTGCCTGCCAGTGCATCTACACAGCCCTGGTCTTGTTGCAGGTAATTTGCAGCAACACCAATGTTGGGAAAGCGGGTTTGCTCCACCTGCCAGCCATTACTGGCTATGAGACAGGCTTTTAACATGTTTGTAACTTGTCCAAGGCACTTCTGGCAGGATGGCAAGGCAGTGATTGTCTAAGACTACTCATTTATTTGTTTCAGAGGAAAGAAGTTTAAGAATGGGAAATGGCAAGGCTCTAAACTGGCTGACACCCCCCAGATCTCTGCTTGTTGGAATTAATTAACACTAGGCTCACTTTTATGCTTGGTTACCAAGGGTACTATTCAGCCAGAAATCTTTAGCATGTTGAACCCATTAGATTAGGATCACATCATACAGATGGCTGGATCACTCCTGCACTTACTTCAACAGGCCTAAGCATACTAAGGTTTGTGGCAACCTTAGTCATGCATCATGTCAATGATGCAAGCAAGAATGTTGAATAATCTATTTTGAGGATGACAACAGGTGCACCCCAACAGCATCCCCCTAAATTAATATAATTGTATCAGACTATGTTAAGTATCTCAGCAGATTATTAAGGGGTTATTGACAAAGAAGTGATTGCTAATTGAGTGCTATACAGAACATTCGCTACTTTCTTTCTCTAAGTTATTTATACACTGCTTAATTAACAAAGTTCCATACACCTTTGAGGGTTGTTGTTTTTTTTTAAAGTAAACTTTCCAGTAAAATACTGTTTTGTGCTTGTGCTGATCTGAAATTCTTTCCAGGCTTTGGACAAATGTGTTAGTTCTGATAACGGCACTGCTGGAAGACGACTCCACAGCTGATGTCCTCTGTGTCATATAAAACAATATATTTTTTAAAGTCCCATCTGTGTCCTTTTCTATGGCTCACAAGCTTAGTTGGGGAAAGCTGCTGGAAGTAAACAAAGTGAGCTGTTTCAATAGGCTGGCTAATGATCCTCACTCCACAATGACCCAGTATCTCAACATTTGGAGTATGCTTTTGCTCTGAACAGGAAAATGAATGCATGCAGAAGTCCAGGAGTTCAAAGGCCAATGGATTAGCCTAATCTCAATACGCCTCAATTTGTCTAAACCCTTGATTTATTGCCTTTCATGAAAAGGTCAGAATCAGCTAGGCTTCTCATTGTGGTCCAGCTCTCTGTTCCTGAGCACTTTCAAGCTTCTTTGGTGTAAGCTCCAGCCACAGTGGGCTTATTTTATCAAATGACTGTGACTATTTAAAAACGAGTTATACTCTGTGGAGTGCTCTGACAGTGTGGGTAATAAGTAGAGGAAGCTTTTGAAGGTTAAAGGGAAATGTTTGGGGAAAGTTAATCTGGTTAGCAGGGGACAAAGAGCCATCTGCAGCATGCTCTGTTCACAGGAAAGATAGCCAAATATTTTTTCCCCATCAGAGCCTTTCTAGAGGATCATTTTATAGCACAATTAATGCACACTTTCTGCACACTGTTGGGGGAGATCAAGATATCTTTTCACGAGGTAGAAGTGCTTCTGTTTATTGTCTTTCTCAGCACTCACAGTACTTTATCTTTCCTGAGCTGGGAAACCGTCAAAAGCAATTGTTAGTGCTGTATAGAACAAGCTTGTGCAAACGTAATGAACAGCAGGCCTGGCTCTAGGTGTAGTCCCGGTGGTGCGGGGCGCATGGGGGGGCGCTGCGCGCTGCGAGGGCAGGGGCGCTGGAGCGATCTCTGCGTCTCAGCGCCAGGGCGCCCAACCTGCTTGAGACGGCCCTGATGAACAGTATGTCCATTAGGTAGTCTTTGACACCACAAATGATGAGTGGCACAACCACCGTTACTGTGTTTCTTTTTTGCTTCCTTTCTTTTTTACTACTTCGATATTGACATTTTCCCCTATTGTATCTTTACAGCTTTTTTAAAAAATAAAGCTGTGAAACTGAGCAAGGCTGCCTCCCAATCTGTGGAAGTACCCTACCAGCTGGTGAGCAGTTCCTGCATCCCATTTCCCCATTTTATACATTCTTCAAAGTCTACTTGCTCCTCTGCTTCAGTTCTGAAGCACAGAGTAGCCACAGTTCAATACATGTGCTTGGCATCTGAAGCCTGTTGGAAATCAGCTGTTTTAAACATGCTCAATGTTATTTGGGATCGGAACTCAAAAACGTCAGCTACAATTATGGCTAACCTCCACAACACATAGTCATTCCTACTTTCTCTTTATCCATATCACCATCTCTATGTCATGCCCAGCACAGTTATGCTCAGGGGTCGGCAAGGTTTACCTTGCCTGGGCCAGTTCACTCAAGCAGAGATCTCTCTGTGGGCCGGATCGCGTGTGTGTGTGAGAACGCACACCCACAATTTTCAGCGTCTGCACAGACGTGATTTTCAGCATCTGCGTCTGCACAGATGTGGTTTTCAGCGTCTGCGCATGCGCAGATGCGGTTTTCAGCGCCGCGCTAGTGAGTTCCCCCTCTGCGCTGTGCCGGTTTAGCGCAGCACGCAGGGACTCGCTAAGCAGGCAGCTTGGTTCAGGGACGGCTCAGGGGCCGGCTAAATGGCCTTAGGTTGCCGAACCCTGGTTATGCTCATCCAATATGTGGGGTACACAGTATCACACCACTTATTTGAAATGGGGTTATTTTGAACATAGCTCTAAAGAAAGAAGCCTCAATCCAAAACAGAGTTATTTTGATGGTTTAAGCATGCCTAACTATTGCAGTGGATTTTGCTCAAAATGTGAGATTTTGAATTATTTGAATTATTTAATAATCATATTTATTTGTGGCTGGAGTTATTTTCAAGGTAAGTCGCACAGTTAAACCAATAACAATGGGAAGGTTGTTGGTTAGGAGAATGAATATGTGAACTTTGGTTTTCCAAGTTTCTCTTATTTACGGTCTTGTTCATTCTCCAATTCTACATATCAATTTGTGATTTCTTTCTTTTATATTTTTTAAAGTCCTCATGTAAATTCATTATCATTTGAGTATAAATTCCTCCCAATACATACCATTTTGAGCACAGTTTCCTGAATAAACACTTTTTGCAAACCATTCTCCCCAAATATAATGCATTTGTGTATGTTCTTTTCACTAATACATGAATTTTATGCAAATATTAGTCTTATCTATGCCTTTCTATAGTCATTACTTGACTGTGAACTGCATTGCAAAATTCAGGAAAGTGTACATTTTGAAGAATGTCTTTCTTTCAGTTCACATATTGTTTCAAAAAGTGTGAATTTGGTAGAATAACCATTAAATCTGTACCCAGGCAAGAATTCTGAAGAACTCAATGGAATATTTAATGGAATATTTAATTTTATGAAATAAATAAAATAAGCAAACATTTCCTTCCCAAAGTTTTGAGATTCTATGGGAATGCTGCGGAAATAATGATAGTATAAATCCCTCCCCCCCAAAAGCATTGAAGTAAGTCTGCTGGAAATCTCTCTCTCTCTCTCTCTCTCTCTCTCTCTCTCTCTCTCTCTCTCTCTCTCTCTCTCACACACACACACACACACACACCACTGCCACTGCCACCGCTACCACAACCCACATTTTTGCACATATTCACTAATGCACTGTTGCACATTATTATTATTATTATTATTATTATTATTATTATTATTATTATTATTGGTGTGTACTTTTCTTGAATATACACATTATGCATGGTTTCTGGTTAAGGAAGGGTGGCTTTCAGACCACTTCTATGTTTTGGTCCATATATTCTTTCAGGATATATGGAGTGGTTAAGTTCTCATTAAAATGATAGCAGACTGGATTTCTGCCCCATCCCTACTGGCAAAAACAAGTGTAGAAAGGGAGGTTCTAACAGCTCAGTATTTTTCTAAATCTGTCGCCCCAACCTCAGTTATTGCCTCTGTATTCTTCAATATTTTCGTCCTTTGGGAAGCTGGACAAATTTGCTATAACTGAGCGGTGAGTGAGCCAAAGTTAAGTATTCCCAAACATTTTCTAAAACACTTCAGGTTCCAAAATTTGGAGCCCGAAACCCTTAAGGGGCTGGTACCAATGTTAGGCATATTTCAAATAGGATGAAACAGTAATTCTAAATGAATAACATAAATTAATAAAAAAAATTGTACTGCAGCAGAAGCTTTTTATACTATTTGGGGTAGCTTTCTTATTCTACAAAGTCATTTAAAATTTTCATTGCCTCCCTATGTGACTAATTATTTTTTATTTCCCTGGCTGAAGCCCAGTGTAGTGTACCCATTCAAAGTCTATGTGAAGTAACTAAAGTATGCTATGCAAACTTCTTTGTAATGTTAAACTTCTGGCAAAGGGACTTAAAAATACCTTTTGGGTGCTTTGCAGGTGCCTGTTTCATATGCAAAACTATTGACTTGCTTAGGTCTGTATATATTTATTTAGAGCATCATTCTGCCAAAGTAAGCCCCTTTGCTTTGGCATGTGCTTTGTTATCTCTTGTTAAGAGGATTTAGTGGTGCTTTCTCTAGATCACACCTTCATTCATTCATTCATTCATTCACTCATTCATGTAAAGTAATTATAATACCTAGCACTGTGTGAATTAAAATAACATGCAGAGTTTTTTTAGTTTCCACTTACATTGCACCAATGCGACCCTGGACAGGGTGATATATAAATATTTTAAATAAAGAATGAAAGACCTGCTGGATCCGGCCAAAGGCTTATCTAGTCCAGCATTACATTCCCCACAGTGGCTGACCAGATGTCTGTACTAATCTCACATAAAGACAGTAAAATAAAAAAATTCCTTCAGTAGCACCTTAAAGACCAACTAAGTTTTTATTTTGGTATGAGCTTTCGTGTGCATGCACACTTCTTCAGATACAGTGAAATGGAAGTTTCCAGGCACTTATGTAGAGAAGGGGTGGGGAGGGGTGGGGAGGGGGAGGGGGGATCACTCAGAAGGGTGGTGGAAATGGGTGATTGACTGACTGATAGCTGTTGATGACCGCAAACGACTGCAAATGGTTTTGCATGAAAAAGCAAGGGTTGAGATGGCTGGAGATCGCTTATCATGTATAATGAGATAAGAACCCGATATCTCTGTTCAAACCAGGTCCCTCCATGGTTTTGAGCTTGGTGATAAGTTGCAATTCAGCAACTTCTCTTTCCAGTCTATATCTGAAATTCTTTTGTAGTAAGACAGCTACTTTGAGATCTTGTATAGAATGTCCTGGGAGATTGAAGTGTTCTCCTACTGGTTTTTCTGTCTTCTGGTTCCTGATGTCAGATTTATGTCCATTTATCCTTTGGCGTAGGGTTTGGCCTGTTTGTCCAATATAGAGAGCTGAAGGGCACTGTTGGCATTTGATGGCATACACAATGTTAGAGGATGAGCAATTAAATAAAGACAGTAATACTCTCTCTGCATTGCTGTCCAGAGACAGGTATTATCTGCCCTCTCATCTTGGAGGTCATGTATAAACCAGGGTGGGGAACCTCTGACCCATGCACCTGATGCTCAGAGCTTGCATACACTTTGCAAGCCCCTGGCAATCAGCTGATGCCGTGTTTGCATAGCCCTGTGGCTTTGCCATGTGGTTTGATTTCAAACCGCATGGGCAAAATATCATTGTGACATACATCTGTTTCTTGACAGTGGGTCTAGGGCTGCCGTACACCCTGGTTTTCCTAGACATATCTGGGATTCCACTCCTGAAAATGGCATCCGGGAGGAATTTTTGGAACTCGGCAAAATGTCTGGGGAAACCCGGGCAGATTGTAATGGGGGCGGGGATTTCTTGCCAAAATCATTATTTCTTTCACAGTGTGGAGTTGCTGTGAAATGTTGCACCCTCCCCCCCTCTTTCTCTCTCTCTCTCTCTCTCTCTCTCTCTCTCTCTCTCTCTCTCTCTCTCTCCCTTCCTTCCCCTCGCTCCCTCCCTCTTTCTCAGTGCAGGGCTGGCTCATTCCAGCTGCCTCCCTGCCTAGTGCCCTCCCATGTTGCTCTCTCTTTCTCTTGTGTGCACCGGCTCACGCAGCCCCTCCACCACCTACCCAGGCACCAGCAACCCTAAGGGAAGAGGCGAGCGACAGAGATGAGCGGTGGTGGTGATGGTGTGTCCAGGTTTTTGCTCTTTGGAATATTGTGACGCTACAGTGGGTCACGCCATCCACCTTTCACATTTGGCCCTCAGTGTGTGGGGAGATAGACTGATGTTTCCTCTCTTGGTATAAGCCACCCTGACTAGTAGCCATTGATATCCCTCCATCTAAATTGGTGGCAATCACCAGATATTGTGGAAGTACCACCACATCCCATGGAAGCAAATATAATATGGCATAACTGTGCACTTTGTGAAGAAGTACTTCTTTTCTGTGGTGAACATCTCACCCTTCTGCTTTATAGGATGACTCTAAGGTAGGTCATTATTATTAGCCACATAGCAAATGGAAGTAAGTACCAAAAGCAACCTGCCGTGTATACAGCTGAGGCGATATGTGAACTAAGGACTGTCAGTGTACATGCTTTTTCCCTCCTTGAGACAAAGCTCGAGTTAATGTGGTTTACATTTGAAGACAAACAAAAGCAATGGCAACCTAATAAAATTATTTCAAACAAATAAAATCCACACAGCTGAATTGCATGAACTGGGCACCATCATATGCTATCTGAAACATAGAAGGAGATCTGCCCACTTTCTCCATGCTCCTCAGCAGAAGAAGGTTTACAAGCATAAGGTGTGTGGGGGTGTCAGAGTGGGTAGGAGCATCATAAGCATATGTCTGAGGGGAGGAATTACTCAATGGCAATTTATTTGTTTTGATACCTGCCGGCGGTGTCGGGAAACGTGCAGGAGAATTAGGAAACGGCTTTATATGAAGTCAGGCCATTGGTTCATTTAGTTCAGCATTGTTGACATTAGGGGTAGAGACCACCAGGCCTAGGATCCACATGCCACCCCTCTGGCCTCTCCTCAGGCCACACTCATCATTGGCCCTGTGCTACACCCTCTTCGAGTGCTTTTGCCAGGCTGGAATGTTTCGTTGGACTCTGATAATACTTCTTGGTTGGTTGGTTGGTTGGAGGATGGAGGTGTGTGTGTGTACAGAAACCTTTGGCTCTTGTGTGACTAGAATATAGCCTACTGTACAACCATCCGTTGCTCCACCCACCTGTCTCTAGCACCACCCACCACTTGCATGTTGCTCCAGGGAGGTTCCCAATCAAAAAATGCATCCCTTGGGCTGAACATGGTTTCCTATCCTTGGTCTACATCATCAGTAACTGTTTTGGGGTTTCAGATGGTGGAGGTGTCTATCTCACTGCTTCTAGGAGACTCTGGTGATTGAACCTCAGCCTACAACAGTTTAAATTTGCATTAGGTTTCACTCATACCATTTCCAGGGATGAAAGTTCCTACACAATGGTCGTGCCAGGGGCCGGATTTAGGTTTGATAAGGCCCTAAGCTACTGAAGGTAATGGGGCCCTTTAGATATCCAGCTGTCCTTTGTCAGCAACGAATTGTCACTGTTTTTGTGTGTGTTGAATATATGCTATATGGTAATTTATGGACCTAATAGGTATCTAAAGTCATTTGCACATAACAAATAGGAGCCTACACTGTTCGGGTTTTTGCTGAGTCAGTAGCATAAAACACCATCAGATTGCTTCTTCACTCAATCGAATCTAGGTCAAACTAATCTAGGTCAAACTAATAACATTTGGCAGAAAGCCAAGGTCTGCTTCTGCCTTAGCAACAGCGTTTCTATTGGTTGAGGTTCAACACTGACACTAGTTATCTGTGAAAGCCAGTTCAGTATGTGTTGTGGTGAGTGTAGGAGAGAAATTGCTGTATAGGTTGAGAGAGAGACAGAGAGGAGAGGATTTATTTTGCTTTGTATATAGAAACTCTGTTTTATTTTATTTTAATAAATCCTGTAAATAGTTTATTCTGCGTCCAGACGTCTAGTCATTTCAGTTACCGCCAGAAGCTTCCGGAAAAACCTGCGCAAACTCTGCTGTGTTCAGGCTGCAGTCACACCTGACACTTAAAAACTCTAAGAGGTTATGGGAAGGACACTGGCTGGTTCCTGGCTGGCGTGTTGGCATCAGTGAGCTGGTGAAGCCGTGGACGTGTGGAATCGTTTGGACAACAGCTGCAGCGTGGAAGTGCTGGATGCTGTGTTTCCTGTTCTCTCTCGGAGGCCGTGAGTAGCTGGTTCCAGGTTCCAGGGAACATTGCTCTCAGATGGCGTCACAACCGTTTCAGATGGCGTTTGAGCGTCTGAATGACAGCAACTACTTGCTATGGTCTGAACGCATGCAGGCAGTGCTGCAAAGGGAACATCTCTGGCAGGCTGTAAATAAGCCACCTGCAAAGCCAGATGATGAAGACCTGGATAATGACCAAAGAGCAAGGGCCACCATTATCTTGGGGCTTGAGAATTCCCAGTTACCGCATGTACGGGGGATTAAAACAGCCAAAGGTGTGTGGACAGCGTTGAAAGACCTACATGTGCGTGAAACTGCTGTTTCCAAGTTATCTATTCGTAAGTCATTATACAAGGCGATGTTACAGCCTGGAGTGACAATGCATGATCATCTGCACAGTTTACAGATGAAGTTTGTAGAACTTCAGGAAAGAGACTGTACATTAGCCCAGGAGGAGAAAGTGTCTATCATTTTGAGCTCTCTCCCTGAAAGCTGGGACAATTTAGTAATGACTTTTGAGGCAATGAAAGAAGATGATTTAACTGTTAGTTATGTTACTGGGCGTTTGCTGGAAGAATGGCAGAAACGGGAAGACAGGTTGTTGGCTGCAGAGGCATCGACAAGCGGTCGGCTTGGAAAGAATGTGAATGCCGTTCCAGAAGGGAAGCAGCAACCACTACGTTCCTGTGAAGAGTCAGCGTATGCTGTGCGACGGTGTTTTCGGTGTGGATCGACAAAACATCTAAAACGCGGGTGCCCAGAGTTGACGAAGTATCAGCGACAAGATCAACAGCAGCAACAGCAACAGCGGCAGAAGAAATTTTTCAAGCGTAAACAGTCGGCTCATCTTGTGACAGCCGTGGTCAAGGTTGCTAATGAGAAACAAACTGTCTGGGTGGTTGACTCAGGTGCCACTCGTCACATTGTAAATTCTGACGAGTTGTTTGTTTCAAAGAGCGTGGCACAACGTAGCCAAATTGCTCTCGCTGACGGGAGAACTTCTGAGGTACATTCGGGGGGTTCAGTGTTTGTTCCTTGTCTGCGTGAGTGCCTGGAGAATGTGTTATGTGTGCCCTCACTAAGAAGCAACTTAATGTCAGTAGATTGTTTGCTAAAAGCTGGTTTCAAAGTACATTTTGAAGAAAACAGCTGTGTTATCAAAAAGAATGGTGAGATTCTGGGAACTGCTAAGTCAGAGGGAGGTTTGTTTATGCTTAAAGCAGGTTCTCCAATTTCAGCAGTAGTCAGTGAATCTCAGCCTGTGTTGGGTAACAAAGCTGTGCATGACAACTGTGTGCATTTATTACATAGAAAAATGGGACATGCTGGTTGGAAAAGTATTTTAAAAATGCCTATGCTAGCTGATGGGTGCAAACTGGAGAATTGTAATAAATTTTTGGATTGCAATGTTTGCAAAAAAGTTAAAACCCAGAGAGTATCATTTCCCAGAAGTGATAGAGTGAGCAATACACCGCTACAGCTTGTTCATATGGATGTAATTGGTCCATTTGCTGTTAGCAGAGGTGGAGCGCGTTTTTCTTTGACTATTGTGGATGACGCAACGCGTTATTCCTGGGTTTATCCCATGAAAAGCAAGGGAGACGTGTTTACCAAGTTCAAAGGCTGGGTGGCGTCTGTGGAGAGGTTTTTTTCTCTCAAACTGAAAAGGATTCAGACGGATAAAGGTGGAGAATTTTTGTCAAATGCTTTCCGTGATTGGTTGCATAAACGGGGCATAGGGCATAGAAAAACAAACGCTTTTTCTCCTGAAGAAAATGGAGTTGCGGAGAGAAAAAATAGATCTTTACAAACTATGATGTTTTCTATGATTGAAGATGCTGGGTTACCAATGTCCTTTTGGGCGGAAAGCATGGTTACATCTTGCTATCTTCAGAACAGACTATTCCATCAAACCATTGGTACAACTCCTTATTTCAAATTGTTTGGAAAGAAACCTAAAGTAGACCATTTGCATGTGTTTGGGTCAAAAGCATGGGTACTTATTCCCAAACAGGTACGCAAGAAAGGAGAGCCTAAAACCAAGCAGCTAATTTTTGTGGGTTATCAGGAGCTTGGAAAAGGATATAGGTTCGCAGAAGGAGCAAATGGGATTGTAATTTCCAGAAATGCCACTTTTTGTGAGCATAGTGGTTGGGAGAAATTACATGCTAACACAGAAATTTGGTTTCAATCTTCCCAAGGACACAGTGTTAGTAAAAAAGAGCCTGAGAGTGGAGAGTCTGAGAATGAGGGGGAGAAAAGTACAGATAAGATATCCTCACAGCAAGAAACTAGTCAGACTTCACCCGTTGCTAAGGAACCGAAAGGGGGGCGAAGTTCTGAGAGGGAAAGTGAGACTGCAGAAACTTTTTCTCCCAGGCGATCTCAGAGGAAAAACAAAGGTGTACCACCAGAACGTTATTCTCCTGATATGGCTAACGTGTTTAATGTTTTAGTGGAGCCACAAAGCTATCAGGAAGTGCTGAGTTTGCCAGAAGAGCAGGCTAACATGTGGTTACAGGCTATGCAGGAAGAGATGTCTTCTCTAAATGAGCATAAAGTTTTTACACCAGTAGCAAAGCCTGAGGGGGCTAAAATTGTGGGCTGCAGATGGGTGTATAAGCTTAAGCCTCTAGTAACAGGAGGATACAAACACAAGGCTCATTTAGTAGCACAGGGGTATACTCAAAGACCTGGACTGGACTTTGACGAGACTTTTGCCCCGACTGTCAGGCCTGAAAGTGTAAGGTTACTTCTGACAATAGGAGCTAAAAGAAAGCTGAAACTCAATCATTTTGATATACAAGCTGCATACTTACATGCATCTTTAACTGAAGAACTTTACCTTACTGAGCCACCTGGCTTTGAGACAGGGTGCAATAGAGTGTTAAAGTTAAATAAAGCTCTCTATGGGCTTAAGCAGGCTGCTAGATCCTGGAATAAATGTCTCCACGAAGCATTGGTATCTTTAAATTTCAAACAGAGTGTAGCAGACAATTGTGTCTATGTACGTGGAACTGGAAGTGAACAAGAGTTGTGTCTAATATATGTTGATGATGTCTTATATGGTTGCAGGTCAGACAAACAGACAAAAAGGTTTGCAAAACAACTGTCTAGCAAATTCAAAGTAAAGGACCTAGGTCCAGTTCGATCATATTTAGGCTTGGAAGTGTGCTGGGCCAAGGATGGTAGTTGTTTGATAAATCAGCAGAGTAAAATCAAGCAGCTTTTAATTAACTATAGGATGCAAGACTGCAAAGGAACTGCAGTACCTATGGAGCCTGGATTTATAAAATCACTTCACACAGATGAGAGCTCATTGTTTGAACACCCTGAACTATATCAATCAGTTATTGGGAGTTTGTTATATCTGGCACAGTGGTCCAGACCAGATATTAGTTACGCAGTTGGCATATTAAGCAGACTGGTTTCAAAACCTACGCTTAATGCCTGGAAAGCAGTGAAACAAGTACTAAGGTACCTTAAGCAAACAATTGGCTATGTTTTACAATTAAATTCAGAAGGAGATGAAGTACTGTATTGTTACTGTGATAGTGACTGGGGAAATCTGCCAGATCGAAAATCTGTTACTGGTTTAGTCATTATGTTTGGTGGGGCGTTAATTACTTGGCGGTCCAGGAAGCAGAACGTAGTAAGTGGATCGTCTACTGAATCGGAATTTGCTGCAATTAATGAATTATGCAACGAAGTGATTTATTTCAAGCAGTTGTTAACAGATATAAATGTAAATTGTGAACAACCTGTACAAGTTTATGTGGATAACCAAGCATGCATAACTTTGAGTAATACAGAAGGTTTGAAATCACGTTCGAAACACATTGCAGTGAAATACCAAAACGTACGTTGCTGTGTACAGAATGATGTGATTAAATGTACTTATGTATCTAGTGAGGAAAATATTGCTGATGTGTTAACTAAACCGTTGTCAAAGATCAAGAACAAACAAATGTGTAAAGGTTTAGGTTTGCTAGAAAAAGCAAGTGAAGAGTTAATTGGTTCAGAAGAATCTGAGAGGGGGTGTTCGGGTTTTTGCTGAGTCAGTAGCATAAAACACCATCAGATTGCTTCTTCACTCAATCGAATCTAGGTCAAACTAATCTAGGTCAAACTAATAACATTTGGCAGAAAGCCAAGGTCTGCTTCTGCCTTAGCAACAGCGTTTCTATTGGTTGAGGTTCAACACTGAGACTAGTTATCTGTGAAAGCCAGTTCAGTATGTGTTGTGGTGAGTGTAGGAGAGAAATTGCTGTATAGGTTGAGAGAGAGACAGAGAGGAGAGGATTTATTTTGCTTTGTATATAGAAACTCTGTTTTATTTTATTTTAATAAATCCTGTAAATAGTTTATTCTGCGTCCAGACGTCTAGTCATTTCAGTTACCGCCAGAAGCTTCCGGAAAAACCTGCGCAAACTCTGCTGTGTTCAGGCTGCAGTCACACCTGACACTTAAAAACTCTAAGAGGTTATGGGAAGGACACTGGCTGGTTCCTGGCTGGCGTGTTGGCATCAGTGAGCTGGTGAAGCCGTGGACGTGTGGAATCGTTTGGACAACAGCTGCAGCGTGGAAGTGCTGGATGCTGTGTTTCCTGTTCTCTCTCGGAGGCCGTGAGTAGCTGGTTCCAGGTTCCAGGGAACATTGCTCTCAGATGGCGTCACAACCGTTTCAGATGGCGTTTGAGCGTCTGAATGACAGCAACTACTTGCTATGGTCTGAACGCATGCAGGCAGTGCTGCAAAGGGAACATCTCTGGCAGGCTGTAAATAAGCCACCTGCAAAAACTCTAAGATACACAACACAAAATACTGTTGCTGTATGTAGGTTTTATTTTATTTGTTTTTTATCTTAAATTTTGGAAATGTACATCCAGGTTTTTTTCCTTTAATTTTTTTGGGGCCCCCAAGAGAGTGGGGCCCTAAGCTATAGCTTGTTTAGCTTATACGTAAATCTGGCACTGGGTCGTGCTGTAGTATGTATCCCTTAAGCTGTTGTGGTAGTATGTCAGACCTTGCTGTAAGAAAATTCTGAGGCAGAGGAGCTTGATCTTTGATAGTATTTTCTGATCTGAAAGGTAGGAGGTGAAGGCACATGACAGCATGTTGTAGACAAATGGGATATCCCAGTGAAAAAACCATCAAAGGAAAATATCCATCACTGTTGACTAGGGTAATATAGGGAAGCCATATAACATTTAAAGAAACCTGCTAAATTGTGAGCAGTGACATTTCAATCATAATACCAGACTTCCTTAAACAAAGTTAATATATTTTAAGCTTATTCTGTCTTGAGACTTAATAAAACCAGAGTACTGAGTGATTGCCCATTTGTAAACAGATTGGTTCACGTTTTAAACAATGTCAGGTTTAATTTAGCTGCTATATTAATTTGTTTTTGGTTTTTTTTATAAAGAAAGAAAACAAAATAGGAATTGTTATGTAAGACGTTTTTTTCAGCAATCTTGCAACTGCTGTATTGATGTTCACAAGCACTGCATAGGTTTAAAGACATATGAGGTGTTAGCCAATTTGCACTGTGTTTGGTTTGGTTTGCTTTCAGGTCTACAGCCCCAGAGTATTGTGTTTTGTTGTGGGAAGTCTTGCATTGCTAGGCCTGCTTTAATCAACAGGCCCTCTTGGTTGCCTTCATGCTAGCCCCACCCCCACCCCGTTATCCAGTTGGAGTGACTTCACATGACATTGCCCTTGGCAATAATCAGATGTCATATTTTACAGATACCTGAGCATTCAGGTACATTTTGATCAGGCTGTTCAGTTTTGTGGTACCTTCCCCATCACAAGATCTCTGCTGGTATACTTTCATTTGATGGTCCCAGGTTTCACTTGTCCCAACATCTGAAATGAAGGCACAAAGGCAATAAGTACGGCTAAATGATGGCAACAATATTATCTTATTATCTTCTTAGTGAACCTGCAGCATTTAAAGAGTAATTTAATCATGGCTACCAGCAGACATATTTAAGAAGACTTTCCCTGAGCCGTGATCTAGTCATTTATCAAATATTAACTGGACATCTGTAAAAATGGTTTATTTGTTTTTTTATATAGAATGTGTTTAATTGCTTTAGTTGCACACCACTATGATGACTCAAGACTGTGAGGTGGTTTATAAATTTGTAAAGTAAATAATAAGATCAGGCCTAAGAAGGGAAAATTTCCAAAATGAACAACACCAGACTAAAGCCTCCGACACCCACATTTTGCCTATCACCACCAATAAGACTGCTTACCCATTGCTAGGGGCCTACCCTACCGGACTGGCACAAGAGATATGCGTCACTGTTGTTATTATAATCAGTAATAATATTTATACCAGTTGGTGAGATCAAGCCTGGCATATTCTATTGCTAGGCAAACTAGAAGTGATATGTTGCCATGGGAACTAAATAGTGAATTGCTTCTTGATGTCAAATCTTTATTGAATTGTTCTGAATAGTAAGAATAATCAGAGAAGTGGGCAGATGAACCCCTCTTAACAACAGTAGGTTGTAATCCAGTTCTGTGTCTAAAAGAAAAGGAGTCTGAGGAGGGAAACTGCAGTTTGAGGTAGTTTGAGGCAGAGACAGAGAACTGAAGTTTTCAGACTCTAGATGCACCTTAGGAAGCTGCCTGTCTTCCTAGAAATCTATTGTGGGATCAATGGATTTTGACCTATCTATTGGAGTGCTTAAACTCCATCTATGCACAATCTGCACTCAGAGAATTAGGATGTGTAGCTATATCTATCTAACATCTATCTAGTTAAATGGCCATTCCCCTGCAATATATCTCTTTCAGTGGCCTTTCCTAACACAGCCATGCACACACCTTAACACAGACATCCCCAAACTGAGACCCTCCAGATGTTTTGGCCTACAACTCCCATGATCCCTAGCTAACAGGACCAGTGGTAGGGGAAGATGGGAATTGTAGTCCAAAACAACTGGAGGGCCGAAGTTTGGGGGTGCCTGCCAAGCCTTAACATCTACCGGTAGCAGTTCTAGTCTTCACTTTTCAAATATGCATCCACTCACATCATCCAGGTGGTGGATAAGGAAGCTGTTGAGGTTCCTCTTCCTCTCAGTCGGGGCATATTCCGTGTTTCTCCTTTAATTTTTTTTATAATGCTAGATACTTGTGTTTCCCATCCCTCTCTTCGTTAGTTTCCTCCCCTTCCAGGTCCATGCCAAATTGGCAAAGTGCAGGCTTCCTCTGAATGTGATGCTATGGTTCTTCCCTGTCTAGTGAACAGGGAGTTCTTATGCAAGGAAGTGCAGCTGGAATCCAACCCCCCCCCCTCTGTCCCCTCTAGGAGTGGAGAGTGGTCTCTCTCTGATACATTTGCATGCTGCAAAACCATGGAGTGCAATGAGAACAGTGGCTCTTGCCAACAGAAGAGTCCTCTGTGTTGCCATAGTGCACCACAGCCAACCTCAAGAGTCTGTATATAGCATTAGTGCTTGATTAAATGAAATTCCTCCCTGCTGCACATTTTCTGTAAAGCAGTTACTCACTTCCTTTAGCTAAAAGGCTGTGTGACGTACCACAGTGGCATGGTTTCACTGTTCTCGTTTGATTTACTTCAGCACTTAATTGAAATGAAACCTAGTGAAAACCCTGGTTTTTTTTTAATAGTTACTTTTTTTTATTTTCCCTCCCTTTCCTTTAAAGAAACAAAGGCACAACTTTTACTGTTGCTTCTGAGGCAATTAAGATAATTAAGCCATTTGAGAACTAACAACCAAGTGACCATAGAACCTCTAATTTTTTTAAAGGGGGGGAATGCAATAAAATGGCACAATTGGTAATTGGAATTTTAATGTTCCTTCCCTGCATTTGGAGAATGAAAGAATGTGTTGCTATTAAATCTGTGCCTTTTAAAAGATGTTTTGCTAAGCAAAAGAGAAAATTAAGTAAATGGATTATAATTTGCCCCCAGATGGATTAGTCTTTTTAACATTTTCAAAGAGTTAGTGCCTTTCACTTGGAAACACCCAAGAATATGAACTGCACTCTTATATTTAACATATGCATACAAATCCTGTTGATTTCAGTGGGATTTGCGTAGGTCTTGCATTTGGGGTGCTAGCTGAATAAACTGATGAGACCCTTGCTGTTGATGAATAGATTCATCTACACTGTTTCCGTGTTTTTAGTGAAAGATGTTTATTCCTCTCACATGTGAAAGATTCCATATTTTTAAAAGCCTACAGAAATGTGGGCATGGCAATTTTGCCACAAACACACGGTAGAATTGGGGCGGGGGGGGGGGAGAGATACCTGTACTTCAAGTGTAGCAGAAGTGTGCTGAGTTCTGGGGAGTGCTGGGTAAGTTCTGTCCTGTTGAAACTCGAAGAGCTAACTGTCTACTAGTGGAGCCAACTGCCTAATGGAAATCTGGGGATTTTAAAAATTATTTATAGTAGGGAAGGGAGGGGGTTTGAAATGAACAAGTCCTGCCCCTTTCTCACCTTGCCCATCCCAGTGAGTAAATGAATGAAAACTGGCCATCCTTTTTGCTTCTCACTCTGTGTGTGTTTCGCTTAAGGAAAGGGTGAAATAGCTGTGATAATGAGGCATTAGCTGAACCTGGCCATCTCTTTGTCTGCCTCCTGTACCACCATTAGCTTGAAGGCATCCATTCAGGAATTTGAATAGCAACTTTATTTGCATGTGTTGAACTTTACATGAAGTGAAGTATTTCCTGAGATGAGGCCAATATGAGGCTTGTGCCAGGGTCAGGCAAGCTTCAAGATGGAGAATTTCATGCCATATTTAAGTTATGTCAAACTTATACTCATGCCATGATCTACAGAGATAAACCATATCATAAGTTCAGATTTACACACAGGCAATTAAGAATACACCTGTCCACAATTGTTTAGCTTTTATTATGACAGCCCTTTAAATTTCCTGGTCCAAGAACAGTCATAAAATTACAAACTGCATACAAAAACACCTTAGTATTTGTACTAGAAACTTGTATCATTTTCTGAACTTACTGTTAATGATTCTGGATAACAATGGGTCCATGGTGAGGATCCATACTGTTCAACATAGTCTGTTAATAATAGTTGATGCTTGGTAGAATCCCAATTGGATCGTTGAGAGGACTCTAGAAAGATGTTTTTAATATACATATAAATGTCCAACATCAAGAGGATATTGTAGCAGACATTGCATTTAACTTCAAGAAAATGATTTCATATTTAGAACATGGAAATTGCATTAAGAGTTGAGACATTTATCTATACCATGAAATATCATTTTCCCACTCTTGTTGCTAACAGTTTCAAAAAGAGATTCTTTGCTCCTCTTATTCAACAGACGTGGGATAATACAGCAATGGATATCCTCTTTTTCATTAGCAAGTGAAGAAAGGCTTTGCTCCTGAAAGTTTGTTATAATGACATTTCCTGAAACAGAAAAGCTGTTTCATCTCCACTAAATACATTGAAAACCTTTGTGATGCCAAATACTCATAAGAATCAACTAAAATATCCTTCAATGGACACCACATATTTGAAGTGTTAATTGTTGCATCTTGTTGGAAGTCAGAAATAGACACTGCTGGGAACAGAGGTCTTGCACAAGTCAAATGTGATCGTGTTTTATTTCATTCCCATTGTAAGTTTCTTTACCAATTGTGAGTTGTCCTAAAATAGTCTATTTTTGTTATTCTGTCTCTTAAAGTTGCTTGATTGTCCCCTTATGCTGCCGGTACAAACTCCTTCCATTTATTTGAATGGAAGTGTCATTTATGAAACTGCTAAGGCTTGTCAGAAGATGTACAGGTCCTACGGGAGCAGAATATATGTCAGTTATTACTTACACCAGTATAAAATTTTGAACTGAGTGAGATTAAATCTCCTTGAGGAACAACTGTCATTCACTTCTGAGGTATATATTGGATGAAGCCTTGGATATTAGTTCAAGTGTTGATATATCATTTTCAGTTGAGATGCTGGTTCTTTCAATAATTGCTACCGGTTACATTTACTAGGGGTCTGCATTGACTCTTGTGTGTATCCTGAACTGTAATATTATGTTCTAGAGTTGGATTGTGCTATTAATAAGGCATCGCAGGATGGATCAGGGGCTTCCTAAGCTTCGGAGTTGTTTTGTGGCCTTCGATTTTGCAAAAGGTCAAATGAATAAGAATGAGTGAATATTTCAATTCTGGTTTCTCCTTTTTTAATTTTATTCATCCCCCACAAAGAGAATAAACACTGATCTGATGGGAGGACTACTCCACCTATCTTTCTGAAATGTGGCAGGTTTTGGCTCTTCAGAAGGAGTGGCCATGCTTACAATTTGCATCCAGTTCTGGCCAACTCCCCCTCCCAGTCTTATCTGCTTAGGCTAATTCATTTTGCAGAGGTTTCTTTGCCTGCAAATTTAATCTACGTATGTGAAAAGGAAGTGGGGAGATATAGGCATTCTATCATGAATGGGGACAAAACAGAGTTTTTATTTAACAGGTAAGATGTGAACCAAAATAATGAATTAAATTGGAGCAACACAGAGCAGATCTGAAACAGACTGGGATGCTTCCAGATGCTGCAGATGCAAGGTGACTTTTGTGGCCACTGCACAATATTTCATGTATTTTCTGCTACTTGAATGCAGCCACTTCTATTTGTTAACCTGAGTTTTCTGAAGACTGATTGTCAATGGGGAACAATAGGTTTATTTTATACCAAGTGACTCAGAACTCAAATTACAGATTAATGGAAAGGGAGTGCAGTGTGACTCAGAAACAGATTATTAGGTGTGTGTTTTTTAAAAAAAAAATCACAGATACAAAGTGAATGTTGGTGTTCACACACATCCCAAATAATATTGATGGCCTTTGACCTAAAGTATCTTACTTCCAACTTTTCCACCTCATGTGGCAGAAATCCGCATTGTCTTATTGCAAAACTAGCATTTTTCACCCCCTGTTTGAATTATTTACTTTATATTTTCACAGGGTTCAGTCTATTGCATTGCCTTCTTTAATACAGTTTTCTTTGGCATCTCTGTAATCCTGCCCTCCTTGTCAAACAGCTTCTATTGTTATTACCATATAGTACTTTTAAAAACAGGATCTGATATATTTTGGAAACTTTTTTAGTTTCATTTTCTCTCATTAAGTCCATCTTCTCATTCCTTCATTCTTGTCTTTGTTTAAGTCCCACTCAAGTAACCCCTTATTTGAAGATCACGTAGGATAGTAGGAAGTATGCAGATTAAACCTCCTGTCTGCTCAAAAGCTTTTAGCTATCCCCACTATTGGTAAACTCCATTTCCCCCTAAATGTCTGCTTAAATTGAAACTTTCTTCATCAAACACAGATGTGATACATAATGGTTCACTGGCTAAGATTTGTATATGCTCGTCCCATATTGCTGGATAGATATTTGTTAGATATCTCCGTCCACTATGGGTAATTTCACCAAAGATGCACTCCTCCATTGTCTCCCAAGACAGACGGATACCCATCCAGCAACAATAAGACATTTTGAATATTTGGTTTAACTGAAGATTCCTCCACAAGTCTTAAAAGTTTTTCTTTCTCCTAAATCCACTGTACTAGCAACAATAAAACATCCACTCCGTAGTAACTTTCTATATAGAGAATACCGAATTTTCCCTTCCTATTTCCTTGCCTTTTTACCTTAGTCTATTAGCCTTTGCCAGTCCTGTAGAAAATAAATACCCTACCTAGAATTAAATTTGAATGCAACAATATCATCAGGTGGTCCTAAGACTGCTAGCTAAGGTCCCAATAGTTCCTCTTTCTGAGGATGAAATTCCACAGGTGAAATTGCGAAATCTTAAGGGGAAATATATCATGCTTACTGATCAAAGTGAACACTATCAACCTATAAAAGTGCTGGGATGAGCAAGCCATGTGTGAGTGCTCAGCGGAGCAGAGTCTAAGTTGGTGAACTAAAATCCCTCCTTGTACTCTTCTTGTCTTTCCACCTGCATGGGCTGACCGTTGCTAGATACAAATCTCACCACGAGCTTCTGATGAGATCACTGCCCACCCTGAAAACTGATATTTTCACTGTGTTAGTTTTGTTAGCATAGAAACATATTTTTCTGACATAACTGACTAACTAAGCATGGTTAGTTAATTCTGAAGGGATTGGAATTGGAACGACTGGTCCAGTTTTAAAATATTTTTTTCCAAAGCCCTGAAATCAAGGTAAAGCAGAACTCAGATCAAGATACAGATGAGATATTTGAGTAAGCAAAGGTTGTTTGTTACTTACCTGGCATTTAGTTCAAGGATGGAAAAAAATGGACGTATTGCAAGAATGAATGGAGACAGCATTGTATATTAGTAATACATTATATAGAATGTTGTTGTATGGAACACCGAGACATGTAACTAAATATGTTTCTCTTCACTGATTTGCAATGGCTTTCCTGAAACATCACTTCCTAATTCACATGCTTTTTGTTGTCTTTTGTATGTACTGAAAAAGCTCTGCAAATAAGCATTCACAAAGAGATGAGGTTATAGCAGAGTTAATGAAAAATACAACATATCTGATTAATCTAACTCTCTTCTTAGCAAGATTTTGATTAGAGCATATTTTAACAAGTCTGACAGAGAAAAGATTGTGGAAGGATTAAATTAATTTAATAAATGAAATATGAGACTTGTAAAGAGGGGAGAGTGCTTACTATTTAATCTCATATCATAGCTATTAAATGCCACAGCAAGATTCCCCATCCTTACAGTCCAAGACTATGTACATAGACTTGGAAATACATCCCACTGATCTTTATTGGGAACATGGGAATCTCTTTAATTATTCTTGCCTTCCTCTAGTATGCTAATGTTGTAACAACTCTATTTCTCCATTATATCTGAATCAGGAGAGGCTGTGAAATCTTTAAATTGGTGTCTAGATGCACTGGTGGACTGGATGAGAGTCAATAAACCCCCTGAATCCTAGGAAGATGGAGGCTCTTGGGGTGGGTGGTTCCTGAGAGATTGGCAAGTTACTCAATTTGGATGGGGTTACACTCCCTCTGAAGACGCAAGTCTATTTAGCCCCAAAATGAAAACAACAAGAAATACCAACGAAAGAAGAGTGGCAGATGAAGATGATGGACTTTGCGGAATTGGCAAAGCTGACCAGAAAAAATCTGAAACCAATGTGATCAAGCTTTCCAAAAAGATTGGAGTAAATTTATATAATACTTGAAGGACTATTGTAAGGAATTAACAGCACTAGTAGGGTTGTAAGAAGACCTGTAATGGTGATTGTCACTACCCTTTTATTTTAATTTTAAAATTGTGATATTCTGAATGAGCGAAACGTAAAATGGAAAATGTATAAATGCTATGATATACAAATGAATTTTGAAAACCATGAGGCGGGAGGGAGTCAACAGGCTTATATGAGCAAAAGAGGTAAAGTGGTTAATGAAGATGTGTTTAAATATTATAAAATGGAAAATTAATTTACAAATTATTATAAAAAAATAAGACGATGCAAGTGTATAGCTTGGGGGTATGACTAGATTAAGTTCTGTCACTTTGAAGCCCAAGTGTCATTTGTGGCTAGGTCTTTTACCAGCTCTGTCTGCTTTGCTAGCTATAGCCATTTGCTAGGGGTAGCCTGACCACTGTCATCCATGCATTGATAACCTTGAGGCTGCCAAATTTCAGAAGAATATCCTCAGTAACTTTTCCGCATGGACAACCTTTACAGTTCTGGGGTGCTTGATAAAGATTCACTTAATTACCCCTATTGCTTTATATAGATACTTTTATGAAAACGGGTATATGTGTGAGAGAGAGATACATGAGTAAGACACATGTCAAATTAAGTCTGGTGTCACCTTTTATGTTGTAAGTGAAAGAAATTTGTCTCCATCTCTGTGGATTTCTGGGCAACAATTGTATCATTAAAATGGCATACATTGTTGCTAGAAAAATAATCTGCAACTTGCCAGAAGAATGGGAAGGGGAGGTGGAGAGTTATGGGGAGAGTTATGGGGAGGGGAGGCGGAGAGTTGCGGTTTATGGCTTGTGCTCTGCTCAATTGGCACAAAAACTCACAGAAGTAAGTGCAAAGCTGATTCTGTGGGCATGTGGCACAGAGGCAGAAGGAACTGGAAGTTCAACATGATCCAAACAAACAAGCAGAACTAGCAAAGACCACAGAACACTCAAGAGCAACGTGACACATCATCTCAACATCCCTTCCCAAAGCTCTGCGATTACAGAACTCTGATAAAATCATTGCCTCTGATTAGAAGCTCAACCTATCACCAAAAGCCTCTCTCCCCACCCAACCGGTTTCCTCATACACCAAGCTTGAGAACAATTCCTCTTCCTCCTCTTCTTGCTCCTCCTCTTCCATTTTGTAAACATTACAAGCGCAATGTTTTTGGAAAATGCAGGAGGCCCATCTGATTCTGATGTGGAACACCAGTAGCACAGTAGTAGTAGAACATCTGCTTTTTTATGCAGAAGGTCCCCGATTCAATTCCTAACATCTCCAGGTAGAACTTAGAATGTCTTCTGCCTGAAACCCTGAAGAGCCAGTGCCGGTTAGTGTAGTAGACAATGCTGAGTTCAGTGGACCAATGGCCTAAGCTGTATATGCAGCTTCCTATGTTCTTATGTTTTATATTCTTATGATTGCTAAGGATGTTGAGCCAAAACAGAGACAAAAATAATTTCCAAGTTAAAGATGACTGACCTTCAAAGACCACATTGATAAGAGGGATGGCCATATTTTATAGACTGGAACTTGAACAGAAAAATGCAAGTGGCTTTTGCCTCCATCAGTTCAACTGCTCTTCCCTGAAAAAAAGCTTCATGAATCTTTTGGCATGCAAAAATGATTTGTACTCTTATGGAGGGTTAACTTGGTAACTGCCACTAGGTGTCACACTGACATCATTTATTGAGGGTCAGGCCAAGGGATTTCAGAAATACCGAGTGGGGGATGAGATCTGTGTTGGAAGGTTCATTTCTCACTATTTTTCTTTGTTTCCGTTGCAATTCATCCAAACAGGCTGATTTTGCAGGCTGTCATCACAGCGGGACAGGTGCCGCGGGTCCAGATTTTTGTTTGTTTTGCTTCTTGTGATCAGCTGTATTTAATACTGTATAGCAACTTGTGAAAGTTCAGAATATTTGGGTTCATATGCAGGGCTCAATGATTGTCCTCTAGAAATTGCTTTTTTTCCATTTAGAAAAAGAGACAGATTCCAAAGGAAAATGTTGCTACTCCCTAAGGTGAAGCTGTGCTCGAAATATATGGGGGGATAAAAATGAATGATGACTTTATTTGCTTAAGAGGCATATATCTGGAAAAAAAATTAAAGCACACCAGACTCGGGAGCTTGTCAAGCTGGAAAACAATGTAAATGGGTTAGAAAAACACACCAGTTTTGTATATTATTATTTCAGAAGCTGAACATTAGGTGTATGTGTGTGCATGCGCTTGTGTGTGTGTGTGTGTGTGCATGTATTCCTCTATCTTAGCTATAGCAATTTCATTTTCTCTGTCTATTGGGTCAAGATGCTTAGTTTTTCTCAATTAAATTATAGTCCGTTAAAATAACCTAAAACTACTGGCTGCATCTAATTTTTTCTATGGTCTTTTTTTTCCATTTTCTTTTTTTGCCAAATGGGCTGCTTCTGAAGAAACAAAACAGTTTTCTCAACCATCCACTATTTTTATTTTATTCTTACTCTGATTTCATTTTGCTTTCTCAGCACCATTATTTCCTTGATTGGTTGGGATTTTCATGTGGATAATCAGGGATTGTGGGGTGAATGGGATCATCTTAATCTGCTGTGTAGCCAATCAAGTCTTGCTGTTTGCCAATATCAAGCAAAACAAGCAATGCCATTTTAATCAAATTCCCCTTCAGCTTCCTACCCTATCCCCTATGTTGTTCTAGGAAGTTCTCCAGCCCCCTGGAGCAGCTTTTTTGGGAGAGTGTAGAGTATTTTATAGTGGAATTGATGTGCAAAGAGGCTGAGCCATATTGCTTGAGAGCCTTTCAACTGGAAATGCCAGTATGTGAAAGGGCTTAGCTCAGAGATAGAGCAGTTGCTTTGCATGCAAAACAAAAAAGAAAACCCAAAGTCCTCAATCAATCTCTGGCATCTTCGGGTCAGACATCTGCTTGTCATTGTAGAAAATACTGGGCAAGGTGGACCCAACAATAAGATTGTTTCATTTTAACTTTGTCATGCTAAGCATGTGCTCTGTGGCAAAACTATGATCTCCCCTTCCTTATACCTTCACTGTGAAGTACTTGACCCACTGTACTTGCCAAAATTAATAGGCAGATTAATTGATTGTGAAAGGAACTCCGTGTGACTAAAGTAGATCAGCGCTTCACCCTCAAGACCACTATGCACCAAACAAAGATCTGAAGGAGAACCCAGCGTATTTATGGGTTCTGATTGTGTGGACAAGTTTCCAGGAGTGAAGTTGACTTCCCAATCAGCCCTTCACTCAACATATGGAGGTTGGGAAGAAGAACCTGGTGGTTGGCATGGCAGTGGAGACCCATCACACAACAAACACACACAAGCCGCTCCAATTCCTCAACCATCTCTACTTCTGCTAATTGTGGGTGGGCATGAATTTGCCCTACCTAAATAATTCATATTATTTTATGTTACAGTCGTATCTTGAATCCTCAATGCCTTGGTACTCGGACATTTCGGCTCCCAAATGCAGCAAACCTAGAAGTGAGTGTTCTGGTTTGCAAATTCTTTGTAACCTGAGCATTCGATGGGGCTTCCGATTGGCTGCAGGAGCTTCCTGCAGCCAATCAGAAGCCACGGTTTGGTTTCCAAATGTTTTGGAAGTCAAACAGACTTCCGGAATGGATTCCATTTGACTTCCAAGGTATGACTGTATTTGTAAATTCAGAACTGTATTGAGCTAAAATTAAAACTTAAAAGAAACTAAATAACATATTCTAGTTCCATTCTGTAATTCTCGGTAGCTGGATTTTTAAATTTTATTTATTTATTAGTCAGCATCCAAATAGATTAAATCTGTCAAAAAGAAGTACGAGAAAAAAGGGGAGGCTGGAGGAAAACCATGCTGTCCTTTCATTCTCCTTGTGCCACTGTAAGGTATAGGAGCAGCTTGTCCATCCTAATAACATTTGATATTAGCAGCGTGCTGAAGAGAGTCTTATTTGAAATGTTTAAAAGTCAGGTCTCTCTGCCAGGATTCAAATGGTCAGCAACAACAATTGCAACTCTGAACCTAAGTGTGGGAATGCGGGAGAAGGGATTTCAGAGAGACAGCTGTCAAATGAGATTATATTATAAAAAATGCAACTTTCTGCCTGTCAATTACAGCACATTTTATGGTCTGTAGGAAATGCAGCTGATTATTAACGAGAATGCTAGGTTAATAGTGTTTGCTGAGACTTATTAATCAGGAAACCTGGGAATGCGCAGATAAGGAAACTGAGCATGAGCAGGGGACACACACACACACACACACTGATTTAATAGACAAGGGAAAACACTGCTGTTATAATACATCAAGGCTGGAAAGGGTTTAGTCTTATAGAGCAATCCTATGCATGTCTACTTAAATTAAGCTCTGCTGAATTTCATAGGACTTGGGGTGTATAAGATTGCAGCCTAAGGAACCGGAGGACATGTTGGCTACAAAAATTTAGCAAAATATGGGTATCCAGTGGCTTAAAAATATCCAAAGCAATGAAGTGAATCATTATAAGATATGATACAAGTATCCCTTGACATATTGCAGAGGTCAGTGCTGAATGTTGTTATTCTGAACACTGTCATTAATTTATTCTCAAGAATAGCAAATCTTCTTTTTAAATGTATCTTTCAGTATTATTCTCAGTTCTCTTTTTCCACGTAATGATGAGAAGATTACTAACCCCTGAGAGCTCTACTGTTTCAACAACGTTTGCTACTTTCTCCAATTCCTTTGGAGAATAATGGTTCATTGGTCTTTGGTTTGACATTAATAATACCTTACTCGATAGGAACATTTTTTCCTTACATGTCCAGCACAGAGACTGAAAGTTATAGATCATAATTACTTATCAGCTAAAAGAAATAAGCAAGTGATCTATAAATTTGGGGTACCACCTAGCAATGTGTGAAACTCTCTGAATAAGTATTGTCCCAGCATTATTTTGCCTTTCATTGATGTTCCTTCACTGTTACTCTTCTGAAGGCCCTTCCACCCTGACAAGCATTACCAAATACCTTTAGCAATCTTCAGTTGCCCACCCCTATTGTAATAGGACTTCATCAATGCCCCTATGGTTTTCTGTTTCTTTATTTCACTGCCTCCATAAGACACTTCCAAGAGAGGGTTTCATTAAAGAATATACCCAGGTATCTAAATGAGCGAGTTTGTTCTATGGCCTGCCTAGGACTGTGCTTGCAAAAAATCACAATCTTGGTCTTAGACTAATTTATAAATAGTTCAGTCCCCACACCATGTAAAGTCATCATTAGTTTCATGAACCAGTCAAACTGCAATAAAACCTATAGATGCTTGTGTTATAATGTTTATTTTAAATACCGGTATGTGTTTTCCTAAGCAATTTAAAAGGGTTGTCATTGTTGATTCTGCCAACTGAAGTGAAGTGCAACTCATTGCAATCTAAAGAGAGCAGGAGAAGCTTCCAGACTTCAGCATCCAAAATTGCTCAATGGCACCATTCGATCTGCTTTACCTGTACACTTATAAGTGATAATAGCATGATTTTCTAAAGGAAAATTCCATGTTACTGGGGAAGTATGCAAAAAGTGAGTGCAGTCACCAAACCAATATTCCTTCCACAGTCCCGCCCATGCATTGTACACACACCCTGGACCCTTGTTGCAATGCAGAGAATGAAGCCAACAATTCCAGTTTCAGACTTGGGATTCAGCTACACAGGTCAATTTATAACATTAAAATGTGTAATAAAAATGTGACACCAGATGGCGCTGTAGAGCAGAATCCCAAACCAATGGCAGATTGCCTTGGGAGCTTCCCCCCATCCCCGGTAGCATTTTTTCCATAGCATTTTTTTTTATATCTGTATAGATCCAGCCTTGGTTTCATTGTGCAAAGTAACTAACTGTATACTTCAAGCAAATATTGTCCCCCATTCACAAAATGTAGCCCGCAGGAGAAGGGAAATGAAACCACCTCCCACTTTAACTTGCTTCAGCGTCACTCTTTTGTAAATGCAGTTTTTCCATCTCCTGCACTAATCTCACAAAGCGGGAGGGTTGCTTACAGTGACGGAGTGCAGAAACGTCATAAAGGGAGTGTGTGGGGGGGGGGGTTAACTTCCTCCCCAATACTTCATTTCTGTGCTAAATAGACCCACCCCCACCACACCCCTCTAAGTTAATGAGGCAAGCATATGTTTAACAAACATGAGAGGGATCTGAATATCTGGTTTGGCTAAAGATCCTTGTTTTTAGGTTTTATAGGCCATTTCCAAACACGGCCTTTACCTGATAGTCAGATCTAATATCAGACAAATGCTTTCAGTATTAAAAGTTTGTTTGATTGTTCAGCTGTAAAATGGGGAAGGCGCTAGAAGCCTTATATTATCACTGAGCTGTAAAATGAAAATATTGCACCAATTTACAGATCAGCTAACAAAGGTCATGTGTATGAAGCTGCTTTATTCCCCCCCCCCTAAAATCCATTATTCCGTTTGTTGTTTTCTTCTTACATAGATCCTGTACTTGAAAAGAGCAGAGAGAGAAATGTTGGCAGCCAAATTGAGCAGCAGTTCGTTGACTCTTTTTAAAATCTTACTTTAATACGCTTGACCGAAGTGCAACCTCTATTCCCTTCCATTTTAATGTGAGTTCCTGCTATTGTAAGCAACCCAGAATTAAATGTTTAATCTAAAAACACTGTTTCTTTTACATAATAAATGTTGCTGTATAATGTTAGACTACTCATTAGCAAATGTGCTGCATGCTTGACATCACAGAATCAGTTGAGAAGCAGGGATGAAACCATTTTTAATTATTTAAAGTTTCCCATTTATGGATAGAAGGACAACTTCCATTACAAAAATAATGCTTCTTAAAATAGAATTTATTTCTCTTTACAGCAATCTGAAATTGCACAGTGATGTGCTGCGATACTAACACTTTTATCAAAACAAAACAAAAATCATTGAAGCCAATGAAGCATTTACAAAACTCCATTGAGATGGATTCTAACTTAGAATTAGAATTTGGAGCCTGATTACAAGGTTACATTAGAAGCCTTCAGAAAACAGTATATTAATGATGACAATAAAGTCATTACTTGAATGTTCTCAAGCTCTTTTAGGACAAAACTGAACATTGAGTTTTCACCCATAGGTTAAAGATGGGGGGATCTATAGCATAGATTTAAGGGAGGCTGCAATCCCGCGGTCCCTGAGAATGCATTTCATTAGATAATTTACAAAACAGGACACCTTCATCTGCCCCAACTGCAGCAAAACATGTCTTTCCTGCACTGATCTCTAAAGCCACAGCAGGCACTGTAACACTCCAACAGTATGTCTTTACTCCCGATGGCGTACTCTTCCACTCTCTCTCAAGACATACAGATGCCAACAGCAAGGAGATGATTATATGGTTCCCACCTAGTAGCCCAAAGACAAAAGTGTTTATTTAGAAAAGCTAAAATTGTATTTTCACTAGATTTGTGCTTTTGGGAGAGTTTCCAAGATGGATGCCACACTGAGAACAATATAAAGAGAAACCAATACATGAAACCAGTTATTGTTTTGTGTCACTGGGGTAGCATACATATATTATGGTCCATTTCCTTCTCCATCTGCCCTTAGAGAGGGAGGTCTAGTCACAGAAGTCTCCCTGGAGCAACAACAGCAGAAAGGTTTGCTGTTACAGCTTCTCTGCTGTTGCTGCTCCAGTAGCAGAGAGGGCAAAAAGAGGGGTATTCTGTGGGCATGGCAAAGACAAATCAGAGGAAGTGTTGGCTCCACTGGAGACAAAACCTTCCTATCATACCCTCCAGCATGCCTCAGAGGAAAATTGGGACGTGTATCTTTTGGGGCTGTGTGGCCACAGGAGACAGGTGACTCATACAAGAGCACAGCCCCCCCCCCCATTTCTCATTAAAGCCAAAATGGGACAACCCGGGATTCAGACAGAAGCCAGGATGGACCCTGTCTGTTTCAGCAGTTGACAGCCACGTCCTATTCCCTTATCAAACTCTGGAAGCTAGAATAAAAAAATATTGCAAAGGGAGGCTTAAAATAGGGTTGCCATACATCCGGCAGCTCATTTGACATTCTTGTTTTATTTGTTTATTTATCTGTTGCTTACTACATAAAATCTCAAAGCAATTACCAACGGAGGGGGGGGGGAATACATAGTACAAAATTTAAAACAACAAAAAGATAATAGAATGTTATTTGCTAAATGTGCTCATCCTGCAATATCATAAAAAGGATGAATCCTGTCCCACTCTACTAAAATGTGAATGCCAATGTAGAGTTGGGTATCATCATGCCATATGACCCCAGTTAAGAATCAAATGCCACGGTACATATGGACATTTTTAGCTGGTGCCTAAAAAATGCTATTGGTGGTGCCAGTCACCTCTCTCTGGGAAGAGCATTCCACAGTTGGGAGCCAACAACAAAAGGCCTCTGCATCTTCCTTGGTGCATGGGTGGGGGCAAAGAAGGGCCTCAGTTGACAAAGACAGGATCTGTGTAGTTTCATGTGGAGAGCCACTGGATACTGGGGTCCTGAGCCACATAAAGCACAGCTGGCTTTACTGTGGTCTAGCAGCACACGGAAATGCCATTTACCTTCCCGCCAGAGCGGTACCTATTTATCTACTTGCACTTTGATATGCTTTCAACCCGCTAGGTTGGCAGGAGCTGGGACCGAGCAACGGGAGCTCACCCCGTTGCAGGGATTCGAACCACCGACCTTCTGATCAGCAAGCCCTAGATTCTGTGGTTTAACCCACAGCGCCACCTGGGTCCTCCCCCACCAGGTAGGATTGCTCTATCCAATGAATAGATTGAAAGGGTGGTTTTTCTCTGCAGTATGGACAAGTCCATAAGAATTAACAATTTAATAGGGTTTTCTGATTTTCAGCACATAATGGAACTTGGCATCTGAGAAAAGTAATTGAAGTTCAAGTGCAGAAGAAAATCATTGGGGTCTTTTTCTTTTTTTAAAAGCCATTTGTGAGAATTGAAGTAAAGTGTTTTGCAGCAGTGCAAAAGAGTCCTGTCATTTGCCCCTCTTCTGTGTTGCTTTTTTTTAAAAAAAACCCTAAAACTGTCAGTGTTAAACTCTGATGGAGCAGTAGAACAAAGGTGAAAGAAGCATAGTTTTATAAGGATATATCTTTTTCCTTTGCAAGAACCTGTCAATCCGGCAGCTTGCCCTCCATGCTATCATTTTCTAAACGGATAGAGACTGCAGAGCTTTGAGCTCTCTTCTACAAACTGGAACTGAAAGTTTGGTGAAAATACAGGAAAACTCCAGAGCCCTAGGCAAGGCGAATTTTACATAGCAAAGTATATGGAGTCTTGCTAATTTCTGTAGAACCAGTTTTTGGGTGACAAGTAGCATTTGAAAAATGCACATGCACAAGCACAAACAGGTGAAACAAAGAATCAGTTCTGAACAAACAAATCGCTTTCCCTGGCTGCATATTTCATAAAATCATAGAATCTCAGAGTTAGAAGGGACCCAAGGGTCATCTAGTTCCATTTTTAGTTGTCATGGCCATTTTTAGTTGTCATATACAATGATAGCGGGAATATCCATGAACTACATTGGTGTATCTAAGAATTGTCCGTCACCACATATTTAGCTAAGGCATTCCAAAGTTAATTATGCATTGTGCAAAACTAAATACTTATATAAATAATTTTGTATTCATCAGTCAAAAGTATTATTTTCAGAACCTATTTTTAGGCTCATTTAGGCTTTGTACGAGAGTTTACGAATTTATTTGTTAAATTTGTATTCAGCCCTTCCACCAAACGTTAATGGGGCTCACAATAAAAGAGAAAATAAAATAGAATTGCCATAAAATTTAATGCAAAACCAAACAAACAAGTTGGCAGGTAAAACATCAACAGAATCAACTAGTTAGAACAAGTTGTGATTTAATTATTTACTTTAGTGGTACATCTCATGGTGTCTGGTCCTGGCTCCACAGGGTGCAAAGAGTGATGCCCTGATACCAATATAAGGGGCATTTATTTTAAAAGTGGGGATGTCCTTATATGATTTTTATCAGACTACTTCATGAACAAAAAACCTGCCGAAATAATATGCCTTTGCCTGCCAGTGGAAGTTCAATTGTGTCATGGCAAGGAATTTCTAGGCATCAGAGCAATCAATGAGAAGTCTTCCCTTTGAATACCCACTAAAGATGTTTCAGATGTTGGCAGGACAGAGAGAAGAGAGAAAGCTCTTGAGGGTCTTTAGATTCTGGTCAGGCTCATACAGTATAGTTGTATCTGGATTTGTCCAGCCTACCTTGAAAGAAAATTTCAAGATCTGATGTCAGTAAGATTTAAGTATCATATTTCAGAAAGTGTGGTCAGATTCCAGCAGTCTTTAGACTGCTGCCTCAAAGCCTCAGCTTTCTTTATTGGGGGGGGGGGGGTCCCAATAAAGTACAAAAGGAAAAGGAAACAACTAGAACCTTCCACCCATGCATTGTTCTCCACTATCAACAACAAGGATCAGTTGGCAGGGCTTTAGTCTTCTTCGTAAGCTTTCGTTGTGAAAGCTTTATTCATTTTTGAGACATAAGAAAACGAGTTTCTGTTGACTCACAAAGTCATGTTTCCTAAAGAGGTGCAGCGTCTCAGGGAGCATAACTCAAGTCCAGTTTCTGAATGGTCGGCTTGTCCATCAGTGGGTGTTGACCTTGACATGTATAACAAGAGGGCCAGAGTATCACAACTAATATCTATTACCAGGTTTCATTACAGAAGCATTCCATTTCTTAAACATTCAGGAGGCCAATGGAAGTATTCATTGCATTTTCCATATTCTTGACTTCTCCTGTTCCTTCCTTACAGGAATATTCAGATTCATTATTCATTACTGAATTTGCAGCTGAGCTATAGTGCTGGAGAATTCTCTCTTCTTCCCCTTAGAAACTCACTGGCTCTGCCACCTTTGTAGATATCCTGCTGAATATTGATATGGCATACTAAATGGTACATTATGAGCTGCATTCTGATACTGTATTCATAATCCATTGAATTAACTATCTAAAGGTCCCCTCACTGGCATTTCATTCTAATTTACCTGTACTAGCCAATGCATCCATTGGTGACCTTCAGAAATGTGAATTCCTACATAAAGGAGTTTTTTCTCACTCCATGCTAAAATGTTGCTTTATGGGTTTTTTAAAGTACAGTGGTTTCACAAATGTGGGCATTCTTATCTGTGAGGTATTTCTGAGTGAATGACTGTTGACTTGAAAAAAGGCATTTGTTTTGTGTAAGAAGTAAATGGATGTATAATGCATTTCCCAACTTGGAGGCAGGAAAGCAGGATAGAAAGAACTGTGTTTAAAAGAACTTCAGGAAGAAGCTGTTTTCCACCTGGAGTTTTTGCCCTGGCAATTTGGTCTCCATGTATATTAGGTTCTCATTCCGCCTGGTGAGTGACAAGTGTCACTCATATTATTCCATCCTCTTTTGCTGTTGAGCATTGGTTGACCAGAAAGTGTCACCACACATATCTTTGTGGATATTTTATTCAACAGCATAGAAAGGTGTTAATTTACAATTGCTAGAATCCCTTTGGACCATTGGATATGCTTCTGGTCATGGTTTCGTGGAAACCTCTAAAGCATAGGTTTTCACCCTTTTTGAGTCCACAGCATTTGAGCAACTACATTCTTTCTGCAGCACTCCTGTGGGGCTCAGGAGCCCAGTTATGTCACCCCTTGCCTGAAGAGCTGGCAGCCTCTAGCCCTTTTTCGAACACCCTCCTCTACTCTCTACTTGGGATTCCTCCAGGCAGCCACTGCTGTCCCCCTGGTCTCAGAGGTGCCTCCCAGAGGCACCATTCACTTGTGGAGCTTGTAGCCACGGCTGCTGCAAGAGCTGTACAGGTTTTGGGGAGGCAGAGACGCGAGAGGGCATTAGAGGCAGGAGGGAAGGAAAGAGGGACAGAGGCCAGTGTTGCCCACGGCAACCCTGACCATCATTCATGCCATGGTACACTGGTTGAAAACCGCTGCTCTAAATCAAGGAGATGCAACAAGTCTAAGATATAGTTAAAAGCTGTGAACGAGACACAAAGAACTGGCTCTGAACTGAGATGCCTGAGAAATTTGGTGTCTTGGCACTCTGACCTCATCCTTTTCTCCAAGACTAATGTTTGGGTTAGACCACAATGAATATTCGTTGGATTTTGCACTTTTCTGAAAGATGTGATAGTAAAAAAAAAAAAAAAGATATCAAAGCTGCGTTAATTTAAAACATATGTTCAGTGGCAAAATATGCTGAAAACATCACAATAAAATATATGTTTAAATATATACCTGAAACATATTTTAGAGGCACATTTACCTTCATTTTTTCATATATATATATATATATATAGAGAGAGAGAGAGAGAGAGAGGGAGAGAGAGAGAGAGAGAGAGAGAGAGAGAGAGAGCAGATTACTCCTCAGTCACATTTGCCCACCTGCTAGGGAAGATGTGGTTGTGACATCGGAACATAATGTGCAAGCTCTGGCCTTCTTTTTACAAGGTTGTCTTAAAATCATAGAATTGTAGAGTTGGAAGGGATACCAAGGGTCACCTAGACCAACCCCTTGCTATCTCAACTAAAGCGCCCATGATGACAAATGGCCATCCAACCTCTGTTTAAAAACACCTCTCTCTCTCTCTCTCTCTCTCTCTCTCTCTCTCTCTCTCTCTCTCTCTCTCTCTCTCTCTCTCTGTGTGTGTGTGTGTGTGTGTGTGTGTGTTATCCTTAGTTTGAATTTAAGGGAAGCTCAAATTATTTTAAAATAAATCTAGCAAAAGATTAGAGAGGTGATTGGTATGTTTCAAGGTTGTCACCAGATTTCCGCCAAATGTTGTGACATTCCAAACAAAATTAATGTACACCACCACAGGCGTCAAATCTGATGAATTGTGAGGGAATGCTGGAAGCTTTTCATTTCAATTCTTGTGCATGTATGGAAATACACACTTCCTACCACTAAACAATTGTTGTGTGCCTGCTTAGTTAGCGAACCTTTATATCACTGAGAACTCCAAAGCTAAGTTCAGTTCCCAGTAGCTGCCCATTTGTGTGCCTTTGATAAATTGGTATAATACAATATATGAAGGCTAATTCTCCTCCCACCCCAGTCCTAAATGTTCTGAATAAGAAGAGCATCATCACATCAGTGAATGCGCTTGATTTGGCTGCTCATTTATTATTTAAAATAAATGAGAAGCTATATTGCCAATGAAGATGCACTGAAATAATCAAGTTCTGCTTTATGCAGCCCTTCATAATACTGCAGACCGGGAAAGAGTGATTTGAACGGTTGATTGAAGAAATAGCTTCATTGTTTGGCTACTTTGCATTTCATAACTGAATGTGAAAATGCTAAGTGTTTTCCTCTTGAGCTCCCCAAAGGAGAAAGTTGCATAGCTCAGTCAAGAGGAATAGCACTTCTTTGATCATTACAGACTCATGGATATTTGAACTGAGGTCTGACTATCATTAGTTCTTTCAGCCAATCTGCTTATTAAGCTAGAAACAGATCATTGCTTCATTTTGCAACACTTTTGCCATTTATAGCAATAAATGTTTTCTAATGGCAGCAATAGATGTAGGGCCATCATGATAAAGTGGCGATATAATGAATTTGGGTAGCCTTCCTTGCAGAGAGCCTGACTTTGCACACATCATGTGATAAAAGGAAAAGAAGAGAATTTATAAGTATTTCATGTTCTTCCCTTTTGTGAGCTCCAGAGAAGAATATATCGGGTGTCTTGGGTATTTCCCAAAACTTCTTGTTTCCTTCATTTATTGTCAACACATTCAGACTAAAGTGATTGGCCAGTCAAGGTATGGTATGGTGCAACAGCACAGGAACTAGCAAGATTTTTGTGTTGGTGGAACTTAAGATTTTATCGAAACACATTTCCCATAATCAATGACTACCTTAATTGTTGGTTACCAAAAAAGGTATATTCACTTTCCATTGATGCCAGATTGGTCCCCACCACTCATTCCTGTTCATGATGAAAGTCCATGTTTTCTTCCTTGTACTATCTTTCTGAATGCAGTGGTGTTGGATGTAAGCTTGAACGACTTTAACTGTTAACAATGTTGTAAAGTTGCACCACTTGTTCAAGACAACGTCCAAACTGTATCTAATAAAGATAAATGGTAGTGGTGTTTTGTTTTTGTTTTTTATTTAAAAAAGGTCTAAATTGTATTTGTTTATTTAAAACATTTTTATCCTTCCCAAGTGAGAAGTCTCCCACAGCAGCTTACAGAATAAGGTACTGTAAAGGTAAAAAGGTAAAAGACTCCTGGACAGTTAAGTTCAGTTGAATTCAACTATGGGGTGTGGCACTCACCACCACTTTCAGGCCGAGGGAGCCAATGTTTGTCCGCAGACAGCTTTCCAGGTCATGACTAAACTGCTTCTGGCACACGGAGGACCGTGAGAAGGCACAGAAATGCTGTTTACCTTCTTGCTGAAGTGGTACTTATTTATCTACTTGCACTGGTGTGCTTTCCAACTGCTAGGTTGGCAGGAGCTGGTACAAAGCAACAGGAGCTCACTCCATCACACAGATTTGAACTGTTGACCTTACGATCAGCAAGCCCAAGAGCCTCGGTGGTTTAGATCACAGCGCCTTCCCACACAAAGAGACTAATAGCAAACAAGATGCTCCCTTGCTTCTCTGGCCAATTCTTCTCTGCAGATGCAGCAGGGGAAAGTGAGAAAATGTGTGTGTGTTGAGCTTAATTTATTAATAATTTAAATTAGCTAAGGGTCTTCATTGCTCTTTAAACTTTTCTCAGATGCACTTGCAGCCAGGCAGCACTTTCTGGAATGCCCATGGGCCAATGCAGTATCATCATCCAGGATATTCTGCTGGGCTTTCTTTCTTTCTTTTATAAAAAAGAGCAACAGAGACTCATTGACCAGTTTATACCATTTATGAGCTAAATCGACTGCAAGAAGATCAAACCTATCCATTCTGAAGGGAATCAGCCCTGAGTGCTCACTGGAAGGACAGATCGTGAAGCTGAGGCTCCAATACTTTGGCCACCACATGAGAAGAGAAGACTCCCTGGAAAAGACCCTGATGTTGGGAAAGATTGAGGGCAGAAGGAGAAGGGGACGACAGAGGACGAGATGGTTGGACAGTGTTCTCAAAGCTACCAACATGATTCTTACCAAACTCCGGGAGGCAGTTTTGTCCAGAAGAGGGCAACCAAAATGGTCAAAGGCCTGGAAATGATGCCTTATGAGGAACGGCTTAGGGAACTGGGTATGTTTAGCCTGGAGAAGAGAAGGTTAAGGGGTGATATGATAACCATGTTCAAATATATAAAAGGATGTCATATAGAGGAGGGAGAAAGGTTGTTTTCTGCTGCTCCAGAGAAGCGGACACGGAGCAATGGATTCAAACTACAAGAAAGAAGATTCCACCTAAACATTAGGAAGAACTTCCTGACAGTAAGAGCTGTTCGGCAGTGGAATTTGCTACCAAGGAGTGTGGTGGAGTCTCCTTCTTTGGAGGTCTTTAAGCAGAGGCTTGACAGGCATATGTCAAGAATGCTTTGATGGTGTTTCCTGCTCAGCAGGGGGTTGGACTGGATGGCCCTTGTGGTCTCTTCCAACTCTACGATTCTGATTTGATTTTGTTGTTGTTTAGTCATTTAGTCGTGTCCAGCTCTCCATGACCCCATGGACCAGAGCACTCCAGGCACTCCTGTCTTCCACTGCCTCCTGCAGTTTGGTCAGACTCATGTTGGTAGCTTCGAGAACACTGTCCAGCCATCTCGTCCTCTGTCGTCCCCTTCTCATTGTGCCCTCAATCTTTCCCAACATCAGGGTCTTTTCCAGGGAGTCTTCTCTTCTCATACATAATAGACATTCATATATCAACAACATTCTCTTTCAGGAACTGAAGCAACAAATGCAGGGTATTTATTTGAGATTTCTGGGTTGTTGTTGTGTATGGTTTTTTAAAAAAAAAATACTGTTCATGTTCTCTGGATATGTCTATCAAAACAATCAACTTTTTGTCCTAGGTGATCTTCAGGGAGAGGTGAGGTAAGCTACCTTGCTGAGGCACTGCAACGCACTTAGCCTTTTCTCATTAAGATCACCATCTACCAGAATGATGGCCTTTCAAGCATGCTGCCAGCTTGTTATGCTGTGCTGGTTGCCATGGTAACTGATCACCTCCAAGGTTTGGCAACCTGGGAGCTCAAGGTATAGACAACACTTGTTTTCAGAACAATTAATGTGGGCAATTATCAATGTTTGAATCTGCAGAGTCAAATGACCTGATCTGGGTCATCTGAGCAGACCTATTTTATTCTCATACAGCACTCATCCAGGCAGAAAACTACTTTTTCTAATTTGTGCAGCAAGTATAAAATAAATAAATCACTCACTTAAGAAGTTAGCTTTTATTTTCTCCACCATATATTTTAGATGCTGCTTTCTTGAAAATAACTTGGTCCTTCCTGTAAGTATCACATGGAGAACATCAGCATCAAGCACCTAGGACGTCATATTACTGTACTCATGTCTAAGTAAATCAATCATACTGTGGGGGAAAAATATGCTACATAAACAAATGAGCCTGAATGAATATGGTGGCACTGTTTTCCCAAGTGATGGAAAGAGCATATTTTTATCCTTAGTGTGGGCTTTGAATATGATGGATATGCTATGTTAGGTGAGGAATAACCAGTTTTCCACTCACATAATTGTCTCTGGAAATTCAGGTAATTAAAATAGTATGATGGGTGATCATTCTCTTGAGTGCCTACATATGACTACTTTATCATACATTATGATAAAATGAAACAGATATGTGGAGAAGTGCTACTTTCCACTTGACAGTTTGACATAATAGCTGTTCACAAGTATGTCCACCACATGTATACTCTATTCATGGAAGGAGGTAGAGGACCATGTGCACTGGCCACACCAAGTATCCACCAGTCTTTCACCTTCACGCACACCAAGGGCCATCCATTCAACAGAACCTACTAGTGTAGGTAGACATATGCTGATTTGGGGGGCAGGTGAGTGTGGATGTCAGGGACAATGCTGACATGTGTGGTCTACTACATGTACTGTCTACACCATACACATTGTACACCATACACATTGAGGCTTACTAGTCCTTCAGAAAACATAGTTACGTTAGGGTCAGAGAGCTTTGGGTCTTAAAGATATGCATGAACAGACAGTCACCTGCTGCCATATGTGAAACAAGGAAATGCAATATTTTGAGAAATGCAATATTTTGAGAAAATGAGTTCTCCCAAAATAGAAAATTTTAGAATAGCATAAGAACACACACACAAAAATTCTTGCATGTGAAGGTGAACATCAGATGGAGCAATATCATCACAGAGATGTGTCAGTTACTTTCTCTCTTTTTTAATGTACAGTGGTACCTCAGGTTAAGAACTTAATTCGTTCTGGAGGTCCGTTCTTAACCTGACACTGTTCTTAACCTGAGGTACCACTTTAGCTAAGGGGCCTCCTGTTGCCGCTACGCTGCCGCCACGCGATTTCTGTTCTCATCCTGAAGCAAAGTACTATTTCTGGGTTAGCGGAGTCTGTAACCTGAAGCGTCTGTAACCTGAAGCGTCTGTAACCTGAGGTACCACTGTATATGTGACTTGGGAAATCACAAAGGTCTTCCTTCACATGACTGTTTTCTTATTATTCTTCCATGTTGTTTTCTGTGCTTCAGCTTTTGATTCACATTCTGGTGAGTCGTTAAATGGATAGTTGCTACCAAAACGAAAGCTAAAATTTGTTAACCCTAAGCACAATATAAGAGGCACAGAGGGAAGTAGGCAGATGATAAGCGACAACACACAGATGCCTTTGTAACACGTGAAGAGTCAGGCATGATGCTGGGGTGTGTGTGTGTGTGTTCAGCAGGCCACTTGCCAGATCTGCTCCTGTCAAACCAAGTGAGGCAAGCCTTGACAATGCATACTAAGAGTTAAGAATCTGTGATGACTTTTGAAAGCACTTATTTATACATTTTGAAAGAGTTGATATAAACAATTAAAAAACGAGTCCTTTCTCATACTTTCTAGGGATGGATAGATCAACCTCATTTCTATTTGTTGCATGCTCATTATTAAGTCTGTTCCATCACATTCCACTTCTGCATTAATGTACAGTTGTGGTTTTTTTAAGCCTGAAAATTATTATCAAATTATGCATACTGTTATGAGGTGATCTGAGGACATTTTTATGTACTTCTTGTTTAACAGGTAATGGTTGCTTGAAGTGGCATAACCTGTAATGCAAGAATTTCTTTAAAAGGCAACCCTCGAATCACCTCATAATAGTGTAAGTTAGTCCTTGCCCTGATTTGCAGAAATGCAAAAACCAACTGATAAGTATGTTCCAATACACGCAGTTCAGGGGTGCAGATTGGGATAGATGGTGTTAGAATATAAACTGATCAAATTTCTTGAGTATCCCTAATGTTTTCACTATCTCTCTCTCTCTCTCTCTCTCTCTCTCTCTCTCTCACACACACACACACACACACACACACACACACACACACACAGGAACATTTAAATAGTTTCAGAATGGGTCTTGAAAGTAATTATATTTCACCACATCGTTTTAACCCCTCATGGATGAAAGTCTAGAAGGGTTGAGATCATAAAACTGTTAATTAGGCTTAGTTGCTTGTGTATGCTTTGAAGTCGCACACGGATGAACAGATGGCAAGCCATCCTAAACCCTCTGTGTTAGTGAAGTGCTGTCATTTCAGATCAAGGCTGCAGTTCGTTAGTACAAAGAGACAAAATCCATTTTCTCTATAGTAGGACATTTCAGCAACAGACTTGATCATAATGATTAATGGCAAAGGGAAAAGTTGTAAAAGCTGCTTTGGTTAATCTATGTGCAAATGTGTGTATAATTTAGAAGGCTGGTCTTTGAACTTAGTTGGGCCTAATTATGGACATGACCCAGCCAAAGTTAAGCAGTTTTCAGTTCCATTGATCTAAAAGGAAGAGGGTTAAGCATATGAGTAACTGCTTCACTGAAATAAAGGTAGCTTAGGCATGCTTTACTTGGGCTGGTTTCCCATGTTTGTTCTATTCTGGTTTTACAAGGAATTAAGGCCCATTTAATTCTGTTATGTGGAATTGATTCAAAATAACTGAGATTTTATGAATTCTTAAAAGGTGTTTGGAGGTCCTCAGTGCGGCTGTAGCAAAACTGAATAATAGAATGAGTATTTCTGTGGTTATGCATCCATAAACTGATTCCGTGAATAACCTATTATAGGCCATCTACCAAATATTTTGTAGTCAATGACAACTATCTGACCTAGCAGAATATTAAACTCATTCCTTATGGCTAATGACAATGAAGATGCTGTTGTTAATATGTACTCCTCAATTGTGAGATATAATGTTCCCTCCAACTATTTGTGCTTTCCCCCCAAATAATTTTTATTCATTTTAAGACAACATACAAAAATGCATCAAAAAAGAGCGAAAACAGTAAAAAGATAAAAACGAAAGAAAGAAAGAAAGAAAGAAAGAAAGAAGGAAAGAAAGAAAGAAAGAAGGAAAGAAAGAAAGAAAGAAAGAAAACAAAAAATATATAACATCTTAATCTTGTTTCTTAACTTTATGGACTTCCTCACATCCCCCTCATTGAGTTCGTTATTATAACTAAATCGTGCAATTTTCATTTATCTTAAACACTTCTCAATATTTCTTAAATCATCTATCAATTCTTATATCTTGAACATTTATCAATAATAATCATTTAAACGTATATCAATACTTATTAAAACAAACACCCTCCTCTAACAACTAACCCCCTTTACTTATATATTTTTTCCCAAAGCCAATTTTTCATACCCAAAAATATCCATATAATATATTTCAACATCTTATTCAAATTTAATACATTAAGCTCTATTTCAGTCCCCCTCCCTTGGAGTCGATGTCTCCAGAAGTTTTGGCAAGCTCTTTATAACAATCCAGATTCAGACCATCTTTATCAATCCAGTTATCTCATAAATTAGCAACTTTTACCCCACTCCCACTCTGACCCACTCTATCCATTGCTCTATCCTCTTCATCAGCTGCTGGTCCCCCAACTTTTTAACTATTACCCACTTCTTATCATTACCCTCCAACTATTTGTTGACTGTTGTCTTAAGTAAATTGTGAAACTCTCTGATTTGCTCCCGACCAGGCCCATGAGGAGAGGTCCTGCACAAGAACTTTCACTTGTACAATGCGGCTTCTCCATCTGCCACCTCTGCATGTCCAGAATTGCTGAGGTTAGGGTTGGGAAAATCCCCAGGGCAGTCCATGGAGGAGGAGAGCGGGGTTGTTCCATCTGGCAAGCTGCAATGCTTGTGCAAACATAATGTGTGGAAGAGCACAACAATGAATTCTACCCTTTAATTTCTTAATAAACCAGTTTAGCATTGTCAGAGATTTCATTGTGCAATCCTACACATACTTACTCAGAAGTAAGTCCACCATTTTCAAATTGGCTTACTTTCTAGTATGTGCGTTTAGAAACACAGCCTTAAATTTATATTTATTAAAACATTCTGAATATGGTGTGTGTGTGTGTGTGTGTGTGTGTGCTAGGAAACATGCAATGCTCACCTCCTCTTAATGTTTAATTGATGTATAGCCAGTGAATGCATAATCTAAGCTTGAGGGTTTGTTCTTCCTCCACCACACATAGAGAGTATAACCTGCCTATGGTAATCTATAGGCCAACATGTGTACACCTGCAATCACAACCCATGAGAACTGTTTGCCCCCTTTTTGTGGGAATGAGTCCTACGAGTGGACATATGTGCATGTGGCCAGGTACATGGCCTCTTGTATTGTGCAGTCTATAAATGATGTGTTGGTAGTCTATAAATGATGAAGGAGAAGAATAGGCCTCTTAGTTTCACAAATACCATAATGGAAAGGAAAGGCTTTGGTCTCCACTTTCACCCTCAAGTCTTATAATCTATATTGATAGTGACTTCATTTTTGCAAGTTTGGGGGAAGAAGAAGAAGAAGAAACAACTTTATGAATAACCCTAAAGTGGGTGGAGGCACAAAGCAGCCTAACAAGGACTGAGTATGCTCAGTGCCTACAGAATGTGGGCTGACAACTGGAAGAGCAAACAGGAAATTGGGGAGCGGGGAATAGAATTGAACATCCTAGGAGAGGGCATGGCTAGTTGTCTCTCTGTCTGATACCCTAAACACTTTGCAATCTTTTTTTGCTGGGTCCACTTCCATTGAAATATTAATATTCTTTGGATGCATCAGTTATACTTCTGTTCACTATGAAATGTTTCAAAAAGACAAATGAAATATACTCGGAGTCGAGAGTGAATTTCATGCTCTTTATTCAGCTTGTAGTAGCAAAAGGAGAAGAAGAGGAGGAATGGTTCTTTCCCCAAAATGTCTGCTTATATACATTATTTACACAATGGGCCTTGCATGATTGGCTACTTCAGGGCTGCACCTGTAGGCCAATCAGGTTGCGGATTCACTTCTGCCAGCAGCCTGATTAGCTGCTCTTGCAGGCCAATCAGGTTGCTGATTGACTTCCACCTGGAGCTGGATTGGGTGGCTCCTGTGGACCAATCAGACTACTGCATTCTGGATCCTATTGTTCTTGGATTCAGCTCAGTACATAGCAACAAAATAAATAGATCTCATCATTGCCATCATCACCATCCTGTGGAAATATACCCAATTAGCTTTCTGCAACTTGTCCCCACCAGGCACACACTGATACACGTACTTTACATTCACTGAAGTCGCTGGCCAGTTATCCTGATTAAAATAGGATACTAAGCTTTTGGTGTATTAACGAGGATAAAATGGTGACAATTTCCAATCCTTCTGTTCAGAAAATGATCAGATCACCATCTGCGGTCTGGAATGGGGAAGTGGCATGAATCATTGTTGTGGTTTACAGATTCCTTTGAGCATCTGGTGTTGGCCTCAGACTTATAGAATATATTTGACTAGAGGAATCTAGAATACTTGGTCTAGCAAGGGACAAAGGTATGCGAACTGAATCCTTTTTATGATTCTCTGGAAATTGTAAAAATAAGAAAAATCAATATTAATTTTTAAAATAATATCTTATAATTCTTAATGCTCTTGGTAATTGGTGTCTCCATCTCCATCACAGAATGGCTCTGGCTCTACATAATTTATGTAATGGTTGCTATTGGGCATATATTTTATCTACAACTGTTTATATAATCCATATCCACAGAGTGATCCCCCCCAGTGACTTTCTACAATTGTTTTGTCATCTCTCTTGCACAATAGTTTCTAAGCCCTGGTCACTCTATTAGCTTCTGGAAATGATTTTTTTTAAATAAAAACATCCCAATGCCCACTGGAAAGTTGTTAGATCAGTTTAAAAGTTGCATTGATTTTGAGCAAATAATTAAACTTCATTTTGTAACAAATTGATTCGAGCTGAAGAGCCCCTGAACTGCTAAGAATTCAATAAGTAAAAAGTGAAGATGCAAATGAGTTTGGAGTTATCAAGTCTTTGTCATTCATCAGCTTGCTAATCTGACTCATCACCACTCACAGGATCACAGAGCAATGACTAAATATTCTGTTTCATCATTTTTACTAGTGTACTATTGTTTTTCTGTTTGCTTTTCTGTAAATCAATTTCACCGAGAAAGATGGGTGGGTGCTTTTGTGCCTTTAAAATGTGCCTGAGAGCAGCTTACAAATAATGCTGTGAGATGTCAAATGATGAAGGCATTGCTGCTGTGGAGTGCTGTGTGTAAAAGTCTCATGTTCAGGAAAATGAGACATTAAGCGTACATTGTTTCTAGACAATTTAGAAGGTGATTGGCTTTGGGACTTTTGTTCATTCAGGCTTGGGGGCAATATTCGATATCATTCACTTCAAACCTGCTTTTCATTATGATATTTTTCTTAAGGCTCAACACAGGAAAAGAAACTTATTACAATGTTGCTAATTTAGGCTACCAGCACACTTTCACATATCTCCATGGAGATGCAAAAGAAAGCATAAAATATTTACAGAAAATTCCTCTTGGAATCATTTGCCATACATGTTCCTCAATACAGATCAAGTCTATCGACTTTGGAAAATGGGGCAGTAGAAAATTGCTGAACACTTACGAGAATGTACAACCTGATTCTCAAACTAATTGTTCTAATTTGAGCCTTTTATTTTTAATATTACTATAATTTCTGCAAAGATGATGGTAAAACCACTTCATTTTGGAGCTTGTGCATAATGAATCATAGTATGAACATCTCAGGCATGTGTCAAATTTTTAGATATCGCTGATCTTTTAAATTATTTACACAAGTTGCTTTCATTGTTTTCAAATACTTAATCTTTCCCACTTCGTGATCCAAATGAGACAGGTGTTACTAAGAACAACATGGACTCCCTAGCTAACTTGGGTTACATATTGTAAAAGTCTGGTGTTTTATAGCCTCTGAAGGCTGCAGCAGCCTGATAGGATTCCGTCAGAGTAGGGGTGTTGGAGAATTCCATCAGAAATAGGAATTGGAATGGAAATTGTTGATGTTTGCGTTTTTGTCCCATATCACGAATGGAAATTCATCCAATGAATATGCTGGGAATTTGCTGTTGTTGCTTTCACCCCACAAACAGTATGTAACTGATTACTCTCTGCCCGTGTCCCCAAAAATTCACATTGTTTTTCATTTCCACTGAAATGAATGGGGTGGAATAAGATAGTGTCATTTATGGAATTTCACCACAACAGATAGCAAGAATATATTTTTTGAGGGAAGCCATGTACTTTTATTTTTTTGTTTTATGCAGCAAGCATTTAGCATTTTTTTAGAGGGTGGGTTGGGTTGTACATATTTAAGGCTGTATATTTTCTGACTGAAATTTAGTCCAAAGTTAGCTCTTCAGCTTCCTGATCTCATTGTATTTGCTATGCTTTCCATGCCTGTTTGGGGGGGGGGGGTGTTCTCAGAGCCTTAGAAATCTCTCATGAAAAGTTCTTCTTTTGTTTCAGTTTCAAAGGAAGTTTAATTACAAAGTATAACTTGAATTCTCTCAGGAAAGGATTGAGGATAGCATTTCCTAGCCATAATACTCCACCGCCCCATGTAGCAATCCTCTTAAAAAAATTTTTAAAAATTCTCTTTATGATTTTTTTTTTAAAAAATGGACAGTTTAAAGGAGCTGAAAGACACATGGCAGGGATTTCAAGTTCCCTAGACAGTAATGTTCATGAATACAGGGGAAAATGTTTGCCATGTGCACCTTCTCACATCATTGTCACACAGTAGCAGAGGCTCATCTGACCAGTTTTCACTCTTTATTTTAAAAGAGTATAATTTCATACTTAACCCAGTACTAACTTTGCTGAGCCATGTCAGAATCTTCCTTTATCAATGTTCTTTGAGAACCAGGATACATTTAGTCAAGGCATGTGAATTAGGTTTGGAACATGCATGTTTCCTCCTCCTTTCCAACACATGATACAACTATGGTAGCTCATTAACTTTCTTGTTAGTGGCAAACCATACTACCTTGTGTCCTCTGAACTGGTATACTATGGTTTGTGCTTGCCTGTGTTCAGAATTAAACTGCTTTTTTTCCTCCTCCAAGTCTCTGTAATCTCCCTTAGAAAAGGAGAAGGGTATCACAGAAGCAGGGCTCAGGTGTTCTCAGGTAGTATCTGGCTCATAAGTGGGGGAGAAGATTGGCAACTATGCCACTAGGTCATGACCCTGTTATTGTCCTTGTATGTATGACTACCCATTGCCTGTTAAACTTGCTAGGTTAGAAATAGTTGCCTATTGCTCTGATCAAATCTTAGAACTCTTAATTTTATGATCGACATAGACATAAATTTAGGATTTCCTGACAGTGTTTACATTAATATTTCCTCAATGATTTCCAGTATATGATTTTATGATCATACACAACCCTGGTTATAAACCCATACTGATTAGACTGTTTAAGACGGTCTGTAATTTAAGAATCATGAACAGAATGATGTTAGGAAAAATAGCCAGCTAGAGTGTTGACAGACATGGTTTCTGTAAGATGCAGGGAGAAGCAATTTAGAACAGTAATCAATTATCTAGTCCAGACATCCCCAAACTGCGGCCCTCCAGATGTTTTGGCCTACAACTCCCATGATCCCTAGCTAACGGGACTAGTGGTTGGGAAAGATGGGAATTGTAGTCCAAAACATCTGGAGGGCCGAAGTTTGGGGATGCCTGATCGAGTCGTTGCAGGGGGGAATGTATTGGCTTGGGGGGAGGGGAAATAGAATCATTTGAGCTTCTGCCATATAGTATCAGTAAAGGACCCAATAACAGTTAAGTCCAGTCAAAGGCGGCTAAGGGGTGTGGCACTCATCTCGCTTCAGGCCAAGGGAGCTGGCGTTTGTCCACAGACAGCTTTCCGGGTCATGTGGCCAGCATGACTAAACCGCTTCTGGTGTAACGGAACACTGTAACAGAAGCCAGAGTGCAAGGAAACACGATTTATGGTACCTGATGCTGTTGCATAGAGGAGTTGAAGGAGAGCTAGAAGTAACATGCTTTGGGCACAAGGGTGATGAAGCTGATACTTTACACATATAAGGTGCATGTGCTAGCAGTGTTGGCTTTGTGCATTGACCATATGATGAAGTGACTTGAGGTGATTTGCAGGTCTTCCCTTCCTTCCTGAGTTGAAGCATGATGCCTGTCAACCCCCCCAGCCCAAAGCCTTGTGTTGTTCTATCACTCTGATGTTTCTGTACATTTCTGTTCCTGATAACTCCTGATAACTCCCTGTTTTGCTAGGGCAATGGGCTTGCCAATGAGGCTGTCCAAAATGTTGCCTGTGCAGCGCTGACAATTTCTGTGTCAATTTGATCCACTCGGGAAGGACTCCTTTGTCTGTAACTTTCATTGAAAAGGAATAAATGAAGTTTTTCATTTTTAAATCCCCTATTATAGTGAATGGGAAGAAAAAGAGAGCTTTGGATTTAACAGATCAGAGTCATACCTGAATAATGAATTAAATCAAAATAACATAGATCATATCTGAAACAAACTGGACTGATTTCAAACACTACAGATACAGGGAGACGGTGAATATTGTGATCACTGCAGATCATATTGGGAATAGTGTCTCTCTATTTTTTGTAGTAGAGCATACGGTAATAACTAGATTTCATTAGTCGTTGGAAATTCTTTCCGATTTTCTCATACCTCTGATTTTATTTCCTTTCTGTTTGTCTTGCATATAACTCCTTGATAATTCGACGAACCTAAGAGAAACAGAGAAGGGTGGCCATATATAAACAAGCACCACAGAAGTTATGAAAAACAATTATTTCCACAATCAAAGGTTCTAAGATGCTTCTAACAATAAGGGAATAGCTGATAGTGCCCAACCAAAATGCATTCATTTATTCCTACAAAGCAGTTTGTCCGATTTTCACTCTAGCAGTACAGTATATATTAGGAATTAGCTAGTAGGAACAAGCTGTTAATAGAAGGTTTATATGGAGATGCTTTAACCTGCTGTGTTGAAGACATCCTAATTTAAAGGAAGTGGAGATTTGTGACTACAGAAAGTGGAGGCAGAAGCTTGTCAGGCACCTTGGAAGTTCAAGGTGTTTGCTGCTGTGACTCCAGCTCTTTGAATTATCTCCTTTTAGCAGCTTCTTGATGCTACCAATTTAGGCCATGTCACACTCCCCATGTGCTTTTGGGAGGCCCTGCTAGACTTTAAATTATAGCAATGTATTTCAGAAAAGGAAGCTATCTTTGCCATTCCTGTAATTCTATAATGGGGAAAGAAGGGGTCTGTTTCAGGAATTCATAACATTTTGTGTGAGGGTTGGGAGGTGAGACAAAAGTTGGTTTCTTCAAAGAACATAGTATATCTCAACAGAAGTGAACATGACAATGAATGGCAGCATTAAAATAAAGGCAGCCTCTGAATTGTTGTTCAAAGGCATAAATGTTTCACACTGGACCGTGTTGAATGTAGACTAGGAAGGATGGTTTTGTTTTGTTTTGTTTAAAGTTATGGCTTGCTCTAGAAAATGCAAAAGATCCAAATGATTTTATTGGGGTTGGGCAGCTGCAAATTTGAATGATTTAGGTGGCATAGTATTGCAATATATGTAATTAAAGAATCTTCACACTGGTGAACTTAATTGCTTTATATAATGGTATTGTGTAAGCAAAAAAGGAATTTATTGATCAGAATATTCAATGCAAGAACAATAAAAGGAAATGTACAAAGTCAATGCCAGCCTTAGACAACTTTCTACCTAAATTGGAGAGGTGCCTCTTTCTCCTATAAAAGGTAAAGGGACCCCTGACCATTAGGTCCAGTCGTGACCGACTCTGGGGTTGCGTGCTCATCTCGCCTTATTGGCCGAGGGAGTCGGCGTATAGCTTCCAGGTCATGTGGCCAGCATGACAAAGCCGCTTCTGGCAAACCAGAGCAGCACATGGAAACGCCGTTTACCTTCCCGCTGTAGCGGTTCCTATTTATCTACTTGCATTTTGACATGCTTTCGAACTGCTAGGTTGGCAGGAGCTGGGACCAAGCAACTGGAGCTCACCCCGTCACAGGGATTCGAACCGCCGACCTTCTGATCAGCAAGCCCTAGGCTCAGTGGTTTAAGCACAGCGCCACCTGGGTCCCCTTTCTCCTATACACACACACATAATGCCAAGACCAACCCTATTAATAGTTGCACAATTCAGACAACACTTCCTGCTCTTAGTTATCTTCCTTCTATATAGTTACTCTAGGGGAGGGTCACATCACCCTATTGTATGAGGAGCCAGCCCTGTACATGGTGGTAGAGTGTCTTTAAGTTAGAAGAAAACTAGGAGCGGATACTGAATTTCACCTTCATGAAATTTCAAGTGAATGTCAAAAAACTCTGCTAAGGTAAAATGCGTGTTCACATTACCACTTATTCTGCATCCAATGCCTCTGCTGATTTTTGAAGACACATTGACAGGACATTAGCCACAATCTGCATAGATCCTGTTATTTCCCATTAAATACTCTTGTTTCATATGCTTATTTTTCTCAAACTGGTCAGCTTCAGACTGACTTGAAAACTTAAACCACATTCACTTTGTACTTATGAATGGTGTGATTATTTGAGTTACAGGTAGGTAGCCGGCTAATGCAAAAATACCCTATATGGTGCTCATAGTGATGAATTTATAAAGAAAAATGGGTGGTATGAAACAAAGGTAATAAGCAAACAAAAAGTAACATAGCATTAAGGAGGGAGAACGATCCCCCCTCTCAAGCACACTTTCTGACTTACTCATGCTCGCCTAACTGTCCTGAGGCATATAAACCTGTTACTCAGATACAGTCATTCATCATTACACTGCTGCTGATGTTGTTGTAGCTTCAGTTCTGGGAAATTCCATCCTTTACTGAAGGGTTTGGAAAGATTCTGAACTCATAAGCCAAGAGACCCAGAGCATTTCTGCCTTTCCTAAAGGTAAAGGTAAAGGGACCCCTGACCGTTAAGTCCAGTTGCTGACGACTCTGGGGTTGCGGCGCTCATCTCGCTTTATTGGCTGAGGGAGCCAGCATTTTGTCTGCAGACAGCTTCCAGGTCATGTGGCCAGCATGACTAAGCCACTTCTGGTGAACCAGAGCAGAACACGGAAACACTGTTTACCTTCCGGCCGGAGCAGTACCTACTTATCTACTTGCACTTTGAACTGCTAGGTTAGCAGGAGCAGGGACCGAGCAATGGGAGCTCACCCTGTTGCAGGGATTTGAACTGCCAACCTTCTGATCATACCAAAATGAAAGCTCATACCAAAAATAAAAACTTAGTTGGTCTTTAAGGTGCTACTGAAGGAATTTTTTTATTTTACTTCGATCCAGACCAACACGGCTACCTACCTGTAACCAGAACCTTCTGATCAGCAAGCGCTAGGCTCTGTGGTTTAGACCACAGTGCCACATATGTCCCTAGTGGTTGATATTGCTTTGATTAAAAGTTGCATATTTCCCTCTCCAACATCAAATGCATATGCTCTTGTTCAGCTTACATTCAGGAGAAGAAAACACAAAGCTCTGCCTTACAGAGTGTAACAATGGCCTTCCTCCCGCCCCACCTCATCATTAACTTCATTTCAATCAGTAGCAATCAGTGCCCTTTAACCTGCATAAACCAAGCATAGCAGGTTGTTATCAATTAAGTGACACATGCTGAGACATGCTGGCTAAGGTTTGATGATAATGTTACTTTCATAAAGGACAAAGTGGAAGATACATTTCCCTTGTACTAAACTGAGCTAATTTTAATTTGTCTCAGTGAATGCAGTCAAGACGGAATTAAATATTCTTAAACCTCTTGATTTCAGTGGCAGGTCTAATTCTGATTTGCATCGAAAAGATAAGTATCTGAAGAAGTGTGCATGCACACGAAAGCTCATACCAAAATATAAACTTAGTTGGTCTTTAAGGTGCTACTGAAGGAATTTTTTTATTTTGCTTCGACTCAGACCAACACGGCTACCTACCTGTAACTTAAAATATGATATTTAACATGTTATCTGGCAAATATGCAATCTTCTTTCAGAATTAGATACATTTTTATCCAGTTAATTAATTTTCATGTTATGGGTAACTTTCCCTCTGGGAAAAAAAAAATCGCTGATCTGAGCCCAAACACAAAAAGGAAGTTGGCCCTTTCCTTCTCCCACTGGTTTTTCTTTTATATCTAGACTTCTGCAGAGGCTCCCCCACCTCCCCAAAAAAGCAATCGCAGGACTCAGGGGTGCCAACCTGAAAAAAAAATTGGTGAGGCAGGTAAGCCCTGCCCCACATAACTGATCACACACAGCATTTGAATGACAATGCCCATCAACTTGGGAGGGGTGGCCTCCTCAAATAATTTATTGGGGGGGGGGTGAAGGGACTTTGGCCCCTAGGAGTTGGCGTCTAAATGGGACTATAGATAGCTTGTTCCTGAGGTTTCCCTTGAATTTAGGTATCACAGAGCTATATCAACAATCTACCTACTAAGCCACACTGACAATACAGTGTTCCTATGGGGCACATACGGTACTTTAACAAGAAATTATTAAACCCATTTTACAGAAACCAATCTTACAGGGATCAGCCTATAACCCACTAATCCCAAGGGATCTGAATTCCTCAGGTCAATTCATTGCAACTTCATCACAATGAAAGTACTTTTTTAAAGAAGCTAACAGATTTTTAACTGTTGCCAAGAAGATTTGAAAAACAGGTTTTAAGATGGGATGTCATCTTCTGTGTACCATTAGCAATGTCCCCTTCAAAAAGCAAAAATAAAAGGAAAGCGAGAGAGTGAAAGCTTATTTAAAAAACCAGGCATTTATGGGAGTGCTCAATGGTAGAGGGGTTGTTGTTTTTTCTTTGTGAAGGTCACATTATTTTTTTAAATTACATATGGATTAGATTGAACTGGATTGCCACTAAGTGAGCCAAGAAATGGAATACAAAAATGTCAATTGCACGAGGAAGCTTTGAACAATGCAAAGTCATCTGATAAATATGAATGAGACTATTTTCTTTACTTATTTTTTATTTTCCCACCAAGGCCATAACTGATGCCTTTGCTTCTGCTGGAAAAGATGACAGACTAATTGTGTCTGCCTAGAACTGGGTTGTAAGTTTACATTATGATGCATGTGTTCTGTCATTATTGCACTGTATGGGAGGATAATGGCTTTGACTGCACTATGCCACAGGCAAAGCTGCTTCTAAAAGTCACTTAGGAATCAACATAGCAGAAGATTAATCTGCATTTTTTTATTTATTTACTGTGCATCTAACGCAAGCTGATTATTATTCACAGGAGGTGCTGCATCTTGCATATTTCCCAGCAGACTCTCATAGCACTGCTCCAGTCCAGGAGTATTTTGGTAATGGATCAGTGGAACAAGCCTCCCGCTTCAAGAATATAGCACATCAGTGCTTTCAGAAGGCATTAAAGTTAAGGGAAATTCACAAATACAGTCACAGCCAATGCCCGCTATTAACAGCTGTGATAGAGATTACTCCTCAGGCACTGTGGCAAAACCTATCCATAGTGAAGATTGGAGGCTTGTGCAAAATTAGTTCTGACATGGTGACCAGATCAATCTGCATGAAGCTAAGCTTCATTTGAAGTAGCGCAGGCACTAGATCCTGACTTGCCTTTAGCGAGGGATTGTACCGGGACCTCGGCCACTGGCCTTTTTTGTTTTCTCGATTGCTTTACAGTGATAGCAAGCAGAATTGAACAGCTATGCCACAGGACAGTGAAGTTCAAGCATAGGTGTGAATGCTCCTGGAGTCAGTGAGCCATGGGTATCATTAACATTAAAAGAAAGTGACTTTGTGGCACTGTGAAGCCTTTGAGGCAGAGAGAGGGATAGCTGTACTGGGGTTGCTAGCACTATGAGCAGCCGTTCAGTCTGGTTTTCTAGTTTCAGGTATTTAAGCATTTGGTCAATCAGCTGGGCAGAATGCCATCAAAAACAGTAATAGCCCTCCCCCGCTTTCCCTATGGTTGCCTGCTACAGCAAATATTTATGAAGATATGGATGGTGGGCTTGAGGGGGGGGAAGCCCAATTCCGATTAAAACCCACAATCAAGCCTTTTGATTCCTTGCAAAGTGGATTCCTCTGTTGCCCAAATGCTGTGCTTCCTGTGAGATGGATGGCATAAAGATGGGATCAGGATTGTACCTGCAGACTCTGTCTCATTATTGTAGTCAGCCTCCAGATATCCATGGTCCCACCTGTACAGGTTCGTATTTGTATATATGCCAATATGAACGTAGGCACTGTATACACAAATCTGTACCCTCCATTTTCCAGAAAAGGTATTTGCTATTTGCAGCCCGTGTGCATTGAATTCTACGCATGCAGCTCCTGTGCAGATGTGCATGGAAATTTGGTGTCAGGCCATTAAGTACGATCCTACCCTCTGTATGTATATTTGTTCACATGCAGAATATCTGCACAGGGCTAACATGGCATCATGCACTTCTCTAGTAATGCATGAAATGCTAAAACAACATGGAAATTACATATGACTTGTTTGCGGTGACAGGCACCCCAGTAGGTCATTGGTGTCATGGGGTGAAACATATGTACTGCCTCTCATACATTTTCCCTTAATATTGGAGTTCTGTGGAAAGTATGGGGTATGCAGGAGTTACAATCACACTGCTTAGTTAACATACATACTTATTGGACAATGTTTAGTCCAAACATTCAAAATTCTAGCTCTCCAAACCTGTAAAGAAAATTTTATATATTTATTATCTCCACATTGCCTTTCCCTTTGATGAATTCAGTAAAGTACATTAAGTTCTGGAGGGATTCTCTCACTTGGGCATTGCTTTACCAGAGCTAGACTTCCTTAGCGTATAGAACATGGAGAACATAGACCTGTTCAGAGCTGGCTTTCAGAATGAGCGCATTAGTGGTGCTGAAATGTTGCTTTTGTGCAATGTTTCTCTTAAATAGCACAGTCTTCCAGGATATGTTTTCTACAACTGTTTACCACAAGGTGCCACTGTTGGCTTTACTACTAAGTGTCACATTTAGATAACACATTGAGTCTCCTGCTTTTTGAATTAATCCCACGAGCCTGCCACAGAACACTTGTGGGCAGCAGCATGGCAATAAGTGCCTGAAAAACTACTGCTCTTGAATGAACTCGGCAAACTTGATCTCTTGGAAACCCAGTTCTAAAATTTTGCATTTAATGATGGAGCAAACAGCCCTTTGGTAGGGCTAGTAGGAGCCTTTGGTACTCCTTTGCCTGCCTTCCTGACACTCTCTGCTTGAAGCAAATGTCTACATATCACAAGGGGTGACATTTATTTGTCTTACACTTAAGATCAGTGGTAGAGCATTTGCTTTGTATGTAGAAAGTCCCAGGTTTGATTCTCAGCATCTCCAGGTAGGAACCCTCTGCATGAAACCCTAGAATGTCTCTGCTAGCCTGTGTAATTATTTTGAAGGGAAACAGGTGAATCTGGGTTCTTGGAAAATCAGCAGGATACTTTTCCTGACTCCAGTCCATCATTTTCTGATTCCCAGTAGTAATGTCCCTTGAGGTCTTGGAACCTCCTATGTCATCAAAACCTGAGTCTGGGTTACTACCTGGAGCCAAGAATGTGACAAAATTCTTCAAGTTGAGTGACTCTCTGCTTGGGTCCATGACCTGGCCTTTCTGTTATTTAAAGGAATAGTGACTGCTTCATGTTACATTAACCCCAATGTGTTCCAGATAAACTGATTAACCCTCTGATTTGGTGCTGCTGTTATTGGATGTCTGGTCACTCCATAATAAGATCAGGCTCACCCACAACTTGATCATGGATCAAGTTTTACAGAAACTTGGATGTTTTGGAGCAATTCTATTTCTTCTTAACATCTGACTCAGAAGGGCTTAGGGGGAGAGGAGGATGCATGTCCCTACCTCCTATCCTAATTTATCTTCCCTATTCAGAATAGTCCAATGTAGCAATTGCTAACCATTATTTCTCATTAAATTACATTGCTTCAATGTCCCAGGCTCAGGTACATCTGCTGGATGGGGCTGATGGGAGATGGAGTCTTACAACATCTGGAGGGCCATGGGTTCCCATCTCTCCCTTGAAATAAAAGCTACAGTGACAGTACTATTCACTTTTACTTTGAGATGCCCCTGGGCAAACCACGACAGTGGGAACTTTTCAGTGTGATCTGTCACTCAAAGCAAAGCTTATATTTTTTTCTGTTATTCCAACAAAACTGATAACAAACCCATAGCAATATCATAGTTGTTCTTTGGAAGCCAGGAATAGCCCACCTGTGAGCTAGCAATTGTAGATATATAATTACAGTACTCTAAAATATAGCATGTAAATTTAGTAGGTTTTGCAAAGTAACAAGGTGCCAAAGTATGGAATGGTTTGTAGCAGCTTCATGCAAGACCTGCTAGGCAACATTGTCTTAATTTTGTTTCTTTTACTTTGCTATTTTATTGTAGCAAGGAAGAAATTCTCTCTCTCTCTTTCTCACTCTCTGGTCTAACAGGGAAAGCTGAAGATAAACAAGGTTGAGGAATGGCTCAATTGTCCTGTAATGAAGCAAATGCTCTCTGCGGACGCTTTCATTTTAAAGCTATTACCCCTAGAATCCTCCTTATTCTCTGAACTAGCTTTTTGTGATGATTAAAGTCTTGACTGATGATTATTCCCTGTGTTGCTTTCATAGAATTTATGTCTTTCTCGCCACCATTATATACGTTCCTTGGTCCTCTCTTCTAAACCCCTCCCGTCACCAAGGGGTGGGCTGGACCAGAATGTTATTGGCATTTGAATCATAGCTGCTTTACTAGTTGAAATGTCTAGAGACTCGATTTAATACAGAAGCAAGTAGCAGAAACCCAGGATTGCAAGGTTTTAGATTATCATTCCTGGGCCAGGTTTAATAGTCCCATTTGTGAAAGTCGTTTTCCATGTTTTACATTATTGTTCAAGTGACTGGGAGCTTAGAACAAATTTACAATGGTGGTTATATTTCTGTTTTATAGGAGCACAACAAGAAAGTACAGATTTTTCACTAGGCAATTGGCTGCCCCCCCTCCCACGGATAGAAAATGAACTGCATATCAAACACCTTGCAATTATTATTTTTAACATTTTCTGATTTGGGGGGAATCAATCTCCTCCAGCAGGTATAGACAGCTCCTGACCTACAGACCCAGAATCCAATGCAATTTTTATATCTGGCTCACTAGTGGTCTTGCAAATTTTCACAAGTAGTAAAAATAATAATAAAATAAAAATCACTCCATTTCCCTCTGTATATATTTCATATAAATTCTCACTGTATTGCTATATCATGTGCACTCAGAAAAACCAAGTGGTGCCAATCTGCCAGAGCAAACACCTGCAAGATCAAAAATACAAAAGTTGGCCAGCCTTGCATTGAGGGTTGTATTCAATGGTGCCCTTGTGATTCAGCTCAAAATTGTGACCTAGCTAAGGAGTCATACATTAAGATCAACAAGAGAGGGCAGTACTCAAGGATGCTAGTTGGCAGCATCAAATAAAGATGGCAGTCACAAGGTCAAGATTCTGGTTTCATCCAGAACCTGCTAGAACTTTCGCTGTACAACCGTTTATGTGTCTATTCATATATATGTCCTCTCAAATTCAATAGGACTCACTTCAATGGGACTCCAACCTTTGCAGACTATTTGCATACTAGCATTTTCGGCTAATGGAAACAGCAGAATTTTTTTCTTTGATGGTAGCTAACACTGAATTCCTTCTTGAGTACCAGTAGTGGCATTGTTCTCCAAAGCTGGCTGACACCAGATTTGTCTAACATTTCAAGGCAAAACAAATTTGGGGGAGATAAAATGCATCAAGAAGAGTAGCAAAATATCTTCGGGGTGTACCATGCATCCCTAGGTTGCAACTTGGTTTTGCCAAAAGGTGACATTTACTGGTAGATTTGAAGGTATCTGTCCCAAACCAGCATGCAGACTTTCTGTGGAAAGAAAGAGGGCACATTTTCACATCCTTCCTAAGGCTGTAAATAGTGAGAGATTCTTTCTCCTAACTTGTGTATCGTTTTGATCCCAGCTGCAAAACATCATTCTCACTAGAGGACGCTTGCAGGTCAGCATGCTCCCTTTGATGCAGGAGCAGCAGAATCTTGAGTGGCCCTGTGGTTTGCTTTTATTTTGGTCAAGTTGTTAAATGTGTAACACATTTCACAAGACCCAATTGACTGAAATCAGAGAGGGGAAAAGTCTAAGTGTGCCGCCATGCTTGACCTCAAAACTGATTGCTTCTGTGACTCAGATGGCTTGACTAAAGCACCAGCTCAGCATCTTGCCCTGGCATGAAAGGCTTGCAAATGCTTTGGATTGACCCTGGGATGTGTTTTCCTCCTGATCCAGTATCTGTGGTTAATATTTTGATAGTTAAAGTGGCAGGGTTCAAGGACAGCAGAGCTGCAGTGAGTGCGAGCTATGAATTTCAATCCAGTGTGTTTACCCTGTGCCCTTGGAGAGATTAGTTTTCTGCTATTGTTTGACAAACACTGAGTACAGAGACACTAAAAAAAGAAATAAAGAAATAATTGGCATGATCTCTCTCTCTCTCTCTCTCTCTCTCTCTCTCTCTCTCTCTCTGTCTGTCTGTCTGTCTCTTACTTTCTCTTTCTCTCTCCCAAACAACCAATGTTAACGTTTTTATTTATTTTATTTAAATAATTTCATGGCTAGCATTTTCTCTTGTCACAGCTCTTTCAAGCCTCTCTGAAAGCTTTCCTGGCAGAGATGCTGTTGCCGTTTCGACATGCCGTATTACTGGAAAGAATAAAACAAGCTGCAGCATATGTAGGGAAAGTGAATGACACAGAACCCAGAATGGCAAACTGCCTGTCCATTCACAGGCGGGGAGGAAATGAGTCTGCATTTGGATGTGCTCTATAATCCTTTCTCTCCAGCACATACAACTTGTTGTTTTGTAATGAAATAAAAATATACACATATTGCTCTCAACCAAACAACAGAAACTGCTGCAGAACTAAGGCCTGCAGAAAATGTGGCACTTATCTTACCTGCATTTTAAGATCTGGATTTTGCTTTAATAAACATCAGGAATAACTTCCTGACAGTAAGAGCTGTTCGGCAGTGGAATTTGCTGCCAAGGAGTGTGGTGAAGTCTCCTTCTTTGGAGGTCTTTAAGCAGAGGCTTGACAGGCATATGTCAGGAATGCTTTGATGGTGTTTCCTGCTTGGCAGGGGGTTGGACTGGATGGCCCTTGTGGTCTCTTCCAACTCTATGATTCTATGACTTCAGTACAAAGCAGAACACATTTGTGTTCAAACTCAACAGCCATTCTTTATGGCAATGGTTGATTCTGGGATAAATAATCTCAGGTAGCAGCAGTCTTCATGATTTGTGTGGGTTTTGTTGGAAGTGAAATAGTGCCACACAAACAAGCCACATTTGGGTGTTTGAAACATGAAACCAATTCATCTACTGTGATGAATGGAAAATAGCCCCACTGTCCAAGTTGGGCACTGCCCCCACAACCTCCATTTGCCCTCTGCCAGCTCTCTTCAACCTGCCATCTTACTTGCAATCAATCTAGAGTTGGTTACCTCTAGATTGGCTATCTGTTTCCTCCTCCTTCATCATAGTATTGCACCTTGTAGGAAGGAGAGGACAAAACTACAGCCAGTTGATTCTATTCATTGTTGCTCTGCCTCCACCTACCATTGGCCTCCTGCCCTACCAGCCCCAAGGCACACTAGTCACCACTGCCCACTGTGCTGTGACTTAGACATACTAGGTAGTCTGGTTCACAGGAAGCCTCAAATGTTCTTACATATTGTCAGAAATTTCTGGGTAGCTGCAGCAGCTATTGGCGGTGGTATAGTCAGACAGAAAGGGACATTCTGGCCCTGTCTCCATGCATTCTTTTGCTCACATCATGCAGCACTTCTTTTTGTTTCACTGGAAAGGAACTTGATTATCAAAGCATTCTGGGAACTCACTTCTTCTGGTACTAACAGAAGAATCTTCACACTATTAGAAGTTGTGCGGGAGGACCAGTAGTGGTACCAAGCGAATGCTGAGGAGGTGCTTTTCAACTGTGTGGTACTTGCCAGGAAAAAGTTGCTAGTGCCAGATAGAAGCTCTAGATAAATAGTCTCTGTGTGAACCAGGAACACATTGCTTTTGGGTGGCGATCAGATGGCGGACATGAAGCTGTCAGGTTCTGTAGCCCAAACTCTGAAGCCAGGATCTGTTCTGGGGGAAATTAGATAGCTGCTTGTGGGCTTTCTGTGGGCACATGGTTAGGGTGCCCGTTTACACTTTGCCAAAAAGGAGGAAATGCATTGCACACAGACCCTGCCAAGAGCACAAAAAGGGGCATGTAATAAGCACATCCTAGTTGATCATCTAGAAACTATTCCTCTAGTTTGAATAACAATACAGTACATCTTGCTGTAGTGGGGAAAACTGTGAAAAGTTGACTAGTGTGCCAGCTCAGTTGGTTGTCCAGTGTTTTTGATGGCCAACTTCAAGGCTCTTAATCCTCCTTTTTATAATGTTCTTTATATTTAAAATGCACTTGGATTCAACAATCCCACAAATAGAGGGCACCTTCAAATGGAAGATTCTCTAATTAGAGGACTGCTATCTGTATTGCAAGATACATGGCCACCATACATAGAATAACAGAATAGTAGAACTGGAAGGGACGCTGATTGTGATCTAGTCCAATCCCCTGCAGTGCAGAAATCTCAACTAAAGTATTCATGGCAGATGACCATCCAACCTCTGCTTCCAAACCTCCAAGAAATGAGAGTTCACCACCTTCCAAGAGAGTCCTCTCCATCCCTCAACCATTCCTCATGAGGCTTGTTTTCCAGGCTCTTGATCAGGCATCTCCAAACTGCAGCCCTCCAGATGTTTTGGCCTACAACTCCCATGATCCCTAGGTAACAAGACCAGTGGTTGGGGAAGATGGGAATTGTAGTCCAAAACCTATGGAGGGCCAAAGTTTGGGGATGCCTGATCAAGATCTGTTGATGCAGCCTAAAATAGCATTATTTTTGTTGCTGCTGCATCACACTGTTTTCTCATGTTAAGCTTGTGGCCTACTAAGACTCCTAGATCCTTTTCACCTGTACTGCTGCCAAGCCAGATGTCCTCCATCTTAAATTTGTGCAGCTGGTTTTTCCTGACAAAGTGTGGAACCTTACATTTGTTCTTGCTGAAATTCATTTTGTTTGGTTTCATATTATTAGCTATTGTGGGAATAGAATGCTGGTCTATACTTGGGTCTGATCTAACAAGGTTCTTACATTTTTTTTTAAAAAAATGAAATAATAGAGTTTAGAGGCACTCTGGACATCTGGTCTGTTCCAGACCCCTATTTAAAGAGGACCAGACATTTCCTCCCTGTAAAAGGAAGTCATTATAGAATAATAACCAAACATTGTTAAATTCAAGCAGACCTTTGTAGAGTAGTCAAAGATGAGCATAAGCAGAATAAAAATAGAGAAGGGCCATCCAGTTCAGCATTTTGCCTATTGATTGTGCTCAAGAAGATTACAAGCTGTTTCACCAGCAAGAACTGATGGTGATATATCAACATTCTGTAAATTCCGGAAATAGGAAGTATACTCACTTTGAGGTAGATGACCCTAGATTTTTGAGAAATGGCAAATACTATGCCCTAGATGTTGTTTTTAACTCTCCTGTCTCTTTATAGTATTTTCCTCCTATGCTAAGCATCCCCAATTGTTCAAGCCTTTTTATGTGGAAAGAAATCTCCTCCTAGATCATTCTAGCTGCATTCCCTGCTCACTGCGTGAGAGACAAAATGAGCTGAATTGCATACAGTACTCTAAATGTGCATGCATTGTGTTAGGTGATGCTAGGATTTGAAAATCATCATGCAGTTTTGTATCCTATAGTAAATGAAAGTGTCGAGGGATCACATAAACTGGATACCTGCTTTGATTTCCTAAAGACTATTTCCGTCTTTCCCCTGCCTCCTGGTCATGGTGATTTGTATAACATATTTTATATTCTGACACCTTTCTATTTGGCTTCCTCCTTAAAATGCTTTGCACTAAAGCATCTATGCCAGTCAGATCTGAAGGATTAATTCTACATCCGCTCTGATGCAAATCTTGAGCTATTCAACTTAAATCTGCAATGCTGTAGTGGCTTTTCATTGGGACATTTAATTACAGACTCTTGAGCCAAGTGTTGCACTTGATTTAGATAAGGAAATGGGTAAACTGAAGCTGCAGACAATTAAATATGCTTGCCCCAACACAGGGACAAAAATCCCTAATGAGCCAAGGAGAAATGATGGTTTCTTGCATATTGTATAGTTGAACTGAGAGTCAGCATAATACAGCATGTGCTGCTCCAAAATATTGGCAATCAATGACATGCTTGTGTAGGATAAACTCTTTTGATGTCACAAGTTTGGCAGCACTTGAACTTAACCCTGCAGGAAACAATGTCCCCAGGAAGCGTGTCGAGTATGATCTGCTTCCAGGATTTCAAAGGAGCTCGCTTGCATTGCTTCTGAACAATATGACAGGATGAATAATAACTGAGATGGGATAGCTCCCTCCACTCATTTTAGTATCTCAATTTGCCCAAGTCTCCAATTATTCAAAAGTGTCGACGCTTGGCACAAAGATATGGAAACAGAGCTATAAAGCAGAATTTGTCGCTGCGGCCTCAATGAGGGTGAGAGGTGGCAGGCTTGGTGAAAGAATTTCACAGTGACTTGTCAGCAGAGGCTGTTCTCTAGCAATTTTATTTGAGAATTAAAGTGAAACTTCCTTTGAAATAAGCTTGGGGGGGAAATAAAACTTGTCCACATTCCTGGAAAGGCTTAGAATCATGGACCTAAAAATAGAAAGTATCGAGAGATGCTGAAATGGGTATATATTTCCTCTTCAGATCCTCTCAGCACATTTTTGTGTGTCTTGGCTGGACTATGTCTATTTTTCCACAATAATTTCAGGATGCATATGCTGATAGAGCAATCTGACATGTGTTGTATTTCTGACATGGTAATTGATGCAAAATCATTTCATATTATGGCATATTACTCAGGGCATTGTATCAGACCAGTCAGGATATTGGATCAACCACTACTGATGAAAACCTCTGCCTACGATGAACTATATACTGCAAATATACATTAAAAGACAAGGAACTCATCCATTAAAAAAGAGACCTCACTCCAACCTTAAATTGAGGTATTGCGGTCCTGAGTCATGTAAGGTTTTATAGGTCAAAACTAGCAGTTTGAATTGGGTCTGGAAACTAATTGGCAAGCAGTGCAGTTGGGCCAGGATTAGTGTACAGTAATATGCTCAAACTGTCTTGCCCCAGTGAGCAACTTAATTGCATTAGTTTCTCCCAGGTGCTGCAGGCTGCACCTAGATTTCTGTGATAAAGAAGCAATTGCTGACCTCTGTTTTTGATAAGCATAAAGGCTAGTGCAGGCATCTCCAACCTTCGGCCCTCCAGATGTTTTGGACTACAATTCCCATCTTCCCTGACCACTGGTCCTGTTAGCTAGGGATCATGGGAGTTGTAGGCCAAAACATCTGGAGGGCTGCAGTTTGGGTATGCCTGGGATAGTGGTTGTGGACCCAAATGCAGTGGGCCTGAGGCCACCAAGGGGAATGGGGTTGGAAGTATAAAGGCAGTAAATAAAGAAAGAGAAGACCTGGTATCATGGGCCAGAAGTCAGCTTCACCTCCTGAATAGCAGTGTGAAGGGGGATTGACTCCACCTGCAGCTGATCAGCCTTCAAGGACATGGAGGAGAAGGCACTGATGAGAATCAGCTGGCTTCAGCCTTCTTAAGCAGAGTTTCCAGCCATAATCAGATGTTGGTAGCAATGCTTGTGGTTCTTGGTCTCACCTTGCTGCTTCCTGGCCCCATGACCATCGCATTTCCTGATTTTTGGGTTTGTTTGGCTTGGAAAAGCTGCTGCTGTGAGTAAGACCATTTCCTACTTTTCAGTGTCCAAGTATAAGTCCACCTCAGAGAAATCATGGTGAGCCATGAAGAGATTTGGGGTGTGAGGCAGAAAGTAAGTTGGCCAGTGGGGATAACTTTTTGCTTGGGAAGAGAAGACATAGATTGGAGGTGCACAGAAGGCAAAAACACCACCCTCTCACAACCTTTTGTTGCGGGCCTCACTTCCTGTACAACTGATGCTGTGGGTCAAGATGGAGATAGAATCTCCTCCAGTAGAAGATGAAAGTCTGTTGGATTGGGCCAATAACCCACCTAGTCCTGCATCCTATTCTCACACCTGGCCAACCAGATGCCTGTGAGCAACTGGTAAGCAGGACCCAAGAACAAGAGCATCCCCTCCTGTGGCTTCCAGCAACTGGTATTCAGAAGCATTACAGCCTCCATGCCCATCGTAGCAAGGAGCCATTGACAGTTTTGCCGTCTAGGAATTTGTCCAACCTTTTCTTGAAGCCATCCAAATTGGTGGACATCACTGCCACTTGTGAGAACAAGTTCCATAGTTTATGTGTTGCAGGACGGAATCCTTTCTTTTACGGTATCTATCCTGAATCTTCTAACATTTGGCTCCATTGGATGTCTGCATGTTCTGGCATTATGAGAGGGGGAGAAAAACTTTTCTCTATCTACTTTCTCCAGGCCATACATAATTCTATACAAAAAATGGCATCCTTGCAGTATATGCTTCCTCTAACAACGCGTAGCAACACCTCACCTACCCCATGCTGTGACATGATTGCCTTTTCGTTATCACTCTTCCTGCCAAAGGCAAGACAAGTGTGAAAGAAGAATTCAGATGGAATGAATAACATAAGCGGCACTGCATGTTACAAATAGCATGACTTGGTGGAACAATGTTGGGAGTTAGCACTAGGCCTTTTGAAACATCGAGTTCCCTCCTTGTGTGTTTGGTGAAGTCTTCTAACTTGCAAAAAAAATCAAAAAACATTTCTGCCACTTTCCTATTTCTATACATTATCCATACGTTTCATAGAATCATAGAATCATAGAATCATAGAGTTGGAAGAGACCACAAGGGCCATCCAGTCCAACCCCCTGCCAAGCAGGAAACACCATCAAAGCAATCTTGACATATGCCTGTCAAGCCTCTGCTTAAAGACCTCCAAAGAAGGAGACTCCACCACACTCCTTGGTAGCAAATTCCACTGCCGAACAGCTCTTACTGTCAGGAAGTTCTTCCTAATGTTTAGGTGGAATCTTTGTAACAGTATGTTCTACATTGGTAGCAACTTCAGCAGGTCTCCTTTGTGTCCTAGAACAGGACCAATTTCTCCCAGCTCACTATCATGCTTTCAAAAGCATGTTTCTGAGAGAATAAAGTGGGGTGGTAAAGTAGCCCTCTTACAAGAAGTCTAGATATACAGTATGTATAAATAAATATTGCACCAAACATTCATAAATAAACTTCTTCGTCTTTAATGCATAATTGATGCTGAGTAATAGCTACTAACACATCTGAATAATAATGCTACATTTTAAAGCTATTTTCACCCCCCCCTTTTTTTCCTGCCTGCCTCAGCCACAGAGTCAGACAGTTAAAATATGGTCAAATCTTCCGAGTCTGGCACAGTAATTTTTAGTTAGAATTCCCAGTGGGCTCTTTAAAAAAACTAATTAGTAACAACCATTAGTGTTGGCTTATTCCTCAGCATTAGACAGTAAATAAGCAGCATGGATTGCAAAGTAAACACCCCTCAGCACACTCGGAATACTAACCAGGTTGGTTCTTTGCTTTTATATTTCTAGTTGCCTACTAGAAAGAACAGTGTAATATGCTGTTCCGCAGAGACATGCTGCTTAAAGACCTGCACTGGCTGCCTATATGTTCCTGTGCCAAATTCAAGGTTTACAGATGATTTATACAGCCCAGAGTGACTTGGGACCTAAATTCCAGAGGTTGCAATTCTCCCTGTTGTTGCTGCCTAGGAATGAAGATTGTCCAGGAGAGCAGTCCTCTTTAGGAACCACCAGGAATGGTACATCTGGGGGTGACGCAAAGGTGGGACTTTTGTGTTCTGACATCTTTGGAACTTCATCCTTCTTAAAATCCAGCTGGCTCACTGATAGCTTTCAGATGCCTGGTTAAAACATGGCTGTTTACTCAGCCCCTTTGAGCAACAGTGCTGCTGTTATTGGAGACTGTTTTCACTGCTGTTTCTATTGCACTTCTTATTGTTTTGCTGTGTTTTAGTAGTTTTATTGACTTGGATTAGACAAATCCGTGGAAAGCAAGGCTATCAGTGCCTATTAGCCCTGAGAGCCATGTTCTACCTCTACTTTCTAAGGCAGTTTGCTTTTGAGTATCAATTGCAGGGAACTGCAAGTGGGATGAAGACTCAGGTAGTAATGCACAAAGACGTTGCCTTGCATATTCCTCCAAAAAACATGTTAGTTGTCTCACTGTCCACTGCAGCAAACTGTGGTTTGTTAAGGGTGCTGAGCGTTACTAGGAGACTCCTATTCCTCTCAGAGCTATAATTTCCAGAGTAGCTTAATAGTCAATCCCTCTTCCCAGGAAACTCTTGAGAATTGTAGCTCTATGAGATGAATAGGAGTTCTCAGGAGACAGCTCCTATCTCAACTGCTTCCCTTCCAGCACCTATATAGATCGTAACTGTTGATTATTATTTTTTTGCAGCCATTTTACAACTTGTACAACCAGATCTACCATAAGATTAAATGTTCTGTGTGTATACTTAAGATTTTTTAAACAGTAAACTGTTGGAGTTGGAATGTGGCTGCACTAGCATCAAAAGCTACTGCATAAGAGCTGTTGCGGAGTAAAGAAAAACAATTTACAGTATAGTATAAAAAAGCCTTCCAGTTATTTAATGTTAATATTTATACCTGACAATATTCCAGGCATTGTATCTGGTAAAATAAAAAGCATAATCCCTGTCTAGCATACACTGTCTCAGGAAGGGCAAGAAAGATAAATGCTCACTCTCAAACTTATTTGTCTGAATTAAAGGTTACTAGTGACAACACAGCTGAAACAAGAATAAAGTGAGTAAGGCTTAGAGGTGTTTCTGTTGTGTTGCTTAAGAATTAGACTAGATGTTTGTTTGTATGTGGAAGTACTTGGGAAATCTAGCTCTTTTTTTACTATATTTCTCTGATTTACAATGAACTAAACCCACTGTAGACAGGCTACCTCTTCTGCATTCTATTGAATCTTTCAGAGACACCTTGCAGAACTTGTACTTGGCTATTTTTAGTATCCCTATTTAAAAGGGGGGGCAACAAATGGCTCACATTTCATGCTAATGCATCACACACATTTGAAAACAACAACATCAAGTCTTACTACCAAAAGTGTGAAATGGTAATCAACTATTCGGTTGTCATTCAAGTTCAACTTGCTTGATATGTGGACAAAGTTTCTTTCCAGACAGTACAGTCTGAAATGTGCTGAACACTACAGGGATAGGAAGCTTTTTAGTGCCACCTATCTGAATCTGAAAAGAAAAGAGGGGGTTAGATAGAAAAAGATGAGACTTTTTGAGACAGAGAGCTCCTTTCCAAGGCTTACCTTTCCTCAAATTATTTCATTGATATTAATTTATCTTCTCCACTATCTCCCACCATATCTGTAATGTGCTTGTAAATCATGCCTGGCTGGAATCCTCGCTCTTTTCGCCAAGTGAGACCTTGCCAGCTTGGCTTGCACCATGAAAAGGGCTCAGCACTGGGTCACTCCCATGGAATGGGATTGGTGTGCTCCAATGCCAGCAGATCCCATTCCACCAGTAGAGGGTGAGTGGAACAACCCTACTGGCATAGAAGCCCATACCCTGCCTACCACAGTCTTTATTTGCTGCTCTTCTGGGATTCAGAATGTGCCTGCCAGGGCAAAATTGTCCAAACTCAAACACACAAATAAGACTCATTTGCAAACCCCAAGTGATGGGGTATAGCTAGCCCTCCAGAATATCTAATTAAGGGCATGCTTAAAGGGCAAGCCTGACATGTGTTGTGAAACTGGAGATAGTTCTGTGAACTCTTAACTGTAATTGTAAAATGACTCCATCTATATGGTAAAAGGTAAAGGTAAAGGGACCCCTGACCATTAGGTCCAGTCGTGACCGACTCTGGGGTTGCGCGCTCATCTCGCATTATTGGCTGAGGGAGCCGGCGTACAGCTTCCAGGTCATGTGGCCAGCATGACAAAGCCGCTTCTGGCAAACCAGAGCAGCACATGGAAACACCACTTACCTTCCCGCTGTAGCGGTTCCTATATATCTACTTGCATTTTGACGTCCTTTCGAACTGCTAGGTTGGCAGGAGCTGGGACCAAGCAACAGGAGCTCACCCCGCCACAGGAATTCGAACCGCCGCCCTTCTGATCAGCAAGCCCTAGGCTCAGTGGTTTAACCACAGCGCCACCTGGGTCCCTCCATCTATATGGTAGAAACAACAAAATAGCCTATTTCCACAGCTTATAGCAATTCGCCTTAGGGGTTGGTTATATTTCATCATGCTGTCTCAACTTAAATTGGGGTTCACATCAGGGGTTTTATTTATGCATGAGAGGGGAGAAGCAAAGGCCATGAAAGGTTTTGAAAATAAGGATGAGGAGTTAGTAGATTCAAGAGTACATGGGAAATCACCCTAGTAATTTTTGAGGGCTATCCAAAAAAGCAAAAAGAGAGGAGCTCTTCCAACTAGTTAAAAGCATCAGTTGATTTCATTCTTTGAACATTCTAGCACTGATCAGTGAATTCATTCTGCCACGGACTTAGCATTCCAGAGTTTTAGTGAAACCAATCCAGGATTCCAATATCCAGAGAAGTTGCAGATAAGCTTCCAGATGCAAGGTGCTCTTCAGCTAAAAGTGGCTTGTCCCTTATGGCTCTTGGAGCTGCTACAGCCATAAATAAGTAACTCAGACAGCCCCAGCCTCTTGTATGGTTCACTTCTCACTCATAGGCATATGATAGATTCTTTGGCTCACAGCCCAGGTCTTGATCATCACAAAAAAATGGGCAATGTTTCAACTCTCCAAAACATCCAGTTCTGAGCTGAAGTTGCAATCTGGCTAACTTTTTTTAACAGCTTTCCTCTTTAGGATTAATAGAACACTCCACAATTTTGCCTTCATCTTCTTATTTTGGATGGCATTCCATAAACATAACATGTATCAGAAGAATGCCGAATTGACAGGTCAGTGCATTAGCTCCTTATCATTAATGTTCCAATCATTTAATTCTTTCTTCTACACATACTTTGTGACATACAAAACTCTTAGGAGCCTGTGCAGAGGATACCTGACGACCTGCAAATGCCTTCAGGATTCCAGGAAGGGGTGGAGCTCATTTTGCATCCAAGAGGTTCCAGGTCCAATAATTTGCATTCCAGTCTGAAACCATAGATAACCATGGCCAGTCAGCATAGATCAGAGGTAGCCAATGGAGTGCACTCTGGATGTGCTCTCCACATAGTCTTCTCTTTACATCCCTGAACGTTGAGAAGCAGACAAGGGCTGATGGCAGATGGAGTCAGGAGGGTATTGTGTTGTCTACCTTTGATGAGCAAGGTGGACCAATGATCGGACTTGGTAATTGTTTAGAAATTCCTGGAAACGAACATTTAAAGGAAGGAATCTACCTTTATATTTAGGCATCTGCTGGTAAACTTCCTTCTTACTGATTAAGAATTAGTTAGCTCAGTGCATTGAATAGGGCTTCTGGGTCTGTATTTTACCTTTTGTGTCTTTAAAGCAGGGTTGCAATTTTTTGTGGTTTTACAGTTTTATATTTTGTAAATTGCTTTGAGGTTATTTATTTTTTTAACAAACAAGCGGCATATGAATTTAATGAAATAAATACATAAAACAAAAGCAGCCAAACTTGAGTGCTAGTTGGCAAACTGCAAATAAATTTTGAATCCATCTCAGAATTGGCCTCTGGTGAAAGAGCTACTGTTGGGGAGCAAGGAAACAAAAATCCAAACTTAATTTACCATTGGGTATTAAGGCTACGTGCCCATTGGCACTTACTCTGGAGTAAGTCCCGTTGAGCTTAGCTTTGCTTCCAGGTAAACATGGATCCCCATCCCTGGTTTGCTGGCGGTTATCAAGCACTTGGCATTACAAAGAAATAATGATTTCAGCTGGAATAATATTCATTTTAACCTGAGTGAACTCAATGAAACTTACTTCTGAGTTTCCATAGGATTTGTCACATATCTCTTCAATAGAATTAAGTCCTTAAGCAATGGCATTTTTCATCATAACTTGCGTGCAACATAGGCAAAGGCACCAACATGGGGAGCCTTCGCATTATTTCTGACCAGCCTAAATGATGAGTGGAAGTGAGCATACCTTGGGCATTGGCAGGAGCACCTGCCAGACAGTGTGTGTGTGTGTGGGGGGGGTCCCTTTGGCATGCTTCCATGCTTTGTTTAAGCAAGCAGGCTATGGAGGGGAATGAACAGCTGACAATCTGATCAGTGCCTCTGAGCCCAGGTTGTGCCACACAGGTGAAGGGATTGGATTTTTTTTCATCCTTCACTATCCCCCACCCCCGCTTTGCAAGCCCCTGATTTTAATAAGGTTTCGGTCTTTAATTCCAAATATGTTTTGTGTCCTCATTTCTGTTGCAATTTTCTATTTCTGTATTAGTTATGTAAAGAACTCTCTCTCTCTCTCTCTCTCTCTCTCTCTCTCTCTCTGTGTGTGTGTGTGTGTATGCATAAAATCTTACCAACTGCAATACTGGTCTTAAAAACAAGCAAACAGCTATATGTGTTTTGGAGCATCTTTGTAAATGAAGTAGATGCATGTTTCAACTATACAAAGTGGCTCACTGTTATTAGCTGATTCTACACTAAGAATTGCACATTGTCTGAGCCTATAATATAGGGTGATATATAGTTAGTAGTACCTTTCAGTTTGGGAAAGTGGGAGCCATTCCAAAATGTGTTTTATTGTCAAATAAATATTCTGGATAGAGCATTTATATGTATAAGGGTATATAGTTTAAACTGAACATAAGAACAGTTGAGCATTTAATGAAATGCCCTGTCCTCAAGGAAATATTTGAAGGTCTCATTTCCTCGCAATGGATATGCAGAGTATGCCTTCTCAGTCTTCTGTTTTGGAGTGGGCTTTTATAACTAGAGAATTTGGCATCTTGAAATTCCTCTGTCCCTCTTTTCCTCTCTTTTGAAAGGCATGCTGATTCAAACGGTGTTGATTACCTTACTGTCCTTATTGAATAGATGCCTGCACATAGTGACTAAGGGGATCTTTTCAACAGAATAAAGTGGTATTTTGTGGAACTGTTATCATCAAATTAACGTTAAGTATGCATTTACTACTAACAGTGTGGGTTTCAGTGTTGGCTTTCCTGTATGCTATCCATGCACTTCCTCTGAAGATGCCAGGCATTCACTATGTGTTACAGAACAAACACAGGAATACCCAACTAATTTAATATTGTGATGAACCAGGCAGAGGGCCTTCTTGGTAGTGGCACCCACCCTGTGGAACACCCTCCCATCACATGTTAAGGAAATGAACAACTATCTGACTTTTAGAAGACATCTGACGGCAACCTCGTTTAGATAAGTTTTTAATGTCTGATGTTTTGTTGCATTATTATTATTATTATTATTATTATTATTATTATTATTATTATGTTGCAAGCCGCCCAGAGTGGCTGGGGAAAATAGCCAGATGGGCAGGGTATAAATAATACTTTACTATTCTTTATTATTTACTATTCTAATATATAATAGATATATTAGTGAGATGAGCACTGCAACCCCAGAGTCAGTCACGACTGGACCTAATGGTCTGGGGTCCCTTTACCTTTACCTTCATTATTCTAATATAGCTTGAAAGGGGCATATGCATGGGAGAATTGGAGGGCAAAATTCGAGTGTTTAAACTATGGATGGGGAACTGTAAATCCATGGGCTGAAGGTGCACCTCCAGACCCCTCCCAATTTAACCACACAACTTTCCCTGTCCATAGATTCTCCTCAGCAATTGTACCCTACCTAGTTTTCCCTATCTCCTTCCATTTCTCTAAGACAAGAAATAAGTCCACTGTGAGGAAAAGAATATAGGGAGTGCTGTGAAGTAGTGATCCTGTGAGCAACTACCACTGTGTGGGGGTCCCTCAGGCCAGGTGGTAACAATTAGCCCCCCAAGTGGGAGCATGTGCAGGGCCGGCCGTACGGCAAGGCTGGGTGGCGCAGGGTGCCAGGGCGCCGGGCACCGGCCCGAAGCCCGGTAAGTCTGGGGACCCCTGGATTCGTAGCTTGGAGGGAGGACTCGGGAAAGTGACCCCATCCTTGACAGGGTGTACATGCAGGAGCACCTACAGATTCTCTGCTTTGCCCTCCACATGCATCAGGAAATGTTTTTGGAGCATGTGTTTGCTAAAGAAACATGTACTTCCACCTAGAATGTCTAACGGAATTATGATTGGTGCTGTTTTCCACACACAAAAATGTTTTTCATTAATTGATGGGTTGTCATCAAACTGTGCTGAGTATTGTATTATTCTTTACCCTTCACTCTAAGGCCCCAGGGTGGGTTTCAACCATTAAAACACAATATGAAAAAAACAGCTGCTTAAACAACTTAAAATCTTAGATATAAGTAGCTCTTTGTGTTAGTGGAACTACTACTGCTTGGAGCAACGGGGCTTCCCTTCATCTCCTTTCCTGCCCCCATGCACCCCTTAAATCTGTTCTGTGTTCCCCTCCACACCCCCAGAGCAGATGTGGGGACTGCATGGGGCAGATTCAGGGGACAAGGGAAGGGAAGTCAAACAGCACACCTGGAAAGCTTTTCACTCATGAACTATTTAGTTGAATACCGCCCATGCTAATTAATTTTGTATACCACCCTTTATACAACTATATTACAGGGTGGTTCATGATAACAAATTACAATGAAATCAGGGGCATAATTAAAACACTACTAAAGAACTCCTACATAATTAAAACAAACACACTGTCCAAATTCACGTTAACATCAAAACCGATTTAAGCAGCAGAGTAAATGACGACAGTCTTTAGTCACAGTCTTTAAAATGTAGCTTTTTAAAGACTACAGTCTTTAAAATGTAGCTTCCTGTTTTAGTGATTTTTTTAAAAAATAACTTAAAATGCCTGAAGATAATAAAAATGTCTCAAACCTCCTGGTATCTGAAAGACAACAGAGAAATCAGATGAGCTTCCTTATGCAAGGAATTCCATACATAGGAGACTGTCAGTGACAGCCTTTTGCTGCTACTTTATTTTTGATGATAGTGGTACTCTGATAAGTGACTTAGTGGAATATTTTAACTCCTGTGTAGGTTGGTATGAGAGAAGATGGTCCTTAAGGGATGTGGGTCTTCCAAAACAGGTTGAATTCCACTTTCCTTATTGAGGAATTATCCATCTAATATTGCTTCTATCTTGTCATGATTGAGACTCAGTTTTCCAACCCTCCTCCTGACCATTGCCAAACTCAGGAAACAATTCAATTATTCTACCACCTCACCTGCATTAGATGACACCATAAGAAGCCAACTCCTAGGGACTAAGTTCCCTTAACCACCCCCTAAAATATTTGAGGGGACTGGGCCCCCACAAAGTTGATGGGCATTGCCATTCAAATGGTGTGCATGTGACGTGTCTTGTGATTGATTGTGCAGGGTGAGGCTTACCTGGGCTCCCCTGATATTTTATTCAGGTTGGCACCCCATTTGACATGGCCTATTGATGGCGCTTTACTTCAAATCCCCAGATGGCCTTTCCTAGCTGTTCAATATGGATGTTAAATAGTACAATGAACAAGATGTAGTACTGTGGAACCCCATACTACCAGAAACAGGAATTTGAGTAATCCACCTCAAGCCACTAAATAGGATTAGAACTGCATGACTGCCCAGACTGACTTCATGGTTACCCTCACAGTTCACGGTGTTACCATGGTGAATGGTATCAGCAGCCATTCAGAAGTCCAGGAGAATCAACAGGGTCATGGTCCCCTGTTTTTCTCCTGATACAAGTTATGCATTATGGTGAACAAGACAGAAACCAAGCCTGAAAGCTGCCTGAATTGGATCTTGTAAAACACTTTCACTCAAGACCACATAGTAAACTAGCCTTCACACTCCTCCCATTACCTTTCCTCCAAGGGGGATGTTGTTGTTGTTTAGTCGTTTAGTCGTGTCCGACTCTTCGTGACCCCATGGACCATAGCACGCCAGGCACTCCTGTCTTGCACTGCCTCCCACAGTTTGGTCAAACTCATGTTCGTAGCTTCGAGAACACTGTCCAAACATCTCGTCCTCTGTCGTCCCCTTCTCCTAGTGCCCTCAATCTTTCCCAACATCAGGGTCTTTTCCAAGGATTCTTCTCTTCTCATGAGGTGGCCAAAGTATTGGAGCCTCAGCTTCACGATCTGTCCTTCCAGGGAGCACTCAGGGCTGATTTCCTTCAGAATGGATAGGTTTGATCTTCTTGCAGTCCATGGGACTCTCAAGAGTCTCCTCCAGCACCATAATTCAAAAGCATCAATTCTTCGGCGATCAGCCTTCTTTATGGTCCAGCTCTCACTTCCATACATCACTACTGGGAAAACCATAGCTTTAACTATACGGACCTTTGTCGGCAAGGTGATGTCTCTGCTTTTTAAGATGCTGTCTAGGTTTGTCATTGCTTTTCTCCCAAGAAGCAGGCGTCTTTTAATTTCGTGACTGCTGTCACCATCTGCAGTGATCAAGGAGCCCAAGAAAGTAAAATCTCTCACTGCTTCCATTTCTTCCTCTTCTATTTGCCAGGAGGTGATGGGACCAGTGCCCATGATCTTGGTTTTTTTGATGTTGAGCTTCAGACCATATTTTGCGCTCTCCTCTTTCACCCTCATTAAAAGGTTCTTTAATTCCTCCTCGCTTTCTGCCATCAAGGTTGTGTCATCTGCATATCTGAGGTTGTTGATATTTCTTCCGGCAATCTTAATTCCTGCTTGGGATTCATCTAGTCCAGCCTTTCGCATGATGAATTCTGCATATAAGTTAAATAAGCAGGGAGACAATATACAACCTTGTCGTACTCCTTTCCCAAGGGGGATGCTTGCTGATAATTATTATAATTCTCTGGGTCCACATCTCTCAAAAAAGTTAAGGTCCATGATACTTAGGATGCAATGGCGGCAGCGATGTACTGTTTGTTCACTGCCATTATTGCCAGGAAGTAGGCTTCATGGTGGACTTTCATGTTAATCTACCTGGCCTCCATCCCTGCTTCATTGCACTGTGCTTCTTGGTACTCCACGGAGCTTAAAGAGCTCTGGAAATTCAGAAGAAGTTGCTTCAGAGCAATTGTGCTCAATTCAGAGTGACCAGAGCTTTGACAGCATCACCAGCCCTGAGGCCCCTGAGATATAACACATTTATAAAATCTATACAAAGGAACAGAATTTAGCTTGGGGAATTAATTTCTAACTTACCAATATTAATAAGAGGAATTGCACGATCATATCTAAGTGCATGCTGGAACACTAACATTAAAAGCAAAGCAGTATGTGTGTTCACACAAAGCTAGAGACATGTATGAAGTTGACTGCCATAGTCTAGGTTAAATTTTACTATCATGGCTGGATTCATGGAGGAACAAAGATGCACATGGGTTTAACCAATGCTATTTTTCTAGAAAAAGAGGTGCAGGAACTCACCATGAACCCCTCTCTTGTTTCCTTAGAATGGCAATGACACCCACAGGACCGGAGAGGGGCCAGAACTGAGTTCTGGCTGGAAAAAACGCACCCTGGGTCTAACATTATTGAAAATGGCATAGATGATCAAAGCAAGCTATGGCTCATTTGTATTTATTGGAGGGGGTGCAACATGCTAAAGGTTTTTTGGTATCGGATGTTGGCTTTCCATGATGCCATCCTCTTTCATTGTGATACAAAGTCCAAGACTAGTGTGCAAAACTGATGTGTGACCACTAAACAAGATGGTTGCCATTATGCCTCATTCTGTCACTTACTTTATGTAGGGAAGTTGCGTTTACCTCTTGTAAGGGGGTGGGCTTACAGGGAACAGCCACCCCTCATCAAATCCACCTCTTCAAACGGCTCTGACAACAGTGGAGGATCAAAAGACAGGGAGGAAGAAGTGAGTGGGGCGGGCTCAGGCAGCATCCAAGAGCCCTACCTGCAGCCTGTGATACCAGCAAGGAAGGAGGGGGCAGCAGAGAGTTCTAGCGGGGGAACAGCAGAGGGGCGTCCTTTCAAATTCACCCTGGAACTAAGGCAATCAGTGGCTTGCAAATGCAGGGGGCAGAGATTTGGGGTCCCCAAACTACTCTGCTGGGGAAGGAGCCGAAAAGCGCCATTGGGAGAATCTGGTAGTACTGAGTAGACATGTTTCCATGAAGCTCTTGCACTGTAAATAACTTTCACAATAAAAGTATTAAAGACAAGATGGTTTGGAGTGTCGTTGCTCGAGGGTAGCCAGCAACCACCCTGACACCTCTCATAACTCAAGTACACTTGTAGAACAATGTGCTATCTCCACAGCAACTAGCTTTCCCCGAGAAGTCCAGTAAACTGCTTCTGTGCAGCTAACATCGACCATTTCCCCCTAACAAGCCCATTAAACTGTTTCATTTTACTAGCTACATAATTCAAATTAAATGTATAATTTTGATCAATTTTTAAGAGATGTTAAAAATGAAAGCTTAATGTTGTGTTCAGTTAATTTCCCCCCGACACAATCACCATTCAAATAACAATTAGTGAATTGTAAAAATGGATGGAGTGTTTCCATGGGAAACAAGAATTACAGAAAAAAATATAAACAAATATGAGTGAATTTCCATTCTTCTCCATTATCATTGTTTGTGTGGGCTGACACATCCTTAATTGTAGTCAGAAGATAAATACTTTATGCACTGCAAATTCAAAGTATTATTCTTTTATCATATAGTTACTTGTCTTAGTCTCACCTGGCAATCTGATGGCTCGACAAAAGAAGCTGCATAAGATCTGTAAGAGGATCTTTCATAGTTTTTTTGTGTGTTACCTTGATTCAAAGCACCCCTTTGGGGCTGTTGATTTTATCAGGAAAGTATAGGGGGGCAGGGGTATGTTTAACCCTTTCTTGCCAAGATTCAACTATCTAAATCACCTCCTTTAAGCCACTCTTTACCCAAAGGAGTACATGATGTGTGTGAAGGATAAGCATACTGTTACTACCAGCTATAGTAACTGTCTATTTTATGCACTCTTTTTAGATAGCATCTATGATTTTGTGTAAAACTCAAGGCTACTCTCCCACCTGGGAGAGTCCTGCCCACTTCTTGTTAGGACTCATTACATGGCCATTTGTCAGTCTTTCACTTCCTCCACTGTTTATCTTCTTAACAAGTATGGTTGTCACTGCACATCCAGACAGCTGAGGGGCAAAAGCCATCTGTCAGTCTGAACTATTGCCTGAGCAGCTTGTTTTTCCAATAGTCCACATGATTATTTTGATCCCCCCCCCAATCTCTCAACCCCATCTCTGTGTCTTTATAGTGCATTTTGTCCATTCCCTTAATCTGTTTATTCAGGCAGGTGATGGGAATCCCTCTAGAAGAGCTGCCTCATAACTGCTGCATCCCACATTGTTTTTGCTGTGTTTCCAGCACTGAAGTGATGCCGCTGGGGCACAGGCCTTGGAAGTGTGTATGGAGGTCCTGGGTTGCCCAGGCAAGAAGGCCCCCTTCTTGGCCTCACTGACATGGTCCAAAAGAAAAGAAAGCAATACATTCGGCACCAGCTTGGCTGCAGGAGTTGCTGGAAGGTGGAATACAAGGCACCAGTCAACCGCCTTAGGGACTCCACTCTGGATTTGTGTAGGCTTTACTCCTTAGACTTTTCTCCTCTCAAAGATGTCCCACAAAGCAGTGGGTAAGAAGAGGTACTACAGCTGCAGCTTCACTCTACTTCTGTTCCATCTAGACCAGGCATCCCCAAACTGCGGCCCTCCAGATGTTTTGGCCTACAACTCCCATGATCCCTAGCTAACAGAACCAGTGGCCAGGGATGATGGGAATTGTAGTCCAAAACATCTGGAGGGCCGCAGTTTGGGGATGCCTGATCTAGAGTATTTTTCTGGATACCGTTGCTCTCCATCCATGGTGTGTTCTGTTACTCTTTTGTTTCTGTTCAAGCAAATCACACTCTCTCTCTCTCTCTCTCTCTCTCACACACACACACACAGAGTTCAGCATACAATTGCTAGGATTATTCTCTTGTCCATTAGCAACATCATTTATACACTGCACCTTTTAAAGAACACACCAAGACAGATTATGTGGGTGATTTGTACAGAAATATTAGAGTGAAGTGATGGAAGGGAGTGTCTGGGAGGCGCAATGAGGAGATATGCATTAGGCAATAAATGATGTCTCAGTTTTAATCTTTCTACCTACACTCCTTATGGTGCTGCCATGTGGGTCTTTTTATCATTTCTTACTTGTATGTCTTCAGCGACTGAACCATGATTACAGCTTCAAAGTTTCGTAATAATCTACAGAAAAGGTACTTTGGATAAACTGGGATTGCGCCTAGGGATTTATTTATTTATTTATTTAAAAAATAGCTTTTATTTTAAAGAAATTCTTATTTTACAAAGCAAATAAACAAGGAAAAATACATATAGCCTCTCCACTTTAAATTTGTAGCGTCTTTTTCACAGTTCATTTACATTTGTTTGGTTTTCTTCTGGAGAATGTAGTTACAGGGAAACGGCAGGTTATGATCCTAAATTTGCTTAGTTGGAAATTATTATTATTATTATTATTATTATTATTATTATTATTATTATTATTAAATTTGTATACCACTCTTCATCTGAAGATCACAGGGTGGTTCACAACTTAACAATAAAAGATGAGAACACAAAATACAACATAAACAACAATACCTTATAATCTCCCATACAACAACACATTTAAAAGGTCATATAATGTTTAATTATCCAAAGGCCTGGTTATACAACTTGATTGCACTTGTGGGACTCACTTCCGAGTAAAGATGACAAGAATAGGTGTAAAAGCATCTAACAAACCATTTGGACTCATTTATGACTATCCTCTGTAAGGTGTGATCAGGGCCGGTGCGTCCATTTAGGCGAACTAGGCAGCTGCCTAGGGCGCCTAAATGGAGGGGGCGCTGGCCAGCCTGCCCGCTGCCGCCCCCAGTGCCGCCTCCACTGCGCCTGTCAGCTGTTGAGCGGCTTCAGGCCACTATCCTGAGGCATGTGTGTGCCTCCAGAGAGTAGCCTGAAACCGCTCAACAGCTGACAGGCACAGTGGAGGCAGCACCAGGCTCGCGCTCCCTGCACGAAGCTCTGGAGGCATGTGGAGAGCGCGAGCATGGGGCCACCTCGCCACGCCTCTCAGCTGGTTTTTATTTTATTTTTATTGTTTGTTTTTATTTTTCTACTTTTTATTTTTTTCCTATTTTTATTTTTATTTTTCCTATTTTCTATTTTTTTTCTATTTTCAATTTTTTCTATTTTTTAATTTTTTTAATTTTTTATTAATTGGGGTGGGGGCGCCAGAAGATGATCTCTCCTAGGGCGCAAAAATCCATAGCACCAGCCCTGGGTGTGATAAAGCTACAGTCCACATAATGAGTCACAAGCAAGATGTGCTGCGGTGGTTCTGATCTTGACAAAAAACCATGGTGTGTGATGGACAAGGCATGCCAGTAGTTGCAGAACCATGAAAACCCCATATGACAACTTCTGAATAAGACTAGACCTGGACTGAATCCTTTTATAACCTCAAGGCCAGAATATCTTCACAATTGCTTCCCCTTCTTTGAGCAGAGGAAGACCTTTTCAAAAAGCGGGCCTCTAGTCTCCCTTCTCAGACATTTCCTACCAGATTTGTTGGCTGTACTGACAGACCAACATGTTGCAGAGTTCATTGGGGGTTCAGTTTCTGAGTGTGCAGGCTCTTGAGATCCTTCTTCAGGGTCCTAGGTCTCAATCTGATGGGCTCAGGCATTTTAGCATCTCCACTTCCAGTTCCTCTGGTCTGACAAATCTAACTGGGTATATTTAGCCTGGAGAAGTGAAATCTGAGAGGTGATATGATAGCCCTCTTCAAGTATCTGAAGGAAAACAGGGCAAGCTCCCCCCCCCCCCCGCTGCTCCACAGGGTAGGACGCAAAACAGTGGATTCAAATTACTAGAAAGGAGATTCCAACTTAACATTAGGAAGAACTTTCTGACAGTAAGAGCCTTGGAAGGTGGTGGACTCTCCTTTTTAAACAGAAGATGGATGGTCATCTGTCAGGAATGCTTCAGTTGTGATTTCTGCATTGCAGGCAGTTGGGACTAGATGACCCAACAATTGTAGAATTCCAGCTCTATAATTCTGTGATTTTAAGATATATTAAAACTTTGAGGCAACACTACGGATCTTCCACCCATGTGCACACTTAAGTCACACTTAAGTCCTGACTTTGAATACAGTCTCTGTAGCTAAGATGTAGTTAAGTCTGGTTCAAATTAAATGGTCAAATTAGTGGTCAAAGGCAACAGATACAGGGAGATACACCTTGCAACTTCATCACCACTTCTTTAAATACCTTAATTATACAATCTATTGTCTTTTACTTCCTTTACACTTTTCTTTTCTTTTAAGAATCTGTTTCAATTGGTCTTAGCTCTTTAATACACTTTTGTCACAGGTGATTCTGTTTTACTTAAGGCAAAGCCACTTTCACCTAGACAATGCAATCTGCGTGTCTAATAGGAGAGGCAACTATTTCAAGCTGGAATTATAGGGAGTTGGGGAGGAGAAATGAAGTAAGAGTGAGCCGAAATGGTACTCAAGGAAGTACTTTTCCTGGAATGGCCAAGAACCTGGAGGAAAAATGAGCACGCAGAATGCAAATGAATCTAGAGGCAGGAAGCTAGATTAGCAGGCTTAAGGGTTTTTAGAAATAAATAAAAGTGAAGACGCTGACATCTCAGAAGAGGAATTTAAAACACTAATTACAGCAGTGATTCTTTTAACATTTCTGCTGATACTTATTCATTTAAATATTTCAATTCTTTGCACAGAATATAGGACATGATCCACTCGGAAGCTCTGCATGGGTCCCATCCTCTTTCAATGGGGTTTGAGAAGGAGAACATGCCACCAATTTTTCGTATAGGTCACACGAGTCCCTCCTACGGTTGCAGGTGATAGATAGCCAGATGAAATCAATTGCAATGTTTGTTTGCAATATTAATTTATTTTGATTGGGTCATTTGCAATGATTTCGCTTGGAATGTCTTGTCCTGAAATGGTGATTAAAGTTTGGCAGTTTTTGACTAACAGCTTGACTGCTTGTGTGTGTAGTGGTAGGGAGCCTTTCTCTCACTATAGGCATGTACGTTAGGGTTCTCTGGTTAATTTTGAATGGAAAAAGGAAACTTTTAGCATTGGGGGGGGGAGTGTTAGAAAAGAGGAGGAAAAGTTAATTGCGGAGGGGTAAGGGAGAAGGGCAGGTAGTTAGGCATAGCGAGACAGTAACAAAATGAAATGGAATATATATATATATGATTGAGAATATGAGAGACACAGCTGCTCTCCTTAACACCTTTCTACTCCATCTGCATTCTGACCTCCTTATCGGTTCCAATTGTGGCAAATGTATAAGAGCTTATTATTTCATAACCTTCTGAGCACAGGGTTTTGGATTGTTTTTTTAATTAGCATTTTAATTGCTCATCAAAGTAATTGAAGACATTGTAGGAAAAATGGAGCGGTTGCTAATCCCTTTGGTGCCACCAGTCAACACTAAGCTTTTTCCCAAGGTCAAGCAATGTGCAATTGTAATAGGGGTTTTTTCTTTGCTGGCTCCTTGGTGACTCACTACAGCCTGACCTAATACCCATTAAAAAAGGTGAGATGAGAGAGAGGTGATACTTGTATGTACCAAATATATGGAGGTGATATATCCCCCTGCCAATTCCTCAGGGACAATTTTGCCATAGAACAGAGGAAATGTACAGTGCTATGTGCTAAGGCAATTTTTCTCTCGATAACACACATGATTCCCAGACTATTAGAAATGTGCAGCCGACACATTTTTGATGTCGAAAGTTGAGTGTGGAGCTGCTGTCCTTGCTTCTGGTTCAGTATTAGCAAACCAGTTCAAAATACATAGGAAGGAATCATTCAGACACACCCTATGTATGAATGACAGGTCTATAAATGACAACCACGATAAGTGTGATCTGTGGCAAATAGTGGAGCATTTCTGTTCAGAATGCTGCTGTTCACTGAATCCATTTTTGTTATATTTCCCCATACTAACACTTTTTTTTAAGGGCCACTATTTCTGTGTAATTAACTTGTGTTACTTGAAGAGATTTTTAATGCCTATGAGGGAAATCAGAGTTCATCATTTCCTCTTTTAAAAAATAAAAAAATAAAAATTCATTCTTTATTGAGATATTTGTTTGGTGTCTATTCTGTAATATCTTCATGGTGACATTTTGTGGCATTTTGATGCAGGGTGGGATAAAGGGCTTTCTCCTTTTCAGTGCAATCTTAGGTTACTTCCAAATGTCAACTTTCCCAAGTTATTACAATGCTTGTGAGAGATCAACACACCTGACAGCCACGGTCCGAACAAATTAGCAGGATCAGTATGGCTGGTATTGATAGAATCATAGAGTTGGAAGAGACCACAAGGGCCATCCAGTCCAACCCCCTGCCAAGCAGGAAACACCATCAAAGTATTCTTGACATATGGCTGTCAAGCCTCTGCTTAAAGACCTCCAAAGAAGGAGACTCCACCAAACTCCTTGGCAGCAAATTCTACTGCCGAACAGCTCTTACTGTCAGGAAGTTCTTCCTAATGTTTAGGTGGAATCTTCTTTCTTGTAGTTTGAATCCATTGCTCCGTGTCCGCTGCTCTGGAACAGCAGAAAAAATAACCTTTCTCCCTCCTCTATATGATATCCTTTTATATATTTGAACTTGGCTATCATATCACCCCTTAACCCTCTCTTCTCCAGGCTAAACATACCCAGCTCCCTAAGCCATTCCTCATAAGGCATCGTTTCCAGGCCTTTGAACATTTTGGTTGCCGCCCTCTGGACACGTTCCAGCTTGTCAGTATCCTTCTTGAACTGTGGTGCCCAGAACTGGACACAGTACTCCAGGTGAGGTCTGACCAGAGCGGAATACAGTGGTACTATTACTTCCCTAGATCTAGATGCTATACTCCTATTGATGCAGCCCGGAATTGCATTGGCTTTTTTAGCTGCTGCATCACATTGTTGACTCATGTCAAGTTTGTGGTCTACCAAGACTTCTAGATCCTTTTCACATGTACTGCTCTCAAGCCAGGTGTCTCCCATCCTGTATTTGTGCCTTTCATTTTTTTTTTGCCCAAGTGTAGTACTTTACATTTCTCCCTGTTAAAATTCATCTTGTTTGCTTTGGCCCAGTTGTCTAATCTGTTTTGAAGTGTGGTCCTGTCCTCTGGGGTATTAGCCACCCCTCCCAATTTGGTGTCATCTGCAAACTTGCTCAGGATGCCCTCAAGCCCATCATCCAAGTCATTGATAAAGATGTTGAATAAGACTGGGCCCAAGACAGAACCCTGTGGCACCCCACTAGTCACTTCTCTCCAGGATGAAGAGGAGCCATTGATGAGCACCCTTTGGGTTCGGTTAGCCAGCCAGTTACAAATCCACTGAAAGGTAGCATTGTCTAGCCCGCATTTTACTAGTTTCTTTACAATAATATCATGGGGCACCTTGTCAGAGGCCTTGCTGAAATCAAGGTAGGCTATATCTAAAAATTATGTACTCCTGCCTGGAAGGTGCAGAAGTTTAGTATTAAATGTATTAGTATTAGCTGCTAGGTTGCGCTGCATCTTTCATCAGCAGAGACTGTCCTACTGGTTGTTTGATGGGAATAGCAGGGAAAGTTCTCATAAGCTGGGCCCTGATCTACTCTGTCATCTCAGATCACCTACACCTACTTTGGCACTTTGAGAAGACTCCCCCACAAACACACACACACACACACACACACACACACACACAAATGCACAATTGTAACTTTCTATCCACAAATACATACATGGATGTTTGGTGCTGAAGGATATCATTAGGCACTTTCTTTTTCATTCTCAGATTTTACAACCCATGTTGAAAAATCATGCTGATTTCCTAAGTTTTGCATTCAGCCATTCAGTCATGGGATTCTAAACAGAAACTGGAGGAGGTGCAGCAATCCATATTCAGCAGGAGGGGAAATTCCTGTTAAGTCTTCCCTATTTGACCCTAAAGCACAATTCTTTTTAGCAGTGCAAGTGTAAATCATCTTTCCTCACTTTTCTGACCCTGATCTGTTGGGAAACATATCATAGACTCTAATCTGATATAGCTGTCTGTTGTAGGTATGTCAGAAGTCAGACTTTTAAAAGTAAGCATGATTTGGTGTTGCTTCAAGGTGAAAGTACTGTTTAGAAATCCATTCCATTTGGTATCCCTGAAGGTGCCTGCATCAGAGCGCTGGATCCGGTTGCCTATAGCAACAGATGACTGCAGTAAGAACTCACCAGTAAACAACCATGTTATGTACTCTGTTATCATATGAAGAACTAGTAGCAAAGAGGGATTCCCAAACAGCACAAATAAATAACGTAATTAAATATAATAGGAATAATAGCAGTTACAAATAAAAGGCAGAAATACAGTGTGACTTGTGAACTGGGCTAATAACTTATGCACAGATGCTAAGAAAATAGCAAGTTTGTTTTTTTAAAAAAAATATCATTCTTTCTCTCCCCCCCCCCCCTTTGGTATGGAGGATCTGACTCATATTTTTTAATGAAATCATCAGTGAAAAGGTTGCTGTTTACTTAAGAGGAGGAGTAAGGGAATGTTGTCTACCATGAGATGGAAGACTTGTACTTATAACTAAAGCCAACACACACAAAAATGCCTCTTCACTTCAGTGACTCATTTTTTTGGCAACAGAAAGGGGGGGGGGTCAGGGACTGGCTGAATGTAGACGAATGGTGGGAGCTTGCCTCCCAAGAGCCCCCCCCCCCAGGGAGGAGTGCAAAGAGGACACTTTAGGGCCCGGAGCTTGGTGATGCAGTCAGCAGAAGGGACAACTGGGAGCTGATAGAAGCAAGAGACTTGAGCGATCAGGGGGGAGGAGTCCAAACAAGGAGGGCATTCCAGGACAGGATTAGAAGCTGAGAGTCACAGTGTGCATGCAGACAGTCCTAGTCCTGCGAAGGGTGTGCCTAGAGCTTCAGTTCGGCACTGCCTTCATTAAGACGAACCAGGGACATTGCTGTGCTCCATGTGTGTGCCTGCCCTGTGGGTGACCTTGATTGTTGATAGCTCCTTGACGGTGAGGAAGTATTTTGGGTGATATTCTTGAGAGCATAAATTCTTGAAAATTGTTGCTCCTAGAGGTGTGGGAACCCAGGGCAGGATTCCAGGCCCTGGAATACATGCTTCTCCTAAAGCCATGCTCTACCAGCTTCTTGTTTTTGCCTGACTGGAATGAGTCCTTGGATGGTGATACTGCCACTTGCTTGCCTAGATGGTGTGGGAAGAAACTTCTGGCTGAAACCTGGCTTTTGTGTGACTAGAATGTACCCTACTGCACAAAGGTATGTTACATCCAATGTTTCACCCACTTTTGCCTCTGGCCACATTTGCCACTGAATAAATGGCGTAATTGTGATGATTATGGTGAATTTGGGGTTTTCTTCAGCTGTACACCATAATCATCACAATTACAACAAATAAAGGCTTGACATATCTCACTTTGCATATCATGAGTCTATATCCTATATTGGTTTCACCTTTTAAGTTGAATTACTGAAATAAATGAACTTTTCGACGATATTCTAATTTTTCGAGTTTCACCTGTATAAATTATAAGCACAAGTTCGAGGAACCAGTTAAAATCACAAGTGCACTCCCATTCTTTACTAGCAGCCCCTTGAGATTTCCCCATGAGGAACTGTAGCTTTCTACTGGAAAAAGTTTCCCCATCCTGGGACTTTTTCTTTTAATGTCACTATCACTTACACCTCCCCAGCTCCACAAAAAATTCAGTGTGACATTTTGCTTACATGTGTGCTTTCTTGCCTTGTCCTGGATAATTACATGTCCCCTGGTAAACACAATCCTCCCCTTGGTCCCAGGACTCTAGTGAAGAGTAGCCTTCAAGCTCTCCAAAGGTACTAAACCGGACTTGTATTGTGTGGAGCTCAGAGCCTTCTTTGCAAGAAGAGGGGAAATGTGAGCTCCGTGAGCTGATTAATCTGAAGTAATTAACTTTTCTTCCATCTGAGACCATACCACACTATTTAAAATATGCATAAGGCAAATGAACAGCTCAAGGAGAAATGGAAAAAAAATCAAAAAAAATCAAAAATGGAACTCCAACTTAATGGAGTCGTAACGTGCCTATTTCCCTACCAGAAGGCAGTTAGGTATTTCATTCATCTCATTTGGTAGGAATGCTGTCTGCTCAGGTGCAATTATAGCCCAAATACCAGTCCAATAAAATTGGCTGTTATGCCTTCTGTGTGAGCTCTGCATCCCTTTACAAGCAAAAATAAATTTTCTGTTTTTCCTAGTTGCCCAGGTCTGCAAACTTCGTTAGACAGCCGAATCTCAAACTATACTTTAGTGCTTGTATATATATGCTGAGCCTGAAACATTGTATTTTTTTTTAATTAGCTCCTCTCTTTTTTTGGATATAACACCTAAAGCGTTTTGTTTCCCCTTAAATGGTAAGAATTACTGATTTATACAGATTAATGTTCCATATTATTCCCATTTGCTTGGTGACTTCTGGACCTCAGCATAAAACAAGATGTTTAACAAGGGGGAAAGTAGTAGGTCATTGCAAAATAAATGCAATAAAGCATTGAGCAGGTTACTTAATATGTTTTAAGTTACTGGGTGAACATGTGCCACAATATTTAGGAATTTGTAATCTCTCGTTGGGGCTCCTTATAAATTATGTTATTTCCACAGGGGATTGGTCACCCTGGTGGCTGCAGTTTTTCATCTATGCTGAAGTTAGTTACTGCACCAATAGTTGTTTCCTTCTGCAGGTGTTTTTTATAAGTTTAGGCTTAATTATAATGGCACTAATTCATCTCAACCTGTGTGTATGTCTGTTATTCAATCTGATGTCTGAATAAAATCAGCATAAGGTTCCAGGGATGTGCTACAATTACCAGGATTTCTCAGATGTACAAATTCAGCAGCAAATTGAATGTTGTGTGCTGTCTATGGGCTCTTTCCAATAATAACAGACCTATAAAACTATTACTCAAGTATCTTGCATGTGGTTGTTCTGTCCGTAAAAGAATTACATCATTTCCCAGAACATGCCTTGCTGTTTCCTGCAGTGGGTTTTGAAACCAAGGTTAATGAATGGATACATCCTGTGGTTCACCTGATGACATTAAAGGAGGAGAGAGAATGCCATCAGTTCTCAGGGGCGTCTTAGCCATAGAGGCTAGTGGCGCGGGGCACTACGGCACCAAGTTCTGGAGGGAACTAGGGAAGAGGCGGAGGCTGGACGCGGCGCCTCCCGGCATCAGCTCGCCATCCTCATCTGCCTCCACCATGCTGCGCCATGACTGGAGCCTCCTCCTTGCTGGAGGAGCCGCTCTCCAGCCGCCCTGCTGGCAGCGGCCCCCTCGCCCGCCTCCGCCATGCCGCACTGCACGGCGCCATGCCCGGAGCCTCCATCCCGCTGGAGCAGCCACCCTCCAGCTGCTGCCTGCATGGAGGGAAACATGGGTGAGGGGGCACCAGAGGGATCCTTGCACCACAGCACCAGATAAGCTTAAGACGGCCCTGTCAGTTCTCCCTCTTAAAAAACGGTTTGGGAATCGATGTTTTGGTTCAAAAAGCTTCACAGCAGCCTATGTTGTATGTAGCAGCAGCACAATTCTTTCTATGTGCTTTGAGATACTGATGACAACATCTTTTGGAATTGGGAGAGGATCTGGAATAAAGTCCCTCAGGGAGGAAATTCCTTCCTGAGCATAGACCACTCCATGGTATGAGGTAAGCCAACAGGTGCAGGGTCAGCTAAGGCAGTTGCTATGGCAATGGCTCAGTGCCACCTATATAAGTGATTAAGGCAGGTCAGCTCATTAGTCAGTCAGTGAGTCTTGCGAAGTGGGTTGGAGTCTGTGTTACATCTTGAAGCTGGAGCAGCAGAGATTCTTTGTGGTTGTATATACCTGTACTGCTTACAACCTAATGTATAAATCAATATCTGGAACTGTATTGCTGAAGCCTGATCTTCTGCAGCAATAGGTTTCTTTTTCTTTTTTATGGAATTGTTTCTCCAGGATTGTAAGCTGCTCAGAGAACTTTTGGGTAGGATTTCAGTCAGCAGAGCATGAGACTCTTAATCTCACATTACCATTGGTGCACCATGCAGCCACTGGGCTTGGCTAAGGCACATTTCCATTGGGAGACTGCAAAATCTGAGGAAACATTTTGGACACCTGGAATTAAGGAAGCACAATTTTCAGTGAGGGAACGCCCCAGATCTGCATCATAGTTCCAGCTGGTTAGCCATGCAATTTTCCCCTTCACAGAATGATCTTCGAAGCCCTATTCAAAAAACACAACGAAACAAAAAACAACAACAAAAAAACAGTCTGGACAAATGTTCAACAGATTGGGGGTGTTACATCTGCACCATTCCACAGAAAATAAACAACTTGGAAGCACGGTGGATTAATGGCAGCTGGTGGCCACAGCTAGCTCAAATATACTTACTTGTAAGAATTCATTTCATTGTCATCATTTGGTAGCATTTGTTTTTTTCTCCTTTTCTTTCATATGCTACACTATTTAATGCAGAAACGTGCAAACGGTTGACTACTGGAACTTGTGCTCTTAAAATTGTTCATTTGTATATAATCTAAGCTTTGCCACTGCCTTTCCCGCAATACATCTGTTTAATTCAGCACAATCTTTTCTTTTTCTTTTGGAGAAGTAAGATAATCAGAATCTCAAAGTAGGCCATTTTACTGCTGAAGGACAAACACAACAGTGGAAATTTCAAACACTGTGTAGCATGCTTGCTGGAAGGGGTTTAATGATTTAGGCAAGTTCAACATTTATATAGCACAGAGAAGTGCAAATAGCAATATTCACCCAAGATAGAGTTACACTGATGTTTTAAGATTTAGTTGCTCTGTGGCATGTTCTTTCTTATTCATGCCTTTCTTTCCTTTGTAAGATTTATGTTGCACACTTTTTCAGCAGCTGCAAGTATATAAATGAGCAGGAAGGAAAGATATGGATGTGCCCAATAATTTATAGTGGGCAGAGAAGGAGCATACATAATTGACACAACAAGCTGCAAAACACTGGGACAATTACATTTTACACTTAGTATAGTATGTTTCAAAAGGTTTGCTTAATAATTGATCATCTGTGATGCCTTAAAAGGGAGGGGGGGAATCTATTATACTTAATAGTTAACTAAAGGGAGATTTGCAAGACAAAATTTGCAAGTGCTTTGGTAATCATGGTCTGATGGATGAGTAAAGAGTCGGACACATAGGCTGGGTGGAACTTGGACCACTTTATTACATTTAAGTCAATAAGCACCTGAAACAACTATCAGTGCAGAAATTAACTCTAAAATATCAGGTGAAGCCTCCATCCACTAAATAGGGGTATGTGGTATAGCTGTACCCCTTTCTCCAGGCCACACCGTGAAGTTAACCAACTTCCGTTTTGCACATTTTCTCCTTTCCTTTAAATGGGGGTCTGTCGCTGTAGTCTCTAAAGTGCAGTGGATTGCTCAGACTGGCAATATCCTACAGGATCAGAATTCTGCAATACTAGGTGCCATGTGAAAAAAAGGGGGGGCTCTTAGTAACCTATGTCATAACACTGACATTTATTGGTTGGTGGACAAGAAAATGCAAGGGGTGTGACTACAGGTACAGAACTTTTCTCAGTTTGAACACATCCCTTCAGGTTGATGGTGGGTACAGTTCACTACAGTTCCAAAAGCCATCAAAACAAGCAGCAAGTGATAGCAGTATAAACAGTATGGAAGGGTCTTTGCATTGGATGGGGAGAATGCCTCTCTCTCTCTCTCTCTCTCTCACACACACACACACACACACACACACACACACAGAGAGAGAGAGAGAGAGAGAGAGAGAGAGAGAGAGAGAGAGAGAGAGAGCGCACAGCTCATGTTAGCAATTTCACTCCTCCAGTGCTGCATTTGTGATTGGTGTAAATCACATGCCTGTCTGAGAAAAGTGTGGGAAACGGAAGACAGTCTTGTCTCTTCTGCTATATGTACTATGTACTTTCATTTTTACTTCTTTCTTTTTGTTCTCTCGGAGCTCAAGAGAACGGACGCCATTATGCTTTTGTCTGTACATAGTGTGTCTTCTTTGGCAATCACTCGTAGCCGAGTAAGATTGTCTTCCATAAACACAATTTTAACAATGGGTGCATAAGTGACTGTGGAGGCCAATTCTGGATCCACACGTCCTTCCACAGTGGGGACATTGGTTTCCAGGCAGGAGTTGATCATGGTGTGGATTTGCCAGGCGTGCCTTCCTCTTAGCACGTTTCCCCCTTGCATCCTGAAATTGAGTTTCTTCAAAGCCCATGACACCTTTGGAAGCAATCTTGCTTAATGGGATCTTGAAGGGCTTGAGTGTTCATTCTGCGCCTTGGTTTCCTTCCTTGAAGCCTGCGTTGAGGTATAATCTTGATAGCCATTGTGGAGCGTATTAGTCGGTGATCTGTCCAGCAGTCGTCAGCGCTCATCATAGCTCTGGTAAGGAGCACATCATGGCGATCTTTAGCACGGACAATAACATAGTCTAAGAGGTGCCAGTGGTTTGACCGAGGATGCCTCCATGAAGTTTTAAATTTATTTTTCTGGTGAAAGAGTGTCTTTGTAATAACAAGGTTGTGTGCTGCACATATTGTAAAAAGTAAGATTCCGTTCTGGTTGCTGTTGCCAACTCCTCCTTTCCCAATAGTTCCAGGCCACAGATCGAAATCTCACCCAACTCTTGCATTAAAAACACCCAGGAGGATAATTTTATCTTCCTTAGGTGTCTCTGATAGGACGGTATCCAGCTGAGAGGAAATTTTTTTTTAATGTCTTCATCGGCATCCAGTGTTGGTTTTTTGAGAGCTTTAGCCTGTTGGTTTTTTGAGAGCTTTATTTGAAGTGTTGAGAGTCGCTCATTAATGCCGGTAGGGACTTCTGACAGGAGCTTCACAAGGTCATTTTTTATAGCGAAGCCTACCCCATGTATTTGATGTTCTTGTTCAGATAGACCTTCCCAGAAGAATGTGTAGCCTCCTTTTTCTTCCTTCAGTTGTCCCTTTCCTGCTCTTCGAGTCTCTTGAAGCGCTGCAATATTGATGTTAAATAAATAGTAGATTAGCTCTATGATGTAAATAAATAGTAGATTAGCTCTATGGTGTCTCACGCTTCTTGCTGTGTTATGCCAGAAGTGTAGTGTGCATATACCAGCTGGTATATGTCGTTGAGCGCATTGGAAGAGAAGGGAGATGCCTTTTCCAGAGCTGTGCGCACCGGAGGATGCTCAGAGTTCCGGGGGCTTGGAGGCCCCCCCCCCCGGCATTTTCCAACAGCTCAATCCACACATTCCAGCTTGCCCCTTTGTACATTCAAACTGAACATTGGAACACATTGATTCTGCAGTGGTGCTGAGACGATGAAAGAAGAACCTTGTTCCTGAATATTTGCATCATTGGACCTCTCTTTCTTTTCATTAAATGCTTCATTTTTAAAGATGACATTTGGTGGACCATGCTGCTATGTTGTTGTTTTACGTACTGTTGTTCCAAATTTGTTGGAGGTCAGGTAGATTTCATCTTTTATATATTTATTGTAAATTATATAGGGCAGTAGGGTGTAATATAGGGCTTGTAATATAGGCCATTATGCCTCTCTCTTCTTCCCCCTATAATTTGAAAACTGGCTGAGTGGTCCCATGAATAGCTTCTCAATTCTGAAAACGGGCATGTTCCACTGCAGAAATAAGGATTTGAGCCTTTGGGATTAGCTCAAAAGAAAAGAACAAATTAGGCAAATATAAATCTGCATTTTCATATACCCAAGATGAAGTTATGTCTTCAAGAAGGAAGATGTTTTCCTCTGACCTGTTTTTAATCTCTGGTTTTGTTTTGCTACCCGTCAGATGGTGTTCTTACATTTTCTTTAGGGAGAAAAGTTCATTTGGATGTTATTGTTTATTGTGCACCATAAATATTCTTTCTTCCATAGTATAAATTATGAAAGATAATGCAAGCTCTAGTGGAGTCTCACAGGTGAATATAATTCGATCCTCCAAGCCAATAAGGAGCAAAAAGATTTAGAACAATAGATTACACTGGGCTGCATAAGCACGCCAGTGGGCCAGCGGTTCATGTTAATACTGTTGTTGTGGTTGCTGCTAATATGTGTTAGATTTATGGTCCTTGCGGTGCCTAAAGCTGAAGGAGTATAACAAGATTGCCTGCTCACATTTCTCCTTATGAATAGTCTGTGAAATACATACCTTTTAAAAGTGTTATTTCTACTTCACATGCACATACTGAAATTCTGTTCTAGATATGTCCCCAAATCTGCATCCAAAATTTAAAGCCTAAAGTAAGTGAATCTACAGGGAATGTTTTATTTTCTATTGCAATTGGATCTATTTTGCCTCCCCTCCACCCAAAAATACAATCCTTTTTGTGGGAATTGAATAGTCAGTAAATAAAAAAACAGGTGGCACTGAAACGTAATCAAAATGGAATATTGATTTATGAGGTCATGAGGAAATATCTGTGTGGCTTGTTGCTAGGGAGAACACAAAAAGCTATCCAAGACTGGAATTTCATTGCATTCTCAGAGTTTGGCAGGCGCAAGCAAAATGTTTTCAGGTATTTCAGTTATTTAACCATGAGATACAGGAACTTTCTTTTTCCCCAGAAGCCAAAATAGTTTCAATGAACAGAATGTGCTATATCAGTACATGCACACTTGAATCAGCCCTGGCTGCTATTCCAGGTAACAACTGGGAAACTGTTCCATAATATGAATTATTATTATTATTATTATTATTATTATTATTATTATTATTATTATCTTTTTTCAAAATCATCCAGGTAGTTCAAGGCAGAGCCATTTTCTCTGACTGATAACAACTTAAGTTTTTGAAGGCAGGTGGGTGATCACCCAGTGGTCCAGGACATTATCAGGGGAAACTGGATTCATGGTCTCAGTAAACCTATTGAATACTGGGAGCCAAATTACTTTCCCTTTTTCAAGTATCACTTGCCTACTGCCATCCAAAAACTACAGTCTATCTAAAGAAGTGTGCATGCACACGAAAGCTCATACCAATGACAAACTTAGTTGGTCTCTATGGTGCTACTAGGGACGTGGGTGGCGCTGTGGGTTAAACCACAGAGCCTAGGGCTTGCCGATCAGAAGGTCGGTGGTTCGAATCCCCATGACGGGGTGAGCTCCCATTGCTCAGTCCCAGCTCCTGCCCACCTAGCAGTTTGAAAGTACGTCAAAGTGCAAGTAGATAAATAGGTACCGCTACAGCGGGAAGGTAAATGGCATTTCCATGTGCTGCTCTGGTTCGCCAGAAGCAGCTTTGTCATGCTGGCCACACGGCCTGGAAGCTGTATGCCGGTTCCCTCGGCCAATAATGCGAGATGAACGCCGCAACCCCAGAGTCGGTCATGACTGGACCTAATGGTCAGGTGTCCCTTTACCTTTAAGGTGCTACTGGAAGGAATTCTTTTATTTTAAAGAATAAATTACAAAAGGAAGTCAAATATAAAATGCATATTTAAAACAGCTTAATTTGCAAAATAATAAAATATTAAGCTTACCTTCTGTGGTTGCTTCCAATCCCGCCAATGTGAAGATAAATAACTGTAAAATATTGTGTACATTAGAATAGTGTAATGTAAATCATAATTGTGTAAATCATAATTATGTCTGCATAATATGTTGACTGTTTTCTAGTCTTACTAAAATCCTTCCTATATATGCAATACCTGTTTTTCTTTATTATTTTAATTATAATGAACAGTGTGAAAAGATAACTTAAAACACCAGCTGTACACCTGTGCTTAATGTGTTGGTTCGGCTCTATTTCTCAGACAATGACATATGTTTCATGAAGCAGGCAACTGAGAAGAATTCATACTGTTCTTTCTGCTAACTGTCCAGAACCGCAGCCTTGTATTTATGAGACTGGTGTCCCTCAGGGTTTTTCCCTAAATTTAACAGGAGCTGCTCACTTGAAGCTGACAAAGTTCAGGGAGAGATACAATAGCAAGATGGATAATATGTAATTAAAGTGCAGCACTTTAGGGAGAACCTGTGGTGTCCTCATGCCAGCATAACGACCTTGTGTTTATTTAAATAAATATCCCCAAGCAGAGCACTGTCGAGGAGTTCAATAGCACATATATTTCTTCCATCATTCCCACTGGTGAGGAAGCTTGCTCTGAAAGCGCCGTCCCTAATTGAAAGGAGTCTTTGCACTCATAACGGTTAAGGCTTTTTCATTTGTTTATGGCAAGTAACTGAAATATATGGGAAAGGGGTTGGCTGAAGTCAAAATTGAGATAAATGCCCCTTCTGGGCTTGGTGTAAAGCCAGTCAGATCTCCTGTGATATTTCTGTATGTGATAATAATACAAAGTATTGTTTTTAAAGAGAGAGCCTTGCTGGATCAGGTCAAAGACCCATCTAATCCTGTATCTTGTCCTCACAGGAGCCAACAACATGGCCATAGGAAGTTTGCAAGCAAGCAGGTCATGAGCACAACAGCACTCTTCCCATAAATACTTTTATTTTTTTACATACAGTACATCATATCCCGCAACTGTCCTGCTTCATTTGGGACATCCCAGAATTACAGAAGTCGTCCAGGCTTCTGATTGGATCCTGGGATGTCCTGTTTTGGCTCCCACAAGAGCGTTGGGGGCCCTGACGCATGTCAGAGCATGGCCCTGAAAGATGCGCATCCTGATTTCCCTCTGCTGCATGTTGGAGGGCGCGCGCGCACACACACACACTGTGGTTCTGGGTTTGTTGGTTACTGGTTCCCTGTTGGCAGAAAGACATGGGAAACCAGATCAACAGGAAGACAACGGTTTAAGAAGTTAACAGAAAGAAGAACTAGGCAGCAAAGGAGCCTTAATACTGTAATGGAAGAAACTCAATACAATTAGAAGCAGGTACTAGAGATAAAGACAGGTGCTGGGGGTTGAGGGATGCCTTTGACAACCTGGTACCCTCCACTCTCATGAACCCCAGCCAGCACAATGAGGATCTGTAGTCAAAAACATCTGGAGGCACTCAGGATGGCAAAGGTTGGTTTGGGGAACTAGGGATAACAGTCTGCAGTCTTTCTGGATTAGGGCTCTAGTCCGATTATTGTCCTTCTCAAAGGACAGAAATATTTTGAAGGCCTTTTCATGGACCTTGCTGCAATAAAAACACAACTCTTGTCTGGAAAATAGACAAACTTCTTCACTATATCACTTCTGCTGGGTTGGATTCAGACTTGGAGAGCAGTCCTCTGCACAAGCGGCTGACATACAGCAATCTGGCATAAAATTGACTTGGCATAAAATATACCAGATCCAAACTCCACTCAGCAGTGGGACTACAGCTGGTTGAACTGACTGAAGCCGAAGCCTGGAAGAGGGACAACAAGCCTTTAAAATAGTATTTAAGTGATTGAGTTACACTACCCTTTTTGCCGACTTAACCTATACTGGTTGTGAGGTCACAAGACCAGAAGTCTATGTCCCCCACCCTTCTGCCATGCCTCTGGAATGCCCCATTTTCCAGGCTTAGTGCTGGCAGATGATCCACTGGGCTGAGCCAAGGATGAAGAGTATCTCTGGTGTATCTCTGACTGAGTGACGGAATGGGAGTTATGTGCAATGTACCTTGGCTGTGCCAATAGCCTCCCAGCTCAGCCACATATCCACTTGATATGAACTTGCATATCCACTTGGCAGAACTTGCGATAGGATTGCTTTCTTAGGCTCAAAGCAGACCCATTCAATCCTGACAAATTTAAGTCCCATTATTTCAATGGATCTATTTTGAGTATGATTACTGGCAAAAATTCTTAGGCAACCGAAAATGCATTCTCCCCTTCCCCATGATGGTGGTGGCGGCGGTTTAGCTGCCACAAGAAATGGAATTCCTATTTATCATTATGGGAATTTTAAATAGGCAGAATTTTGGTTTCAAAAACCATGCAGCCTCCCCCCCCCCACACTTAGGTAAGTACAGTATGTTGCAATGTACAGTACTGTATGAACAAGTGGATGGGAAAGAGTGACATGCTAATTGGTTGGTACAGAAAGCAAAGAAGCCCATAAGTGTGTTGCTGAATGAATATGATGCTGTGGAGAGTACAAATAGCTGCATGGATTGAGAGAAGAGTGAATTGGCATAGAAGTTGGCTGGGAGTCAAATATGTGCATTTTCTCTGAGCAACCAGTCAATCACTTTACGTGGACAGTTCTTCCCTGATCTTAAAAGCATTTCTACATACGTTGCCAATATTTACCTGCATCTGCTTACGATCTCACTTGATTTCAGTTACTCTTACAGCTATTGAGGGACTGCCAACTATACAGACTCTGATGATGTCGGGATTTCTGGATAATGAATTGAAGTTGGCAATGAATCCAAGTTGGAAAATGTGATGCATTGTTGTAGAACCATTTTTTTTCCTCAAACAAAATTCACTTTTGAAGTTAATCTGAAAAGGGGAGGGGAAATAAAAGGAAGTTCCTTGGTAGCCTGGTTGCTATTTCTTTTAAGAGCACGACAGTCTTCTTCTCCTGCTGTCGCCACTGGCCTAGGGCTGCTTCCAGCCTCCTTCCTCTCCACAGCAGGAGGAGCGGGAGGAGCCTGGGAGGAGCTGAGCACAGTGGCAGGCAGCACAGTGGAAATGATCATGACTTCACTTCCTCCTGCTGCTACCACTGTCCTGAGGCTGCTTCCAGCCTCCTTCCCCTCTGTGGCAGGAGGAGAAGGAGCCATGGCTATGGAGGCCATGCCATGCTCGGCTCCATGCTTGGCCTCCCACAGGAGGCCTTTGGACTTGGGGGGGGGGGGTTACCCCCTCCCCAAAATACTGGGGGACCCCTAAAAGGCTCAGTCCCTAGGAGATGGTCCCCTGAATCTGAACAATGTGGCATGGGGTGCAATGGCCTGGTGTGGGAGGTGGGCATAAGGTGAGAATGGGAAACTTGTCTTCCTTCTCACCAGAGACCCCCACAGCCTACCTGACATTTTCTTTTGAGGAGGTGAATGTGACCAAAACAGAGAGCAGGGGGTGGAAAATGTTATTCCATGAACTTCCCCAAGTTAATTTATTTTAGGGTCCAACACTGTATATATTCTATTTTATCTAAGGGTGAGATCCAGTGTAGTGCAACTAGATGTCTGATTGTGCAATGCTCCTTCCTCTCTTTCTCCTGCAGCCTCTTGTATACCTGAAATCTGCACACCCCCATCTGCCATTGCACAATTTCCCTTCTGAGTGATCCCCCCTCCCCATCCCCACCCCTCCCCACCCCTTCTCTACATAAGTGCCTGGAAACTTCCATTTCACTGTATCTGAAGAAGTGTGCATGCACACGAAAGCTCATACCAAAATAAAAACTTAGTTGGTCTTTAAGGTGCTACTGAAGGAATTTTTTTATTTTACAATTTCTAATGTGTAAGTGGATGCAGATTATTAGATGTCGCCCATGATTTAATGGGGAGTTTTTCTCATATACAGGCACCACTCCTCAAGGGTGATGATCCCATTTAAAGACCTCAGCTATGCTTACCTGTTGCACCGAATGTGGTTTATCCGTTAAAGACTGACAAATCTACTGTTGTTATGGGAATGCTTGTAAGAAACCCTGAGCAGTGCCCTTAATCCCTGTGAGTTCTCTTGCTTGTAGCCCTTTCATTCGCCAGAGATGCAACTGTTTGAAACATTGAGCTTTTAATCAAAAGCAAACCTTCAGTAAAACTAAATTAGAGTGACTGATAACACTGTGGGATTTATAGTTTGTAGAAAAGTCCAGGTACCCAGACAGTTGTATTGATGTGTTGTCATGATGTGCAGTGAAGAAATCTTAGCAGGGCAGCAGGGACATCTCTGTGTTTATTGATCTGCAGTCTTCTATGGAAAATACTACACTTCTGAATTTTTTTTGGAGTGGTTTTATATCGATAACGGCTTCTGCCAGAGTGAAATCTGCCAAAATGAAATCTGCCAAACTGATTGGGTTTGTCAGATGGGCAAACCCCCAACCCTTTCACAAAATACCCCTCTTGTCTCAAGAGAAATAAATAAAAGTGCGTATAACTTTACAGTTGCAAGGAGCCAATGGAAGAATTTTTTTGCTGTAGTAACTGTCAGAATAAATACTGCATACTAACACAGCGTTGCGCACGATGCATCCCAGGAATACATACATTGGGGTGCATAGTAGGAATCATAGGACTTCACATAAATTCCGAGGTATGCCATTTGTACTATTTGGTGTCTGTTCTTAATACTGTTGTGAGTTTGAGGGGGAGGAAGTAAGCTGCATGCAGGTCCTTCTCACCCCTGGATCCAGCAAGTGTTAAAATATATGCCAGGCTAGCTGCCTGTATTAATGTGATTGCCTGGGCGATGGGCCATTAAGAGAACAAATGAAAGGGGGCTCTGTGCGAGATAGCAAATTGGTGGCGCCCCTCCATCAACTTAGTTGCTGAAATGTGAAATGGTGCATAAGGCCTTCCAACCACCTTAATTTTGTTTTGGTTCTATTTAGATGATGAATAGATTGATTAGAACTGACCTTTCACAGGCACACACAAACTCTACAATGAGCCTTTACTATCAAACAAGCTGACCGTGCATTTCCAAACACACTGCAAATGTTACCACCACAAAGGCAATGCAGACACCAGGAGCACCACATTGCAGGAGAGAGACACAACCTATTGAGTTCTGCCCCACAAAAGCTCTTTTGAAAAGAGAGAAATTCTGCTGAGGCAGAATCTGCAGTACGGTGATCCCTTCATATATAGACCAATACAGAAGAAACAACTAACAAAACCCATGGTCCTTACACAAGATATACCTGTGTGTGTACAATTTTCTATTTTATTTTTTGCCTTTTGACACGCTAAGGAAGTAAAGCGTGGAGTGGAAGAAGAGGTCCAAGCCCGCCCCCCATGCATCTACACTCTGCACATAGCTGGTCAGTGAAGCACTCCATCCAGAGACCTGTGTATGAATAAGACCCCATCCCCTGCTTTCCTTCCTAAGAGGAAAACAACCATGCAATTGGGCATCTACATGCCTATGTTCACCTTTTGCATCATGTCATGTGTTGGGATGTGACACACAACTGATCTTCCACCATGGCAAAAGGATCACTGACCTTCTAAGGACACACACAGGGCTTTAATTTGTGATTTCTAACATCCCTCCTTTCGTCCAAGAAGCTCAAGGTGTCATGCCTGATTTCCCCCCATTTTATCCACTCTCTCTCCCCCTCCCTTTAAAAAATAATAGCTATTTTTGCCTTGACACTGAGATTTCTCTACCCCTTGCTATGTTTTTATCTGTTAATTTGCTAGACAAATCAGAGAGCATCTTCGGCAGCAGTTTTCTTCCTTCTTCTGCCAATAGCCTCTGTACACAATTTAAAATGTCATTTTAGAATAATTTAAATGATAATATAGCAACTTATTAAGAGAGGACTGGAAAGCACAATGAATAGGGCACAAATATGCTTTCACTTGGAATTGATCTACGCATTACCTGGCAATCTACACATTGCATGCAAATGTTTGCAACTATACCCGGATGGCCTATTTTTATTGTTTTAAAAGTCACTTGGGGGAAGAGAGAGAGTGCTTAATGCAAACCTCATCCATCATTTCTTCCCTTGCAGGGTTTAAAAATTGTGTTTGCTAAAATTAGGCAGGGGCTTACTTTCCACCGACGAAGCCTAAGAAAGTACCCTTTACAACAATCTAACCATGATACTAATTCAATAGCTTTGTAGATTACTTTATATTCCTCTGCCCCATCATGCATGCTTGCTTCTTGCTTCTTCCTTTTGGCTTTTTTTTTAAAAAAAAAACATTACTGACCTTAGAGCAATATTATTGTTGACACAAATTCCATTAAGGCTAGGTATACCTTGTAATGGCAAATTGCTTATCTCTGTAAAAAGCAATCCTTTCGCCTCTGTGCTATTGCTCATAAGGTCCACTTCTGCTGTGTATCAAATACACAGGGTTGAACCCATTTGTGTAGGGATCTTCATCCTACATTCTGGGATACTGTTTGAAATTTGACATTTTGCGATTAATTTAGTAATGCTAAACCACAATGCACCAGTGCAAACTTTGCTTTTAGACTGTATATTTATTTTTTTCTAGAGAGTAACCACGTGGAATCATAAAAGTGATTATGAGAGCCCTCTTTGGGTATTACAATCAGTATGAACATTTTTTTTGGGGGGGGGACAGTAGGGGCAAGCATGCTCGACCCACCCCTACCTGCCACTGTTTTGGGAACCCTCCAAATTGTGGAGGGTGAGTATTGCAGTGGGCACATTCGGCATTTGGGGAGCCACCCCGTGTGCTTTAGAACTCGGGGAAAAGGGTTACTAAAATATGCAAAGGGTGTCCCAAAGTGCAGAAGCCTGTGGCATAGCAATCCCTACCGGCCCCTGGGGCGGAGCTTTTTTTGGATGATCACCCAAATTTGTTCAGCTTTTGTTAGGAGAGCGTCTGAAGTTGTTGAGCTGTTTTGAGGAACATCGATTTTCTGTGGGATGGACAGTGACTAGGCCACCATGAAGCACATGTGCAGCCCTATAGCCCCCCAGGATGCACAGCAACCCCCCCGGCCACCTTACAGCCCCCCCGCTACCTGGTGCACCCTACCCCCCGCCCCTCCCTTGCTACGCCACTGGCAAAAGCCTCTCCACTGTAGACAGTTACTCTCCAGGACTTGGAGGACAACTGGAATGCAATCCTGTGTTTAATTCACTCTCTAACTGTGAAGCCTGATGATGAGGCCTGATGACAATGAAGAAAATAATATTTAACTCAGTCCTCATAATGTACTTTATGGTAAACATATGAAATAGGTCACAGGTGCATTCTCCCTGTCCACCATCCTAGGCTTTTCTAGTTGCCTTTTCAGGTTTAACATCAGTAATGAACATATTTAGATTTCAGCATTTATGCCCCCAAAATGTAATCTTGTACAAAGGCACATTAGAAGAGTAAATTGACTGCATATACTTTTGTCAACAAATGTTTATTTTAATTTTTTTAAAAAACACACACCCTTATTTTAAAAGTCCGAAAGGAAATATATGTTAAAGTGACTTGATTAAAAATGGAAATGAAATACCAAGTAGACAGAACTGAAACCAGAATACTTATGTCAGCAAATATTTGCAGCCAGGCCCTCTGCAGAAAAAGGGTAAGGCATTTCCATCATTCCACACCGATGATTTTTCAGAATCATTTAGTGTAAACTAGTGGATTTTTTTTCCTCTGAGCAGTTCCACTTAAACCTCGTTCCTAGCTTGATGGTTTTACATGAAAGAGATGATTGACAATGAACTGGAAGACTGTTATTTGCATAGGGAAGTTATACACCTCAATCAGTTGCAGTTTAAAATGGCACAGAATTTCTAGGTTCATACACATACAGTATTTTTTTTAAAAAATGAGCTCTCTCAGGTATCCTGAATCTCAACAATAAATTCTTCAAACCAAGGAAGGCATAGACTTTAGATGCAGGGTGCAAGAGAGGTTAAAGCATTATGATCTATAACAGGCATCCCCAAACTTTGGCCCTCCAGATGTTTTGGACTACAATTCCCATCATCCCTGACCACTGGTCCTCTTAGCTAGAGGTCATGGGAGTTGTAGGCCAAAACATCTGGAGGGCCAAAGTTTGGGGATGCCTGATCTATAACATGCTGCCACACAGATTCAGGTCAATTGTGATAAGGTTCAGAAATCAATTAGTACTGTTATAAATTAGTACTGTATAATAATCAGTGGCAATGGTGATGATGATGATGATGATGATAAAATATGTATGGCACTGACAATTGTAAATGACCCAGCTGATTATGTGTGGTCATCTGCATGGATCTTTGCTGCAATACCCACCTGGAGCAGTGGAAATTATGTTGCAAAGATCCATATGACTGACCCCAACCTAATTTGGGGTCATGCAAGTCACATGACTTGTCCCACCTCAAATACCTCATCATGAAAGATACCCTGATGATTCATTGAGGGGAAGATTAGAAACATGAAGAAATGAATGAATGTGGGTATTCTCCATGTGGCAGCTGCTTATGGATAAACAGATCTCATGCGGCTGGGAGAGCAGTGAGGGAAACGTAGCATAGGAGTATAGGCCTTATACTGAGTCAGACCATTGGTCCATCTTGCTCAGTACTGACTAGCAGCAGCTCTCCAGGGGTCTCTCCCAGACCTACCTGGAGATGCTGAGGATCAGACTTAGGATCTTCTGCATACCAGGCAGATGCTGAATCACTGAGCTATGACCATTACCCCAAGGCACCCTGGCTGCCTTTAATCCATCCAATGTGCACATTAGGACAAAGTGCTGCAAAAAAGGTGCCACAGGCTTCCATGGCTCTAGGCCAGCTACCAGGGAGAACAGCTAGAGTTCAAATTGCATGGGAAATCAGATTATGATTAAATGTGATAATGCTCTGGCAAAGGAGACAATTGCCAATTATTTTCAAAACTGTAATGGCTAAGTAGTTTATTTATAATTTCCCCCATTCCACTTCCAACTTCCTTTGATTCAATATTAATTTCTACTGGGACCTGTTGCTTTTCGTTAAGGGGTTGAGAGTTATTGGAGGAAAGAACTGACTTGGCAGTTTGCCTCCCCACAGCAGGATTGATCGTCTTTCATTAATGGAAATGCAAGGAGGAGTCCAAGGCAGCAAAAATAACTGATCTTTAGTAGAAATGTCCTGCGTTCCTATATTGCCTGTGTGAAGGACTATTTGAGTGGCAATCTTTATTCACTTAAGAACTCTGCTATGATCACACACGACACATGCATAGGAAGTTGCATTATATACTGTGCCAGACTATTTGTCCTTCTAGTGCAGTATCACCTCCTCCAAACTTTTGGCGGGTTTGCAAACCCAAGAAACCATTGTGGGCACCAAACACACCTCACAGCTAAGTGCACATTGCACCCTATTACATTGGCTACAATAGAATGCTTTTTTCATCCCTAATCTCAAACCCTTTGGGGGCACATGTGCACCTTTGGTCACCTTGTTGACAACTTCTGCTCTTCTTTGATGGTTAACAGCTCACCAGGATCTCCATATTGCTCATCAACTGCAACCTGATCCTTTGAAATGCAGATGCCAAGGATGGAATCTCGAAAATGGTGCAGAAGAGCCAAACATTCTGTCACTTGATGGATTGTACAGCATACAGTTCCCATATATAGAAACAGTATCCCTTGAAGTACCTGTGAAAGAAGTGTGACTTTTATTCTAGGATACCATGTTGGCTTCCTTTTCTTTTGTCATGGATGCTGTTTTCTGGAATAGATTTTCAGTATCTATTCAAAGCTGAAAACCTGTGTACAGAACTCCACAAAGAAAGAAACCAGAAAATAAGCTACCTTGATTACCATAACAAGCAACCTTTCCACCATCCTCTCTCTCTCTCTCTCTCTCTCTCTCTCTCCCACCACTTTATTGTTAGTGATTAGAGTGAATGCACGGTTCTCAGGTCCCATTTGTACTGAACTGAATAAATGTTATCAATACATAAAAAGAGCTGAAAACATCAGCTATTAATAAATCTGTGCATTGTTGTAACTAGGGTATTCAATAGAACAAAACACTACATTTTCTAAAAACCTCAAATATGCCTTTTTACTCTTTTGTGCCTGACCTATAAACAAAAATCCAAAACAAGTGAACAAGCCCCTTGCACAGCTAGAGCAGTGTTAATGAGTGTCAGTTTCCTATCAGAGGCTTGCTTCATTGCCTGCCAAGAAACATCAGTTGTCATGGTGATTAGATGCTCTTCTTTATTAGACCAGTTGCCTTTAAATACAGCAGTATATTGCTTGAGGTGGCTTGGATGTGCTCATCTTTCTGCTGCTGGGGAGCAAGAGGTGGGGGCAGCAATGTGCTGAATCCTCTAAAGATTATCCCAGGTAACGCAAGTTAGTACCACAATGTTCTTGGTCAGCAGGTAAACAGTCCTTTACTTGTGTGCCTCTTTGTAGAGGTCACATTCAAACCATACATTTAAAGCACCATGATACCACTTTAATTGGCCATAGTTTAATTGGTCAAAAATTCTGGGAGTTGCAATTTGTTAAGGGTACTGAGAATTGTTAGGAGACCCATGGGGCTTGTCAACCTAAGAAGGTAGCCCATATAGGAGAAGGAAAACTCTGATCCTAAACCTCCACTGCCCTGTGAGATATATTTGGGAGGAAGTAAAATTCTAAGGGTGGGACGCAGTGGCGCTGTGGTCTAAACCACAGAGCCTAGGGTTTGCTGATCAGAAGGTTGGCGATTCAAATCCCCGTGACGGGGCGAGCTCCCGTTGCTCGGTCCCAGCTCATGCCAACCTAGCAGTTTGAAAGCACGTCAAGTGCAAGTAGATAAATAGGGACCGCACTGGCGGGAAGGTAAACGGCATTTCTGTGCACTGCTCTGGTTTGCCAGAAGCGGCTTTGTCATGCTGACCACATGACCTGGAAGCTGTACGCTGGCTCCTTCGGCCAGTAAAGCAAGATGAGCGCTGCAACCCCAGAGTCATCTGCGACTGGACCTAATGGTCCGGGATTCCATTTACCTTTACCTTTAAAATGCTAAGGAGTAAACTCTACACAAATCTGGAGTCCCTAAGACCTTGTATGTCTCCTTCCAGCACTGAGTGCTCTTACAACATGCCAGTGATGTGATGACAAGGACCTTGTGCCAATCTGCCTTTGGCAGTTGCAGCCAGAAAGAGTCTTAGTGGAAATGTTGCTGGTTACAATAAAAACAATATTTCAGATTCAGTAAGAGCAAATACTTGAAGGAGATGAGCAAAAAATAATAATATTTTTTTAATCTTGCTGGAAGAATATGTATTTTGCTAGATTGATTTATTCCAGTCAGAGCCACATTTCTGCTGCTAACACTGGGGCTTTATTAGACTACAGTATAACCACATGTTCCCCTTCAATGTAACATAATCAGAACTCTCCCCTGTGTCTTTTTCTATTGCTCCAGAATTTGACTTGTGTTCCACATCCCCTTTGGGAACCTCTAGTGCTTTCTGTGGAAATGAAGTCTGCAATCGCATAGGAACAATATGGCCTTTACTGCAAGTCGTCGTAATAAGAGCCAATTTCACATTTCATATTAAAGCTTATAAATGAAAAGCATGATTAAAAAGAACACATCAGGAAAAAATGTGCATGCAAATATACTCCCTTGCTAAAGTTTGCCAGGGCATGAAAATGCTGCAAATTGGCCATGCCGCTTTATCAAAATGCTATAATTTCTGAGCATTTTAAGAAATGAAGGACATAGAAAGGCAAAGCTAGGATTTGCTAGCTTAACCTCAAGAGAATCTTAAACAATACCAGCGATAATGTACCTGCTGCCAAGGTTATCAGCAATAAGATCTGGGCATAGCTGCCAAGTTTTCGCTTTTTCGCGAGGAAGCCTATTCAGCATAAGGGAAAATCCCTGTAAAAAAGGGATAACTTGGCAGCTATGGATCTGGGGAGAGAAAAGATGAAAAATGCTATTTTACACTGCTATCCTATGCATGTTTACTATGCATGTGTTCAGTGGAGCTTATTTTGAGGAAAGTGTTCATGGGTTTGCAGCCTTTAACTAAAAGATTCAGCCTCAGTGTTGATGGACATGTGACTAAGGGGTCTATTACTATATCCCCTCCTCTCCTCTCTACAGTGGTATCCATTGGTTTTTACCCCACATTGCAGGTTGATCTGATAGAGTAGTACACACCAGCCATGCAGCACATTTTGTGTTATGCCCCTCTTACAGGTGGAGCGGCTGCTCTGAGAAAAAGCCCTGAAATGTGGTCCATTATTAACGTAATTATCATGTTGCAGCAAAAGTCAGTCTACTTAAATTGTCCCCTTGGATTTCATTGCATGATAAATCTACCACCTCCTGTTCCACTGCTTTGCATACAGACTGATTGCACATCTAAAAGTGGGTGGGGTGGGGAGGTGGTGTAATGGCTGTATTCAGCCAAGTCATTCTGTTTCTACAAGGACTTCTGCTTGTGCAGTGGAACTTCCTCTCCTCTCCTCTGTCAGCACATATCTGTTTTGGGGTTCCTCCAACAGCAACCCTTGAGCAGATCTGAGGGGGGCATAGGGTGTATGTGAAGAAGAGAGGGAATAGAATTCCCATTGCACAAGTCTTTACATGGGCAGAACTACTTTGACTGATACAACCGTTTCCAAATTTTGCACAGAAAGTAAGACCCAAGTTAGAGCAGGAATGTGCCTTGACCTTTGCTTTCTAGGCATGGGTCTGAGTGGTTTTCCCCACTCAGAGAAACCCAAAATTGCCATTTGCCCCAACTTGAAGCTAAATAGTAATTTTCCCTGGGGGGAAGTAGCCAGACAAGAAGAAGTGTGGATAAGCCTTATTTTTTGCTCTCTTGGGCAACACAAACACCATACCCGGGTAACACACACACACATCAGGAATATATTTTGTAGTGGGCTTGACTTTCACTTTAGTAGCAGCACCTTAGAGACCAACTAAGTTTGTCATTGTTATGAGCTTTTATTTGCATGCACACAAAAGCTCATACCAATGACAAACTTAGTTGGTCTCTAAGGTGCTACTGGAAGGAATTTTTTTATTTCATTTTAGTATTCCATAATGCTACACTGATTTCCTTCCACTTGAAATGAAACAGGTCCCCTCCTCATGGAACTGTCGGTACCTGTTGAATCCTTTATTATTATTATTATTTCAGCACACATTTTAATTGAAGTCTGGTTTTATAGTTTTGAGCAATGTTTACCTTTCCTGTATTGCATTTCTTGTATACAGTACTGCTTAGAGATTATGATTATTGTAGTTGAGCAGTATATAGATAGTTTTAAATAATAAATAAAAAAAAATTAAATTAGTGCTCTGTTTTTATGGCAGTTAGAGCCATAGCATTGAACCTAATAATAGGGGTTTTATCTTCAATATTCCCATTAGATGACCCAGTGTCTCATGGGACAAGAGGAATGTGTCTCACCTGTTACAGCCCCCTTTCAAATGATTCCAGCTTGACTGCACATTCCTGTTGTTGAATTGTTCCCCCACAAAGTAAATAGGAATGGGGAATTATCAGTGTCAATTAAAAGAGAGTTGCTGAACCAAAATGTCAAAGAAAATTAGGAGGTTCCAGCCCAAACAAAACATCTGAGGAATGGGGAGGAAAGGGAAAGAGATTTTGGGTCCAAAGCAAAATTTCAAGGTGAATTTTCAGGTTCTAGGACATTTCAAGGGACATTGATAAAAGTTTTGTTGATGTTATATATATTCATATATCAAATGTATGATATTACACACACACACACACACACACACACACACACACACACACACACAGTATATGAGGGGTGATCTCTGTATGTCTCAGTGAGGGGTTTTCCCTTGAACTAAGATGCCTTGGTAGAGCAAAATAAATAAATCATGCCCCTTCTCTTTTCCCTCCTTAATAGTACTTCAAGTAATTATCAGGAAGCCATGCAGTCACTGAGCAGATTTTTCCAAATCAGACAGGGAAAGCCACTCAGTGACACAGCTGTCATTTCTTGCATTAATAAAACCTCTTGCTGTTTGCTCAAGAGTGACTGTGCTGGTGTGCATCATAGACACAGTGTGTTGTCATCTACTGCTGCTTCCTTTTTTTGACCAGTGTTACATTGTCCTTGAGTAAGAATGCTTTGCTAGCTGGAAATCCTGAACAGATTCCTAAATAATTCTACTTCAGGTTTGAATGGTGCATTCCCATCCGTTAGACACCCATTCCCCTTTTGAACCTGCCTGAGTAGTTTCAAAGGAAAAATAGGCAGCTGTAAGAACCATGGGTTTTCAGAGTTCTCAAAATTACACCCAGTGATTTAATGATTCCCCCCCCCCCCCCATGTTTCTAGTCTGCCTTTCTTCTGCCATGGAATCCTAAGCAATATATATGTAGTTCCCAAGACACAAAAGAGTAGCAATGCATAAGACAGTAAAGACCAATATTATTTCAAAATGGAATGCTCACACTCTGCTGACAGGAGATGTTATAGACAACAAAAGCAAATTAACCTTGTAATGCTAAAGAGGATTGGTATTAGCTGAGCTAAAATAAATGATCATACATATTTATTTGGTGGTATTTCCGAATCTGCCATTTGAACTCTGAGATCTTTGAACATACAACCGCAATGTGCAATTTTCACCTCAGTATTTGAATGCTCAATTTTTACTTCACATTCTGAATGACTTTTTTTGACATCTTGTGATTGCTTTGATTTCTGGAGGCTTCACATATGAAATCTCATACATTTTCTTTTTTAAAAAAAATATTTATAAAAAATTTTCAAACAAACAAAGTATACAGAAATACAAAACACAAAAAATACAAAATACAACACAAAAACAAAACAAAACAAAAAAATACAATACTGCAAAAACAAAATTTCTTGCTTATGATCCTTAATTCTGATCTATTGACTTCCTCCTTCCACCTCCTACTGCGGTTCTTAGCATATCGTACTTAGTAAATTCTAAATCTTAGGTAAACTCTAATTATAACTTCAATATTACCTTATTAGCATATCTTTTATATCTTATCCTTAAAACCTCATTCTATATCTTACTTCTTAATTAAATTATCCTTATCATCTAACAATACTTATTTCACACCCTTGTGTTATCTACAACCTCATTGTATCTCCCTCACTTCCATTAACTCAATCTATTATACGCTTGTTTTTCAAATAAATTTTAAATTTCTTCCAATCTTCTTCCGCTGCTTCTTCGCTCCGGTCTCGGAGTCTCCCCATCAATTCAGACAGTTCCATGTATTCTATCAATTTCTTCTGCCATTCATCCACGGTTGGTAATTCTTCATTCTTCCAATTATTTGCCAGTAATATTCTTGCTGCTGTTGTGGCATACAGAAAAAAGTGACATCTTTCTTAGGTGTATCATCCCCCGTTATCCCAAGTAAGAAGGCCTCTGGTTTCTTAGCAAAGGTGTTTTTCAACACTTTTTTCAATTCATTATAAATCTTTCCCCAGAAGTCTCTCACTTGGGGGCATGTCCACCACATGTGAAAGAAAGTACCTTCTTGCTTTTTGCATTTCCAGCACTTATTGTCTTGTTTATGATAAATCTTAGCTAGCTTTACCGGAGTCAGGTACCATCTATACATCATTTTCATTAAATTTTCTTTTAAAACTGTACACGCGGTAAATTTCATATTTTGCTTCCATAACCTTTCCCAATCCTCCACCATGATGTTGTGCCCTACATCATTTGCCCATTTTATCATCACACATTTTGTTTGCTCATCTTTTGTATGCCATTCCAACAATACATCATACATTTTTGACAAATTTTTACTTTTCGAATCTATCAATTCTGTTTCTAATTTAGACTTTTGCATTTGAAAACCAACTTTTTATCCATTTTAAACATTTTGTTAATTTGATAATATTGAAACCAATCGCTTACTTTACTCTTCAACACCTCGTATGGTTTTAACTTTATCTGATCACCGTCTTCAAATAGGATATCCCTATAGAAATCTCATACATTTTCACTTATGAGATCTCCCAAGTTGTCACTGTCAAACACTAATTACCATTGCTTATTATTTATCAGATCAGATGCTGTCAGATACTAAATATGATTGCATGTTATCTGTTGTGGAATATGCATTGGGGGGGGGGTAGACAAGTTAATCTGAAACCTTGAAACATTCCATGAAGATTGAACCCATGGGGGGGGCAAATATATAATTTTGCATTAGATATAAGTGCTCCTTGACACTAACCACAATTGTATTCAATATTGTTCAATATCAACTCTGATATCAACCATGGAAATGAAATCATTCAGTGTTAAATTCATATATCAAATATCTATTGACTATTCACCAAATATTTATGCTATCAGAGAAGATCAGATATCAAAATCTATCACACAGAAACCAGGCTGTATTTTAATGAGATCAACAAAAGCATGAGACTGGGAAGAGAAACACACTCCTTCCCCCCCAAAAAGCTTACTATTCAACACACTTTTGTTGGTGGAGAGAGGACATTTAGCCTCAAGCAACAGCATTCAGGAGGAGTCCTTTCTGACCATTGAATATCTTCAACCTGTCTATGGCAATCTACCATTCCCTCTAAAATCAAAACTGTACATGTTGACATGATGGTTCTATGATCAGGCATCTCTGTATTATTAGCTTTGACTTAAAAGCAGCTATGTGTAGGCACTCTGAATTGGACTGGAGCAGTGGTGCGCCATTTCCCCAGTGTTTCCCACAAAGATGCTGTTTGTCATGTTGGGAAAAAATAAAGTTACCAATCCTGTTATTGTGTTTTCTGCTGCAAGACATATAGCAGCAGGGATCAATTTAATTTGGGACCATGACATGGAAGAGGAAGAGGAAGAGGAAGAGGAAGAGGAAGAGGAAGAGGAAGAAGAAGATTAAGCAGCCCTCTCCCAGCACTGCTGCTCTTATCCAGTTCACAGCTCACAACTTGGAAGAGATGTGCTTGATTCAGAAGCTGCAGTTAGGGCAGAATGCTATGGCACAACTGCTGACAGGCGTGAGACCTTATCAGCATGTAACACCTCTGCTCACAAACCTGCCCTGGTTGCCAATCAACTACTGGGCCAAGGTCAAGGTGTTACTCTTTGAAGATAAAGTCCTTAACAGCTTGGGACCAGTTTTCTTGTGAAATTGCCTTACCCCATATATGTCATTGTTAGTTAAGGTTCTTTACATTTGTTTCTTCCATGTATGTACAAAATGCGACAGGCAGGAAATACCGTAGGATTGGCTGGCCTTGCCTCCAGCCTCCCCATGTTCAAGAGTAAAAGGTGATGACTGGGGTTGAGGGCAGAGCTAGTGAGCGCAAACCTTCTTCCTTTTCTGCATGGAGTCATATAAAGAGAGTTTGAGAGAGCCAGTGTGGTGTAGTGGTTAAGAGTGGTAGACTCGTAATCTGGTGAACCGGGTTCACGTCTCTGCTCCTCCACATGCAGCTGCTGGGTGACCTTGGGCTAGTCATACTTCTTTGAAGTCTCTCAGCCCCACTCACCTCACAGAGTGTTTGTTGTGGGGGAGGAAGGGAAAAGAGACTGTTAGCCACTTTGAGACTCCTTAGGGTAGTGATAAAGCGGTGTATCAAATCCAAAATCCTCCTCCTCCTCCTCCTCCTCCTCCTCCTCCTCCTCCTCCTCCTCCTCCTCCTGTTCTTCTTCTTCTTCAGGGTTGTAAGGGGGCAGAAGATTCATCCCTATGATTCAGTTGCCTGACCTTGAGCCATTTTGCATATTTTACCCTTCCCAGCCTAACAAGTTCAAATATCTCATTCAGTGTGGTGAGTCTGATGACCTCAAGTAGAGATGCTTCAAAGTTGTGTTTGTGTGTGGGGTGGTGGTGGTGGTTTTTTTGTGTGCAGGGGGTGGGGATTGAAAGGCAACCGGCAAGCGAGCATTGCCCAAAGTGAATTACACTTTCTGCCACAATGCTGGATCTAATGGTCAATCATCTTGGTAAATCCTTCCTTGCATTTAAAAGACAATGCCAAGTCTTACTGCATTGTACAAAAGTTTCCTTTTTACAGAAGTTAAGGGACAAACTTGAATGGCATTACCGTGTTTCCCCCTTTTTAAGACACCGTCTTATAACTTTTTTTACTCAAAAAAACAGACGGTGTCTTATTTTCAGGGGATGTCTTGTACCTTAAGGCCTCCTCGGAAGGGCCAGGCCACTGGCTCAGGGTGCTGCTGGGCGCTCTGCACGGCACCGAGGCAGCAGGCTGCTGGCTCGGCGCTCCGCCCAGCGCTGCTGGGCGCTCCGGGCGCTCGGCGCTGCAGACCGCCGGTTCCGGCGGCGGGGGGCAGGCCTCGGGCAGCTCTCCCCCCAAAAGAAGAGGCCAGGCGCTGCACAGCCCTCCGAGCGCTCGGCGCTCCGGAGTGCTCCGCTCTGCAGCCGCCGGTTCAGGCGGCGGGGCGGCAGGCCTCGGGCAGCTCCTCCCCCCCAAAAAAAGAAGAGGCCAGGCGCTGCAGGGCGCTCCGAGCGCTCGGCACTTCAGAGCGCTCCGCTCTGCAGCCGCCGGTTCCGGCGGCGGGGCGGCAGGCCTCGGGCAGCTCCTCCCCCCCCAAAAAAAGAAGAGGCCAGGCGCTGCAGGGCGCTCCGAGCGCTCGGCGCTTCGGAGCGCTCCGCTCTGCAGCCGCCGGTTCCGGCGGCGGGGCGGCAGGCCTCGGGCAGCTCCTCCCCCCCCAAAAGAAGAGGCCAGGCACTGCAGGGCGCTCCGAGCGCTCGGCGCTTCGGAGCGCTCGGCGCTTCGGAGCGCTCCGCTCTGCAGCCGCCGGTTCCGGTGGCAGGGCGGCAGGCCTCGGGCAGCCCCAAAAAAAGAAAAGAAAAGAAGAGGCCAGGCGCTGCAGGGCGCTCCATGCGTTCACTGCAGCAACAGCAGCCGGTTCCAGGCCCCTCTGGCTGGCTGGGGCGCTCGGCGGTCTCGCATGGAGGTATGTCTTATTTTCGGGGGGTGTCTTAGATTTCACTAATGCTAAAAAATGCTGCCATGGCTTACTTTCTGACTACGTCTTAAAAAAGGGGAAACACGGTACCTACGAGTTAGTTGCTCTGGCATTCCTGCTGCTTAACACAAATAAACTGCTTACATGAGCACTGAAAGGGTGCAGCCAGGGTCAAGAAGCAGTCTGCTGAGGTCCATGGGGTCAATGCAATAAACTGAGACTGCAAAATAATTCAATAGATTACATGCTAGTCCTCTTTCAACATGCTGCTAGCGACTCCCTTAAGGCATTCCAGTACTATGGCCTACATTTTTTGAGCTGGAGAATCTGAATTCCAGCTTTGTGTTGCAGTTCCAGCATATGCATCAATTACCTACCTCTTTACCATGAACATGTTTGTTGGACTTCATTTTTCCACTTTCTTCTGCTGTGTTATTTTCCCCCACCCACCTACACTAAATATACTAACAGCATGTGACTTGACGGTTGCATCATTGGCCGTCCGTTTACAACAGTTTTTAAAGCACCTGCTCCTCTATTTTATGGATCAGACGTCTCTTTATTGTCTTTGACAAACTCCAGATATAAATTGGCATATGATTTTTTTGTTTTAATTCTGTTTTTTATCATTCCTATGGCTTTCTGCCAGGCTGCAGCTGTCTGCTGTCTTTAGCCTGAACCCTCAGGCCAACTTTGGCTCTTGGCCAGGTAACTTTGGCCCGGTAATGTTTTGCCTAGAGATGTGGAGAATTTGTCCCATCTATTTCTCTAGAGTTTCCTGCTGTTCCATCACAAAGTACTGAATTTTCATGGCAACTTTGTAGCGTGTCTCAGATATCCCCTGAGTTTCCAAACAACTTCCAGACTTCAGAACTTGGCCAGGTCTGCTTCCTTACCTGTCTTGTGCAAGATACTTTCAAAGCATAGCAATAAATACAGTTAGTAATGGAGATCTTTTCCATTATGCTAGATGCACACACACACACACACACACACACACACACACACACACACACACACACACAAACACAAACACACACATCTATCATTTTTCTATTGGGAATAGTTCTCCAAAATTATACACCCCAATCCAGTTATTCCCAACATGCAGATCACTTCCATTATACCCATGAAGTAGGGTTGTGTAAAAACATCCCCCCCTTATCCCATTCACTTTGTCTAACACTGCATTGCATGTTCAGTCAATTTTCACAGAGAGTTCTGGTATTTGCCATTGCTCATTGTTCATGATTCAAAGCACTGACTGGCTATTTTGCTTCATGCTGAGCTTATTACTCATCACTTCCCCAATTATAGGAGACAGAGATTCATCTAGCTTTTCTGTGTAATCTGAGCTATTGTCATCAGTTCCTCATTCAAAGCCTAGATCCAGTTAGCTATTGTGCAGTGTCAGGCTATTTCTCATGGTGTCAGGCTATTACTCATCAGTTCCCTATTTAAATGACAGACCCAAATAGCTATTTCATCCCATTCCAGGTTATTGCTTTTCGTTTCTGGTGTCAGCAAAGAATTGACTAGCCAATGTGGGACAGTTTTTCCACTGGCAAAGGCCTGAGAAATGGGAAGGTGATTTGTTCAGGAGCACTGAGCATGCACCAACACACACACAAAGAAAAATCTTTATCAGGGAAGTACCCTTGATATTGAAATGCATTACTTTTGCTATGTGAATCCTGTCAAAAATAATTTTGCTGTGGTGTCTGATCACTTCTTTACAATAGCTTGTAAAACCACCACCATGTGGATTGGGGGGGGGGGGTCATCCCAGTGATAGTTTTTATGCCTCATTCCTTATTATCAGCTCTGTCAATGACAGGAATGGGATTTTCAATTATCCATATGGGATTTCCAAATGTGAAAGCTATAAATGGAGCTGTCAATAGGTGAAAACAATTTCCAGCAGTATCATGTGTTCTGATGCATGTTAAATGTTGCACAAGTTGTCTGATTAAATGCTGCCACTTCCTACACCAGTGAACCCACCCATCCACGGGGGGCTGGGGGCTGTTAAACATTGGCAGCAATTGAAGCCGTATATTAAAAATGGTTCATCTGTACATATGTGTGATGAATATGCTGGACTTAGTTTTAGGAAGGACTGGAGCCATTTAGGAAGGAGAGCAGCCATTTTGCATGTAGAAGGAGCCAAGTCCACCTCTGGAATCTTCAGATAGTGCTGGCAAATATCTCTATCTGAAAAATTGCAGTCTTTGCTGGTCAGTGTAGATAGTAGTGAGTTAGATAGACCCTTGCTCTGATTTACAATAGGCACTTTCTTCTGTCAATAATAGGGACACGGGTGGTGCTGTAGAACCTAGGGCTTGCCAATCAGAAGGTCAGCGGTTCAAATCCCCGTGACGGGGTGATCTCCTGTTGCTCGGTCCCTGCTCCTGCCCACCTAGCAGTTTGAAATCACACCAGTGCAAGTAGATAAATAGGTACCGCTCGGGCGGAAAAGTAAATGGCATTTCCATGCGCTGCTCTGGTTCACCAGAAGCGGCTTAGTCATGTTGGCCACATGACCCAGAAGCTGCCTGCGGACAAACACCGGCTCCCTCGGCCTATAGAGTGAGATGAGCGCCGCAACCCCAGAGTCATCCACAACTGGACCTAACGGTAAGGGGTACCTTTACCTTTACCTCTGTTAATAATAAAATAATAATAATAATAATAATAATAATAATAATGGCCAAATATGTTCCTGAATCATTTAATCATTATTCTAAAAGACTAGTTTATAGCCAGATAGTGAAAGAAAATGATGAAAATGAAACCTGATATATTACAGGCACACTTGTCAATTTCTAGAATCACTGTGGCTATGATACAGTTGCAACAATATAATTCATCTATAATTAAGCAATATGAGTCTACTTTCTTGACAAGTTTAATGGTACTGGAGGAGGTAATGCATTTTGCAAATTGTTTGCGTTGAATTTTTACATAAAGACATTTTGGCAGATACTGGAAATGCCTTTAACAGCACTGATAGCCATTAGATTGTTGAACAGTCACTTAAGGCAAGTGATGTTCTACAATGTGAATTAAAGACCAGGACAAGACACTGGAGGGATGAGTGAAGAAAAGCTGTGAGCTGACACAATGAGAGCATGTCCACATCATGAACTAATAGGTTTTTCCTGTTACAGGAAACTTATGCATGATTGCCAACTTCTCTGATTCCCTTCTGAGTCCTGAAAGTTCTTAAAGCACCAGTTGCTGAATCTGCAAGTTGAGAAGGAACGCTTGCAGAAAGTTCAGGTTCCAACACTGATGTTGTGATGTGACAGCTGAGTTGCTGCTGCTTACCTGGAAGGAGATGGGGAGGGGGAGGCAAAGGGGGAGATTAGTGCAGTGCAAACACAGCAGCAACAGCACTGGGTTGGGTCTGCAGGTGCATTTGCACTGCACTGACCTCACTGCCACCTTGATCTCTCCCTCTCTTCCTCCCAGTAAGCAGCCATCAGTGACTCAGCTGCCAGGAGATGCCACACCAACTGCTACTGGATATGAACATTAAGTGGATTTCTTTTCTTTTGTAAGATAGTTATCAGTTCACCCCTACTTACATTGAATCTCATTTTCATTTTGTTGCCAATTCACCCACTTGACAACAATCTTAATTTGAATGTCTCTCAAAACTGAATGAATAAGCAACAGAATGACAGTTTTTACAGGGTGTTGAGTTTTCGCTATCCTGATTAACTGGGCCCACCTACTTGGTTAACTCACTGCTTAACCCTTAGCCCAGCTAACTTATGAAAAAGTTACATAGCCCTGGTTTCATAGCAGATCCACGGGGAGCTCTACTGTGCTCCTACCCTCTGCATATTGTTGTTAAACAAGTTAACAAACCGTAAAACCAGATGGGGCCCTTATAAATGGTGCTGAATTCCAAATCCCATCAGCCTCCGCCAGAATGGTCAATAGTCATGGATGATGGGAGTTGCAGTACAACATCTCAAGAGCCACATATCGCCTGTCCGCTTTATAGGACAACACATTTGCTTATCTAATCACTGCAACATTTCCATAAGGGCCTTGGGGGGGGGAAGTCCACCACCCCCCCAAAAAAAAAGGTGGAGAGGAGTTCAATAATATGTGTGATATGAATAGATAATTGTATAAGTCATACTTCTCAGGAACCTTTTCCAGCTTTATGGTGGGTGTCAATTTGCCTGGTTCCACCAGCTTTGGTCCAACAGTTTTTATATTCTAAAGGGATTAAAAATCCAAACAATTTCTCTCCCTCAAAAAGACTGTGTTATAATGGGTATTTCATGGCACGTACAAATTCACAGCTATGTTTCCAGGCATCCTATGTTTCCAGGCATCCTGTCCTGTTAGGTTCCCTCAGCTAACAGCTTCAGCTGGGACTTTGCAAGGATCACCCTCTTTACTGCAAGCTGTGTAGCAGCAAGATGCCAGTGGCAATGTGTGCTGTGTACAATGGGGGTCAATGGGATTAGAAGAAACAAACAAGGAAGGCTGTGATGTACAACAGAGGGGGAAAGGGACAACCTAGCTTCTCTGTCATAGCTGCCCTGGTTGGGCTGAACTAAATTCTGGGGGTGGGGGGTTGAGAGCAGGGAGAAATAGGACTACCAACATTACTCACAGTGTAGATACGTAGTTGCCTTACACTTCAGACCCTTGGTTCATCTGTCATCCTGGAGAGAATTGGGATTGAAATTGGGACTTTTTGTATGCAAAGCATATAATTTGGGGAGAAATACATTCAAATATGGACACATTTCCAGGAGAAAGGTATGTGGAGTGGAGGTTAAAAGGCAAATACTGTGGCAATATGGCCAATTGAACTGCAGACTGGAAATAAAATAAAATAAAATAGACAGATTCCTCCATCCCTGGCAAGGGGGAGAGGGATCTGGGTCTTGTTCTGTTATAACATCCATATTTTTAAAATGCAGCAATTCAAGTTTTAGGGTAGAGGGTGTTTTTGCTCTGAGAACAAATGGGTTTCTAAAAACTGAACAGTTTCCCTCAAGCTAGAAAATACGCTCAGTTCTATTGAACCCAGCTTCAAGCCTGTTTGAATTGTCAAACAGCAGTACTAGAAAATAACATTTGGCATGTGCCAGTGCCAAAGCACCACCACCAGCAGCAAATATATATAGGGAGAGGGGGGGGGGAGGATTTGGTATGTATCTGTGTGTGGATAAGCAGGAGGGTGGAAAGAAGGGAGAAGGGAAAGCTATGGCTTGGACTTTAAATCGAAGCAAAATAAAAAAAATTCCTTCAGTAGCACCTTAAAGACCAACTAAGTTTATATTTTGGTATGAGCTTTCGTGTGCGTGCACACTTCTTCAGATACACTAGAAACAGAAGTGTCAGACCCTATATATATACAGAGGGTGGTGGGGGTGGGTGGGAATGGGTGATGGGCTGATGGGAGTGGTAAACCTGGAGATGGCTGTTAATGGCTGCTGATGACTGCAATTAGTCCTGGGCTGAGGTGCTAAAGAAAGCTTGATCATGCATAATGAGATAAGAATCCGATGTCTCTATTCATCCCAGGTGCTTCCATGGTTTTAAGCTTGGTAATGATTTCCAATTCAGCAACTTCCCTTTCCAGTCTGTTCCTGAAATTTCTCTGTAATAAAACAGCTGCTTTGAGATCTTGTATAGAATGTCCTGGGAGATTGAAGTGTTCTCCTACTGGTTTTTCAGTCTTATGGTTCCTGATGTCAGATTTATGTCCATTTATCCTTTGGCGTAGGGTTTGGCCTGTTTGTCCAATATAGAGAGCTGAAGGGCACCGTTGGCATTTGATGGCATACACAATGTTAGAAGATGAGCAATTAAATAGTCCTGAGATGGTATGTTGGATGTTGTTGGGGCCAGTAATGATTTTGTCCGGGTGTATGTGGCAGCAAAGTTGGCATCTGGGTTTATTGCAGGCTCTGGTACCAGTGTCCATGTTAAGTCTGGTGGTTGTATTATTGTGGGTGAGGAGTTGTTTAAGATTGGGTGGCTGTCTGTAGGCGATGAAAGGTCTTCCTCCCAGAGCTTGAGAAAGGGAGCTGTCATTGTCCAGGAGAGGCTGTAGATCTCTGATGATGCGTTGTACTGTTTTAACTTGGGAGCTGTATGTGATGACTAGTGGTATTCTGTTATTTTCTTTTTGGGGTCTGTCTTGCAGCAGGTTCTCCCTAGGTATCAGTCTGGCTCTGTTGATCTGTTGTTTAACTTCATCAGGTGGATATTTTAGTTCTAAAAAGGTTTGCTGTAGATCTCTTAGGTGAGATTCTCTGTCTGTAGAGTTGGAACAGATACGGTTGTAACGTAGGGCCTGGCTGTATACGATGGATTGTTTGGTATGTTTGGGATGGGAGCTAGAAGCATGTAGATTGTTAGAAGCATGTAGAAGCATTGTTAGAAGCATGTAGAAGCATGTAGATTGTTTGGTATGTTTGGGATGGTAGCTAGAAGCATGTAGATATGTTGGTCGGTCAGTTGGTTTTCTTTAAATTGAGTTAGAGAAGAACTTTCAGAGTTACAAACCTGCTTGGATTTGCAACTTCCAATTTGTTGTTTAGTCGTTTAGTCGTGTCCGACTCTTCGTGACCCCATGGACCAGAGCACGCCAGGCACTCCTGTCTTGCACTGCCTCCCGCAGTTTGGTCAAACTCATGTTCGTAGCTTCGAGAACACTGTCCAACCATCTTGTCCTCTGTCGTCCCCTTCTCCTAGTGCCCTCAATCTTTCCCAACATCAGGGTCTTTTCCAAGGATTCTTCTCTTCTCATGAGGTGGCCAAAGTATTGGAGCCTCAGCTTCACGATCTGTCCTTCCAGGGAGCACTCAGGGCTGATTTCCTTAAGAATGGATAGGTTTGATCTTCTTGCAGTCCATGGGACTCTCAAGAGTCTCCTCCAGCACCATAATTCAAAAGCATCAATTCTTCGGTGATCAGCCTTCTTTATGGTCCAACTCTCACTTCCATACATCACTACTGGGAAAACCATAGCTTTAACTATACGGACCTTTGTCGGCAAGGTGATGTCTCTGCTTTTTAAGATGCTGTCTAGGTTTGTCATTGCTTTTCTCCCAAGAAGCAGGCGTCTTTTAATTTCGTGACTGCTGTCACCATCTGCAGTGATCAAGGAGCCCAAGAAAGTAAAATCTCTCACTGCCTCCATTTCTTCCCCTTCTATTTGCCAGGAGGTGATGGGACCAGTGGCCATGATCTTGGTTTTTTTGATGTTGAGCTTCAGACCATATTTTGCGCTCTCCTCTTTCACCCTCATTAAAAGGTTCTTTAATTCCTCCTCGCTTTCTGCCATCAAGCACTCCTCCTAGTGCATGTATATTATGTTTGGAACTCAAATTCATCTGGTTCCTTGACAGATCCTCATCCTCTTTCCTTCTCTTTCATCATTTATCTTTTGTTTTCAAACCAAGGTATTACAGGTTAAATATTGTGGATAGTTGTTTTTTTGTTTGTTTCACCAACACCACTTCCCCTCTCAATCCCCAAATGTGTAATTGCATTTAAATATCAAGTACCTGCTTAGATAATGTGCATTGTCTGTATTGTCTGGTATGGACAGCATCTTTTACATTCCTGATTGTTTTTTTGTTTGTTTGTTTTTTATTTTGTACAGAAAGGAGTTAGATTTATGGGGTGGTAATTGCTGTCATAATGGAGTATTGCAGTGACGAATGCCTGGAGAAGGCATTTGCATTTGTATTGCTGATCCAGCAAGAGGGTGCTATGTTTTTTCAGTTCAAGGGCTCAGCCTGAAGGCAACACAAAACAGCTGAGGGTGGGGTGGGGGTGGGACGACAAACCAAACCAGAGGTTAGATAAGTTCAGAGTGAAGGCATGGCACAAGAAAGATAAAACTAAGCCATGGGTAGGCAAACTAAGGCCTGGGGCCCAATCTGGCCCAATCACCTTCTAAATCCAGCCTGTGGACGTTCCAGGAATCAGCGTTTTTTTACATGAGTAGAATGTGTCCTTTTATTTAAAATGCACCTCTGTGTTATTTGTGGGGCCTACCTGGTGTTTTTACATGTGCAGAATGTGTGCTTTTATTTAAAATGCATGTCTGGGTTATTTGTGGGGCATAGGAATTCGTTCACCCCCAAAAAAACAACAACAACAACAACAACAACCAGGTCTGAGGGACAGTGGACAGGCCCCATGCTGAAAAAGTTTACTGACCCCTTACCTAAACGTCAGACAAAGGAATGTGTTAAATGGATTTATGATGAACCATGGGTGAGCCATGAAATAGCCATATCTTTCTGCAAGGGTGGCAATGAACTACATTCATAATGTTCAATTTTATTATTATTACGAGACACAATTTTTAAAATGGAAGGAACCAAATGGCTGTCTTTTGTTCCAAACCCTTTGATTACCATATAATTGTGTTCTTGCCTTTGACAGCAGTCTGACTGACAGATCCAAAGTTTGCAAGCATGATAAGCAGGAGGAGTGTTTGGGGGCAGGGGTTTCAATTTTATGTCAGGAAATCTTTCCTCAGGCTGTATGCCAGGCTATTGTTAAAAATAACCCAAACTCCCCAATAGTGACCTGTCCAACAATGGTCCCCACCCAGCTAGAATTATCTGTTACTTCTCAGGTCTAGAATCTGAGCTTTGGTTGTGCTGGTGCAGAGCTATTACCGTATTGGCCCGAATATAAGCCGGAACACAGTAACACAAACATTCTGTCTCTGTCACTTCCCACTCTGTGGAGTGAAAACATACACCATCATGTGATAGACAACAATCCCATGACTGCAGACACGGGGAATGAATCTCCAACATTACTGAGGCTTTGCAGAGTGGTAGAGCCACCAGCACATCCACATTCAAGCCACTCATGACAGCAACCATGGAGGTGGGGGACAGACAGACTGGGCCCAAGGATGGAGCCTGACACCAGTTGTAGCTCACTGTGAAAGTGGCTCAGCATCCATCAGCCCTGTCCTACCTTCAGAACACTCCATTTTGAGACATTAGGAAACGCCAGTCTCAATCCAGGGCATCTTCAGGATTGATGTACTGGACTGGGAGATATCCCTGTCTAAAATCCTAAAGAGCTGCTGCCAATTAGTGTAGGCTGTACTGAGCTATATGAGTCAAAGGCAGCTTCCTCACTAAAATCCCACTTATGAGGATTTGTCAAAATTTCCTCACCCCTTTCATAATGTTCACCGTATTTTTATTTCTCATTACGTAATGGAGAATGGACCAAAATAAAAAAATAAAAAATCATTGTTTGGTGGAAGGGAGAAACAACACAACATTGCTGAAAATGTCCTGCTTGTCTTCTACAAACTGCCCCCTCTTTTCCTCCCTGAATTTTCATTAAAATCTCATCTTTTTTCAAGGACTTTTGCCTGTAATTGTTCTGTCAACGTCTTACATTTGTGTAATAAAATATCCTGATTAAAATGCAAGCAAGCAGGCAAGCAAGCAAACAAACAAACAAAAACCGGCACCCTGTTCTATAAGTTGATGGACATCTGAAATGCTTTTTTAAAAAGATCATGGTGACATAGAAAGATGGGACGTTTCCCCATAGAACATCTTGTAATCTTGAAACGTTCCTCTATTCATGTTATCTTTCTAAATTAGATTATACATTATTTAGGCAAAAGCCCACATCTTTTTCTGAAGGCCTGTGCTTTTTCCCACAATCTTTCATTATTAACATCTTCATTGCACTCTGCTTCTGGAAAGGGTGGCTGAGTAAATAATACTTACTGCTTGCATATTTAGTCTGGGACTTTGAAGTTATTTTTCACGTTAAAAAGAAATACAGGATGAAATCAACCAAGTTATTTAAAATAATGAATGTCTATTTGATCAAAAATGACTAATCATCTTTAATCACTCAATTATTAATGATTCGTGATTTTAGTAATTCCTAATCAAACCATTAATTATGTTTCATTTCCCCCCATTGTGTTGGGTGGTTGTGCGTGATTTCTTTGATGCATGTAGCACATTTATTTATTTATTTGATTGATAGACAACTTGCTCATCCCAAGTGCTTATAGAACTATGTAAGATTTTTCATTGAGAAGAAGGAAAGGGGGGAAATAGCCTTCCATTTCTCTTCCTGGGCAGAGTATGTGGCCAGGGTATCCCTTCCCTCTTCTACAACCACCTGCCTAGTCCTTGAAATCTTACTTGGTGACTCTTCCCTAGGTTCTCCAACCTAATGAAGTGAGATGCATGGTTTCTATGGAGAGGGCCTTTTTGGTGGTGGCACCCCATTTGTGGAATGCCCTCCCCCAAAGGCCTATTGGATGGCCTTTAAGTGCCAGGTAAATAAATTTGTTCTTGTTCTCTGACTCATAGTGGGTACATCTAAGTGGTGTGTTAGAGTTTAGCTTGAATCCTCTCTCATTCTTTGTTGGTTTTATGTTGCATTTAAATTGTTTTAGCTGCTATTGCTTTAGGTGCTTATGTTGGTTTGTTGCTGTTTTGATTTTTATGGCTGTTTTAATGGTTTTACCGTGCGAGATGTTGAACAACATTTGTATTTATATTCTTAATGTTTCTGTAAACTGCCCAGAAAACTGAGCTGCATGGGGAGTATACAAATAGAATAACTAACTAACCCTGCAATCTTATGGCTCCGGAAGGCTGCCCTAGGGGCTGTAGGAAGCATCTGATCTCACTTGCTGAAGGAGAGAGAGATCTGACACCAGAAAGGTTGATCCAGCTTCAGAGAGGTTTATCTGCCCACATGAAAGCCTCTGTGGCCCTTTGCCCTGCCCAAATTAGCCCTTTGCCTGCAGATGTTGGAGCCCAAATCAGGCATGCTGGAGGTGGATTAATCAGGAGCAGCCATAGCTCTCCCAGTTCCTCAGCATGCCTCCAGGCCAGGGAGGAAACTGTGTGAGCCTTATCATAGGTATGAGCTTTCGTGTGCATGCATGAAGAAGTGTGCATGCACACGAAAGCTCATACCTATGACAAACTTAGTTGGTCTCTAAGGTGCTACTGGAAGGATTTTAAAAAAAAATTTTTTGACTACGTCAGACCAACACGGCTACCTACCTGTAACTTGGCTATTACAGTTCAGTATAGAATCATAGAACTGTACAGCCAGAAGGGATCTCAAGGGCAACCTAGTTCAGTCTCCTGCAATGCAAGAATCACAGCAAAATCACAACAGTTTTTCGTTCTCTTCCAACCCTGCTTCCATCTTCCATCCCAAATGAATCTGTGACAAAGAAAGATGGGGAAAGATTTAGATGGTTTATGGAATCTTGTGCCATGTTCCAGGTCAGAATGATGTGTACATGGATCAGGCATCCATATGTGTATCTCTTGTTGGACTGGCCTGTGCAGGCACAAAAGACTGGCGCCAGAGGATCTTCCCACTTCCTACAGCTACAGAGCTGTGTGTGCCATTTCATTTGATTATAGTCCCCATTAGATGTTCAGGGCTGTTGACATCCTGCCTCCTTTCCTTCCTTCAATCATGGTGTCCTGCTTTACATATAACATTCATACCTTTCAGTCCTATATTTAGCATTCATACCATATCCAAAAATATTTTGATATTTCTAATTGATAACATTAACATTTATTTTATTTTATTTTCTGGAAACTGCTTCAAAGTTTTGTTTGCAATCAAGTGGTTTATAAATGCTGTCAAATAAATGAATTAAAACACCTTCCTTTCCCCTTTATTTTTTTTAGCATTTTATCACAATGGGATGCAAATATGGATGTAAAAATACAGCCAATACATTTGTTATAATACTTTTCTTCATATTATAGCTGGCAGATAGTTCAAATAAAGGTTTCTACTGATACAAGAATTCAATACATTAAATTAGATCAAAAGTATGTTTGCTTGACTAAGACAAGGTATGTTGAATACATCCAGTGAGATAAAGAAGATGCAAAAGATGAGAATTTCATCAAAACAAATTTGCCTGATTCAAATGAGTATTTGCTTAAGCTTTGTGGTACTCCTAAGGCAGCGGTTTTGCCTCCCTTATACTTGGAAGTACAGCAAGCTAAATCCATGCCATTATTCCTAGTAGCACCTTTTGCATCTAAGGTGTCAAGCCAGGCAAATTGTCCTTCAGCTGAGATGCTTTCTAGAGCTGGGATTTAGTAACAGAAATCCTGGCTGTCTCAAGCTTCATGCTGGGTTGCTCCCATGTTTAAAAGAAGGTTGAAAATATTTGTATAACAAACAATGGAGACATGGACTGTGTGAACAATCAATCATGCATATGTCAAAGCCACCGGCAGGGTCTTCTGAAAACAATCTGTACTTTTTTATTGAAGGGTTTAAGAAAGATTACAAAGCAACCAACACACCATCAAAACTTCAAGAACAAATCAATGTATGGCTTACCTCCCAAGGTCTGTCCCCAGGTTTTAATGTAACTGACAATGGAAGTGATGCCGTAAAATACCATGCATTGTTGCTTCCTTTCTGTTCCCACATGACATCCTTTATCCTTGACATGCTGCATCACTCAAATCAATGGAGGGTGACATTGAAGCCCCTCAGATCACTCCTTTCACTAGTCTAGCTCCCCCACCCACCCATTGCTGTCACAGAGCTTGCACTCATGAATCATTTTTGTGACTTAATTTTAAAATAGTGATTTGCTTTATTTTATCAAGGATATCAAAAGCGGTGTAGCCTCATTTATCTGATTCACACAGGGAACATCCATAACATTAGAGGTTATGCAAGTACGAAGGCTATTTGCATATAGCTCGTCCTTTCCTTCTCCAGCCACCAAGACAGATAGAGACTGAGAGCAGCCTATCGTACATATTCCAATGTAACTTTGAAGGCATGTATAAAAGCATTTCTGGCAATGACTGCACACTCCTGGGACTTTCTCCCCTTACAGGCTTAAGGCAGCCTGGGCCTTTATCCCTCAGCAAGTATCAGGTGTTTAACTGGAAGGAGGAAGTTAAATTTACTGGGCTGGATTTGAGTCATAGTTTTATCCCATGAAATAAACAATGACTAAGGACCCAGGTGTCGCTGTGGGTTAAACCACAGAGTCTAGGGCTTGCTGATCAGAAGGTCGGCAGTTTGAATCCCCATGACGGGGTGAGCTCCCATTGCTCGGTCCCAGCTTCTGCCCACCTAGCAGTTCAAAAGCACATCAAAGTGCAAGTAGATAAATAGGGACCGCTCCGGCGGGAAGGTAAACAGTGTTTCCGTGTGCTGCTCTGGTTCGCCAGAAGCAGCTTTGTCATGCTGGCCACATGACCTGGAAGCTATCTGTGGACAAACACCGGCTCCCTCGGCCTATAGAGCGAGATTAGCAGCACAACCCCAGAGTCGGACACGACTGGACCTGATGGTCAGGGGCCCCTTTACCTTTACCTTTAAGTTAAATGATTTCAGCAGGACTAAAGCACAACTTACTTAGGCTAGAATTCTAGCCCCCTTGATGGCTGGGCATGGGTTATTATGCTGCTTAGTCCCCTGTCTAGTAGCACCTTAGAGACCAACTAAGGTCTCTAAGTCATGCATGCACACGAAAGCTCATACCAAGAACAAACTTAGTTGGTCTCTAAGGTGCTACTGGACTCTCTCCCCCTCTCTCGCTATATATATACTGCATCAGACCAACATGGCTACCTACCTGAATCTACTCCCCTGTCTGTTGGCAGAGAAAAGCACTATTGGTGTGCTGTGGTGGGTTGAAGGGGTGGGGGTCTCCACTGTAGCTCAACCGCCACCCATCTGGGCAGGAAGTTACCATTGGTAGTAACCAGCATAAAGCCACAGAATTTCCGAGGGTCTTTTGACGGTTCCCTCCCTGTGAGAAGAGAAGTTACAGGGAACCAGGCAGAGGACCTTCTTGGTTGCGGCACCTGCCCTGTGGAACACACTCCCATCAGATGTCAGACAGATAAACAACTACACAACTTTCTGAAGACATCCCAAGGCCTCCCTGTATCAGGAGGTTGTTACTGTTAGACAGTTTGCTGTGCATTTGTTATGCTGGAAGCCGCCTAGTTTGGCTGGGACAAATCGGCTCCTCCCTGTAAGGAAGGGGACGTGTCACGTTGGGATCTGGGCAACCAGGATTGAGTTGGGGCGGGGACTGTAGGAGCAGCCACAATACCCATTCATGGGCCACCGGAAGGGAATGTAATTGGCTGCGGACTTGTCAATCAGACGATCCGGATGGCCCACTATTTAAGTGCAGCGTGTGTCGGGAGCGTCCTTCTTCTCCAGCTCTGTGCATCAAAACACCCACCCTACTCTCCCTACAAGACAGGAGTGCCTGGCATGCTATGGTCCATGGGGTCATGAAGAGTCGGACACGACTAAACGACTAAACAACAACAACACTCTCCCTAATTTTAGGTCTTCGTTTGACCTTGCTGTGCCGTCGTGTGTCATCTGCCATTGTTGCAGGGGCACGGCAGGAATTTCCCCCACTTGGCTGATTGGCTGTGCCATTTGGGTTTTGCCTACCGCATAGCAAATCGTCACAACTTGTAAGGTTGCTGATAGGCTCTGGTTCATGCAGATAGGGGTGGAATGAGACCTTATCAACCTATCAAAACAGGTATTCCTCTAAAGGAATCCATTTGACCAATGGTTGGTATTCCCCAGTGGGTGCCCTGTCCAGTGTCTGGGCACATGTGGGGGAATCAGGGCCCAGCTGGCTCTCCCAGTTGGGTTCCCCGTCCCAGGTGTGAACCTGTATGCTGACTCGTGGGTGCCCTGAGTCAGCGCTACCTAGGTAGCTTTGGGAACCAGAGCCTATGCAACCACTCACTTGATTTGTAATCAATAAAGTTGTGGCCTAAATTCTGCCAAAAACCAAACCAAAAATATGAGTCATGTCTGAATTAATTTCTAGGCCTAGGTTCTAGGGTCTCCACACGCAAATATTACAAGTAATATTTTTTATTATATTATTATTATTTCAGGGCAGAGGAAAATGGTAAACAAAAAAGCAGTCTCCTAGCAGCTGGAGCCAGTAGGGGGATTCAGATACGACAGGAGCACTGCTGCCCTGCTATTCTCCAGCTAGGATTGCTGTGCCATCTGTATTCAATATTTTACTTTCTGCTATGTTATGGGCTGTTATGGAATGAGACAATGAGCTGGTAATATGGCTTGCTATGAACTCAAATAAAAAGGGCATAGTAAAGCTTTAATTATCTCGGCATAAGAGACAGCAAAGGATATTCATCACTTGGAAATCTCATTTTTTTATATCTACCTACCTACCTATCTCATTTGATGCAGGAAGCTCAAGATGGGCAAACACTGGAGCTTTATCATGTTGTATTCACATGACTAAATTGGGTCTATTGGTTCAAGTCCACTATTAGATAGCTAAACAGACAGACACAAATTTAGTTTTTGCGTGTTTGGACCCAGAAACCTCTCCCCTAAATAAATTCACACTTGACTCAAATTTTAGTTTTGGTTTTTGGCAGAATTTAGGCCACAACTTTATTGATTCCAGAAAGTGAGTGGATACATAGGCTCTAGTTCAACTGGCTCCCTGCACCGTTGCAGGTAGCGCTGACCCAGGGCACCAGCATAGGTCATCCAAGGGTGAACACTTGGATAGGTGAAAAGCTGGGAACAGTCTATGTTCACCACCCAGCTGTCCCCCTGGACTCAGGCACGGGCACAACCCCCTCTCAAGGGTTGACCAAACCATTTGAGTCCCTGGATTCCTTTAATGGAATACCCTTCACATAGAGATGGCGAGACCATTCCCCCAACCCTATCACCTGAACCAGAGCCTGTCCACAACCTGACAAGTTGTGATGATTTGCTATGCGGCAAGTGAAACCCAAATGGCAACAGCCAATCAGCCAGGTGGGGGGAATTCCTGCCGTGTCCCTGTCCCAACAACAGACAACACACAATGGCATAGCAAGGTCAATCGCAAAATGCCCTAAAAGTAGGGAGAGGTGGGTGGGTGTTCCGAATGTACGAGCCAAAAGAGGAAGCTCTGGGTCACGTGCATGGGTATATATAGGTCCCTCAATCCATTTGTACTGCGCCTCATTGGCCAGATTGAACCCAACATCGAGGGACCTACCAACCTGGTGTTGTGGCTGACCAATCTTACCCACCCACAACACAGGAGGTCAGTCTCCACGTCTCACCGCAACACGTGCCCTCTTTGAGGGAGGACATGATCTATTTCTAAAGGTGCTACTTAAAATGCTTTATTCAAAAAGAATTACCAAGGCAAATGCAGCTTCTAATATTTGAACCCAGTCCCCAGTTCTGATTATTTAATTTATCTTCTTTTCACTTGATTTGTGATCTTTGGCTTGTGTCTGAGATCAAAAAAGAAAAAGAAAGAAATACAGCCTTGTTAGTCTAAGCAAAGCTTTAACAAGTTCCCTATTTGCCAAAAAAAGAATTGCAGAATCATGTTTTCAGTGACAGCTCAAATCAAAGCCCACAAAGTATATTTCCCAAGATGCACCTGATTCTGCTGTTCTGATGTATTTCAATCACTTATCTCTGGAGAACTGTCTTTTCTCCTCTTGACAAATTAGGTAACTTGACAAAATTGATTTAAGATCTCTGCTGAGTACTTCCCATGAGACATTCCTGTTAAATTTAGGAGGCTCTTGGCTGATCCAGGCCCAGGGATTGTCCGTAAATGAGCTGGTTTGTTTTCAAGTGTGCATACTGAGACTCTCTCTCATACAGGAATTTGTGCTTTTTAAAATACTGAAGAAAAATAGATACTGAAGAAGGAGAACGCTCAGTATTATGCTGATAGATGAATGAGATAGCGTGGGTGGCATTTTTAGCTCCCAATGCTAGGTGGAGGACATTGTGGAGGATACAAAATGGTGTCCAGACTTCCAAAACTCGTGTGTGTGTGTGTGTGTGTGTGTGTGTGTGTGTGTGTGTGTGTCTTAAGAAAGAATCCCCAACTGAGAAATTGTTGAAAAAAGTTTGTACCCTGCATCTGTTTGGTCACATGACCCTCAAAATGCCTTAACCTACAAATAGGATGAATTATTTTGAGAGGCTGCACACACCTCTAGGTTGAATTGATATATTTATATTTTATAGGTGCTAAATTTCACTAACTTAAAAGAAGGTTTCTGTTTATTGTTGCTGCTGCTGCTGCTGTTGTTGTTGTTGCTGTTGTTGTTACATCAGTGTGCAGGGTACTTTGCATAGTAAAGAAGGCTGGAGCCCTGCCCCTAAAGGCCAACAATCTAAAATCTTACACAAAGGAAAAGTGGAAGTGGAGACAGGTGTAAACAGGAGAGCTCTGTCCACTTATTTGAGCTTTGACACAAACTTTTTTCTCTCTTTCTCTGCTGTAACTACGTGGAAGTATGCAAAAGCTTTGTGGGAAAGGTCAGCTTTGAGGGGATTTGAAGTAAAAGAAGTAGTATCACACATTGTGGAAGGTACTTCTAAATATATAGACCAGCAAGGGAGAAAAGGTATATCTTGCAGTACAATGTTGTTGTTGTTGTTGTTCACATATTTACCTCGCTTGGATCCTAGAACAATAGGCAAGTAGGATCCTAGAATGCAACAACTGATTGGCTTGCAGGAGAAGACCAATCAGGCTCCAGGAGGGAAGCAGAATCACCCAATCAGATGGAACTCATTGTGTAAATAATGTAACTAAAAGCCTTAGGTTGGGGGGGGGGCAATTCAGTCACTGTTTTACAAGCTGCAATAAAGTGCATGAAATCACTACAGGACTCCGAGTATATTCACACACTTTTGGGTGGAATCCAGGACCCAAGTTTGAGGCAAGTAGTCTTTGTTGAGAGAACCCCAGCAGAGATATAACTCTGCAAAACATGCAGCAAAGAAAAGCATGGAAATATTTGCTGTAAAGCCATTAAAATATGCCCTTCTGGTGAGTCCCCATAATGTCCCCTTTTAAATGTTATTTCCAAACTCTCCAAGTTCCCTGGCACAGAGATAGATCACACATTTGGTAAGTGATAAAATGGTTTGCTTACAAAACTCAGATTCATGTAAGAAGTCACAAAAGACTTTGCTTAGTTACAAAAAGTTAAAGGTTCTAAACTATTGGTAGAGATACCATTCTGGTCTGAAACAAAAGCGGCTAGCTATAGCCATGCGACTGGAGCAACCAGCTCAGAACTCCTTACTTACTGAATTCACAGGGGAAAGAGAATTAACAAAAGATGTGGTGAACCATTTCCCCCTGACTTATTTGGAAGGCATCTGGATTGAACTGATGTGGAAAAGCTGAAGGTTCAATGTTACATGTTTAGCATGGTGAGCTAGTGTGTCTTTGCTTGTCTTGTGTCATGAGACAATAAACACTTTAGATTCTAAACTGAAAGGAGTTTTCTTAGCCAGGAACTCTGGAGGAAGCTGACTATTGGAAAGCAGGAAAACACTGGTGTTCTGCTGAAGACTCTTCTGGAGCTCTGCATTCTCTTCTGATCACACTGGCTGAAATGTGGAGTAGTACCAACAACAGAGCATGGGCCCAAGTCTCAGGTTATGGGCCAACTGATGTCTACAACTCAAAACAAGGTGGTCACTAGGCTTCATTTTTCACATCTGAGGCAACACTTAAGCACATCCTTTACAAAATGTGCTTGGGAGCCACAGTGTAGCTTAGTCTTCTGGATGAGTTGTTTAAAACCAGACTAGTTGTGGTAGTTACAAATCTCATTAGTCATTATGTTCTTCATGAAACAGCAGAGGGCTTTGCCATTGTGTTCTGACCAAATGTCAACATTAGCACTTGTGTTCCGACTCCATAAATAACTGCTTAATGTTTAATTTGAAAAAAGTGTTCTTTGCTTCACTGCTTAGACCATAGAGCAAGGTTGATAGATGAAGTTAAACTTCATCTATCTAAAAATGGCTGTACTTCAAGGTTGGATGACATTCTTAATGTAGATGAAGCAGGGATGGGCCAGGGACAATGGGAATTTCAACTGACCAACAGACCTTGCCCAGAATAAGTTTAGCTGCTATTTTGCCCATGATTATTCCATTTCATCTTCTCATTAAAGCCTGGCTACCATTTGGCCAGTCTCCTTTTCTTTTACAAGCTTCCTAGCCTCACAGGATAAAGCCCCAGTTATGGTTCCTGGGTTCCTGAAATACTGATTTCTATGAAGGGTGTCTTCCTCACTATTGGCTCTCTGAGCCATTACCAGCCCCTCAATCATCAATATATCTGTCACTTTGCACAATGGCTGCTCCACATTACATGCAACTAGGTGTTCCTTGTGTCAATTTAGGATGAGGAGAGATTGGCTGGGTTCTCATTGTGGCCACATTCACACCATACATTCACCCCAACTCAGAGTTCCTTGTGAAGAGGGATTGATAGTTAAACAGTGTTGAGAATTGTAGCTCTGTGAGAAAATTTTTGGTCTCCCATCAACTCTCAACATACTTATACAGTGGTACCTCAGTTTTCAGATGTCTCCATTGCCAAATGTTTCAGTTTTCGAGTGCCAAAAACCCAGAAGTAAATGCTTCCATTTTCAAACATGCCTCGGAAGTCGAACAGCTTCCACTGCATGTATCTGTTGTTTTCCATAATTTTCTCTATTGAATTGGCAGGCTGCCCTTTGCTCATCGGTTTTTGAAAGTTTCAGAAGTCGAACGATATTCCAGAACAGATTACGTTCAAAAGCCGAGGTAGTTACTAACTTGTCCCATTGATTTCATTGGTGAGACTAAAGCTCCATACATTTTTCTGCTTAAAGTAGACACAACCTACTAATTTACTAAGTGTGAAGTGAGTTCAGTGGGATCATTATTACTATTATTATCATATGCACATACTACTTAATGCAAAAATATGTAAACATTAAAATATGAACAACATACTTAAAAATAAAACAAAATACTAAAACATTTATAAACATCTATAAATAAAACATGTGATAAAAAAGCCAGTTAAAATAGCACAAGAATTAAAACAGGGCACGTAGGCCAAAAGATCAAGGGAATGCTATCAGAATGCCAATACAGGTGGGGCCTCACTTATTTCAGCAGGGAGTCTAAGAATGACAAAGTATAAATCCAACCCATTATTCCTTGCTGCCTGCAAAAATGCAGGAGATTATGCCTTCACAAATACACAGATATAGAATGTCATATGCATTGCTCCATGAAAAGCAGGAAAATAGCAAGGCTATATCATCAGTTCCTCTCACTTCATGAAGATATACATGTTGACACCAGTATCTTTTCAAGTGCTCAAGTCTTTGTGCAAAAAGAGGAACTTTATTCAATCACCTATCATACTATCTTTCTGTTCATAGTTATTCTTATTAGTATTCTTGATAAGCTTTGAATCACTGACACAATTAAAATATATTAATATATCCCACTTTCTTAGGGAAATGATCAAATTTTAGAACTGGTCTTTTTTTAAAAAAAAGTATTAAATAACCTGAAGTTTTTCACCGATGACACTAGACTATTTCCTTGATTTTCTTTATGAAAGCACTTAGTCATTCACAGTATGACTTGAGTTAACAGAAGGATTTGGGTCCATGCCCTAAAAGGGAAGACAATTTTTGTCCATTTCCCTCTGCAACCCCTACTCCATCTTTCACCCTCTTCTGGAAAGTTCCCCAGCTTTCAGGTGCTGATGCTGGGTGAGGCCACTGGGAGTGCAGTGGGGACAGTAGTTGGCAAAAGTTCCCTCTTCTCTTTTCCCATTTGTAGACACATCCATTGGCTCAAAAGCCCTTCCATGAATATTAGGGCACCAATTGAAGCCCACTCATTATTTGTTACTTAGGTAACTTAACAACTCTGTTTTTGTTTGCTTGCTTGCTTGCTTGCTTTTTAGTTCTTGGGGTGCCATCTGATGAACACTCAGTCCCCACAAAAATTAATGAAAATGCAATTAATGAAAATGCAATTAATGATTAATGCAAAGATCTTTTATCAGACAAGTCTATTTAACTTTTGATTTTTCTTCTTCTCTTCAGAAATGAATTCTTCTAATACAAAAGATCACAATGGCTTAAAGATATGGAGGCCAAAGAAGATGTCATTTGACTGGATATGCTGAATATTGTGTGAGTGTACTGCTTAATTGCTTTATAGTGGAAATTCTGCTGCCAATGTTGGTTAGCAAATGCATTTTGGTTTTCATCAGAAAGATTCCCTACTGTGCTTTCCTAGTTTATGTAAGCTGGCAAATTAACATGAGACCAAGCCATATATGGCTAGGACCGCATGCTCACCCCCCCCCCCTGTGATTTCTGAAAGTGTTTCCTAGAAGTCACAAGCCGCTCTTCAAACTCTTGAGTTCCAAAAGCCATTCACTGGTAAATGAGAAGTGTAACATTTTTCTTCTATGTCTAGCATCTTATGGTGTCAAATCTCCAAATTGCTTTTTGAAATCAGTGGAGAGTAAAGAGCTGTTTTGGATTTCCGGAGGCTTCTGAGAAGGTGTTGGGAAGATTTTCCATAGACTTTTTGTACACCTCCACCCATATATTTCTATTGTGCTTTATTCTGTAGCTTCGTAAGATAGGTATTTTGTGCTGGGCTAGGTCACGGCAGTACTTTGAGAGAGCACTTAACAACAGAAAGCCGCAAATCTTCTTTAGTACATAATTAAAATGTCCACCTTCAGAGAAGATAAATAACTGACAATTCCAAAGAAAGACTTTTGTACTTCCATAAAGAAGGGTGTTTATTATTTCTCAAATCTTTGAGTATACCAGCTGAACTGTTTTGTACTTCTTGAAATGTTGGTTTTTCAATACAATCTAACACTGTAATTTTATGTATATAGTGTAGCTTGCCTCTTTGAGAGGACTTTGTCTAGAAATGTGGCCTATATAAAGAAAAATGGGGGAAAAAATGAAATGAAATGCAGGTTACCAGAGAAGTTATGGAGGCAGAATCTCTGAATGCTTGTATTGCTTTGTTTTCTCTCTGAGGGTTTTCCCCTCTGGAATTGGTTTGGATATGAACTGAGAATGCCACTCCGCTGAGCCTTGAATGTGCCATCTGCTTTGGGAAGTAGGAGAGACTTCTGGGTGGCTTTAGTTGGCCTGTGCCATGTATCATAGGACAGCCAGTGATGGGTAGTGTGCCTTTTAATCCCTGCTCTCTTAATCCCTGGCACAGCACCCCTTCCACCCTTCCCTTTGCACAGTGGGCTTCATTGTTCCCTGCCTTTTGGGGAGCCAAGGGGTACGTTTTTGTTGGTTTTGAGATTGGTTGTCCCTGTTCTCCCTTTTCACCTACTTCACACTATATGATTGCCTAGGTTTTCTGTGGTCTCTCCTTTTGTCACAGCTGCCAGGTTGGGCCAAACAGAGTAGGGTCTAGAGCTGCTTTCGATGAGCCCTTGAAGGCATCATCTGGGTGTAGAGCTGCCTTGCAACACTGCCTCTTCATGCAGCCTGGCTTAGTGTGGTTAAGGAGAATAACCTCACTTGAATCTCAGGTGCTTCTTCCCCGTCAACACTGTCCAGTGGGGAACAGCCAAAGATTCCATCTGCTTGCTTTTAACAATGAAGGCTGCACATCAGCCACTTTATCGTGTGGACTGGAGCCAGGTGGTGTTGTCTATCTGAGAAAGTAAAGTCTGGGGCACCTAGAGTTAGCCTCACAGGGGGATAATTAGTTTCAATTCATGCTCCTTGCAGATTCCTGCTTCCTTATTAGTAAATCTGTGGTTTTATACCCCCCAAACAGTTGTCAGAATCTTATTCATTGGTATATGGTAAAGATCTAGGATTCTCACATGTTTCAGTGTGATGTCTGCCTTAGTTGCAGGCACTTTAGGGTTTTGGTTTTTGTTTAAAAAATCTCCTAACCTCGAAGCATTAGTCTCTATCACAGAACTGTTTCTCAGTAGACATCCATACATCTAGGAAAACTCAAGCCTTTTACTTTTTAAAGGGCATCGCAGACCAAGATTGATGGTAATTAATAAAGCTCAGCAAAGAAAATTATAAAGGCCCCAGATAATCAGTGGAGTGACCTGGTGTCTGCTTAGACGTTCTATCAGTTCTTCTCCCCAGAAATAGCATCCTGGTGACCTTTATGCTACAGGGATGCCACATATTAAACTACAGAGCCAAAGGCAGGTTTAATCAAAGTGCACATCTCTTTTAGCACTGAGAACGTACTAAGTAATATGAATGATGTGCACAGAGGGATTGCACTAATACACAAGAGAAGGACAAGAGGCTTTTTGCTCTAGCTTCTACTGTAGCAACATCCCAAGTGGTTCTGTCCTGACATTGCAAAAGCACGTCTCACATTGCAGATCCTGTTTGCCAGAAAGTTGGATGGGTTTGCTGAGAGGTAAAACCTTTTTCATACTGAGAGTTCTCAGATCTTCTGCTCTGGGATGAATGAATACTACAATTTTGGTGTCTCACTCACCATGTTTGGATTTTGAATGAATGCTTAATATTGATTACCAGTACAAAGAGAGCCTTTCATTTTCAGGGTATACAAAGGTCAGCAACACACACACATGCATATTTTGATTTGTGAACAAGTGTGTGGGTACTATATCTGACACAGCTCTTCCTACTTCCCCAGATCAGCAGCTGCAGCCCCCTGAAAGGCATTGAATACACATATACACACTGCTTTTCCAAGAGATGTGCGTAAAAGTTGTACCCCGTAGAATTAATCTGAGCCTTGAAAAGTATATAGCGCTGAAAGGAGAAGTGGGAAACGATGTCACTCTTCCAACTCCCTTCTTCAATTCTATCTACTTTTCAAGAGGTGAAAAGGTAACCATCTCATCACATCATGACCAAGAGGGCAGCTAGTATGAGCGCAGAGTTTTTGCGAGTACCGATGGAAGGCGTCATGGGTATCATTGTGCCCATGGACAATGCATTGACAACCCATGCCATAGTAGAACATAACCAGACCTGCAGAAGGGAATGGATTTTCCCCTTTCCATGATGGAAATACAATGGGCACAAATGTGAATGGCGTGTCATCGTTGATTTTGCTATTTTACATTGTTTCCATTGATTTATTTTACTTTTATTGTATTTTTCTTTTGTATTAACATGCTGTTCAATACCCTGGGAGCTTTTGGCCAAAGTGGAATATATAAAATATAAATATACTTCAACAACCAATTGAAGATTTAAATATAAATCTTCAACATTCAACATATGTCAATGAGCTCAAAATTCAACGTATTTCAATTAGCTCAAGTGTGCCTATATTTATGAAGTGGTGGCTTTGTATGCCCCTTATTTTACACATCACCGGTCCATAGTACATTTGATATGGCAGTCTAATTGATATCTAATTGATATCAAGTCTAATTGAATCTGGGATTTATAAAGTCATTTATTACACTGATGTTGGGAAGAGACATGATCCAGAAAACATATTATATGTTACTTTTTTGTCTTCAAAACCATATGCACCATATGAGAAGCAGTCGCTCTGAGCCTGCACATTCGTCTTGTAAGAGCCATTTTCTAATTAAAAGGCAGCAAATGCTGCACTTGAACATTGTGAAATATTATTTACCATTTTGTATAAATGGGCAAAAACATAGCATAGAAATGTGCAACAATATGTTATAGCAACATGCACAAAAGCTTTGTTTACTGAAACTCCAACTTGCATGCAAAAACACCTTTTAGCAGTGGTAATTGAAATTACATTTCAATCAATATGCTCTTTGCTATTAATCTGTTTTTTTCTTTCATCTGAAGAGACCATAATAATACATTCAGCAAATCATACTGTTTAAAAACATAATTTGAAATAAAAGTGATTTTGAATCCTTGCATTCCATGCACATATTTTTCGCAGGAGTAATTATATGTTCTCTTGCTACTAATGTATGGATTTATGCTTGTCTCCTGGATTCATAAGTGTTGGGGGTGGGCATGTCTTTTCTAACAAATAAAAGGTTTTTTTTCCCTCCCCTGGAGAAAGGCATGATCCAGATTTGCTTTCTTCATTTGTAAGTGTGTACAGAATTTCAGCCATCTACACTGGACTAGCATTGAAATGTTTGACTGAAGTTAAAAGTACGGTAGTTTCAATTGATTTAATTAAACATTTCAGCCACAGGGGGCTGTGGCTCCGGGTGCGGATATCTGAGAGGGCGCAAAACAGGGACCTCACACAAGTGCCTCCCTGTGGCGCAGCCCCACTCTCCTCTCCTAGCTTTGCAGGAAGCAATGCTCATGAAGAGGAGCATGAGGGCTGCGTCAGCTGGGTTGGCAGGCAGTGCAGCATGTGGTTGTTGCATCTTTCTTGCACTGTCACCGCCCTCCCTGAATCCCAGCCTTGCAAGGCTGCTGGGGGTTGCTGGTGTGGGGACATAACAGGCCTTTCATTGCCTTACCACTGCCTCCAGGGACCCATCAGAAGCACCCACTTTGCTGGGCGCCAAGGCCGCATGGGAGCTTTGGAAGCCACTGCTTGACAGGCTCTTGGTTTGACTTCCACTGGAGCTTCTGGATGTCGCTGAGCTGCTTGAGGCACAGGTGTCCCCAGCGTTCCTTGTCGCCAGCCAGCTGCAGGTTCCTCATAGTGGGAGCCTGCTGGGGAGTGAGCCTCTCAGCTCCAGCCCAGGCACCTTCCCTCATGCTCTGCCAAGGGGCAGCTGCTGCTGCTGCTCTGGCCAGCTGGGCTCTGCCAAAGGCAATGAGGGCAGAGCAGCAGCCAGATCCGGATCAGAGCATTGTCTTGAGTCCCCAGCGCACCACCAGCCCTGCTGCAGAATGCATGTTGGGGAGAGACCCATCTGTTTGCTTACCCTCCATTGAAACAGGGGCCCCTCGGACGGGATCAGTCAGCTCACCAGTGGCCCATTGCCAGGAGGATGCCCACCCACCTCCCGCATTGCTGAAACTGCCCAGGAGTGGCTCAGATGCACAGTTGCTGCATCCCCACACCACCCTCCCCAAGCAGCTTTGCAAGGCGCAGATCTGACAAGTATGGTGTGAGAAAGGTGCAACAACCATGCTGCTTGGGGCTGGTGTTGCTCCAACAGCTGTGGGTGCTGGGCGGGTGCGGTGGGCTCAATTTGTCCTCCACAGCTTGTCTCACCCCCTGTGTTCGCGTGTGCACCCTACCCCACCACACCCCGGGCAGCATGGAGACATGCTCCACCACTGCAAAGAGGCATACAAGTTGCCAGCGAGCCATCTTAGGGACTCCACTCCAGATTTGTGTAGGGTTTGCTCCTTAGCCTTTTCTTTCCCCAAAGATATCACACAGGGCAGTGGACATTTAGGATTAGAGTTTTCCTTCTCCTAGATGGACTGCCTTCCCAGGTTCATGAGCCCCATCTGCCCCTCACTACCCTCTACAGCACATGCAGAAACCACCTTCTCGACCATGGTATAAAATAAGGCATAAAATATTCAGGAGTCGTTTTACTTTTAGAAGATCCTTGAAGAAGAAGAAAAAGTCAAGATCAAAGAGGAAGACAAATATTATCAAGAATCTTTGTTAACCAGCTCAACATTGAGATTTTCAGAAGGTTTGATCCCTATTTTCCACCTTGGTATGATTTTGGAATAATCTGAATGCTGAACACAGTAAACTGTGGCTCTGACAGCCATGATTATAGTTGTCTCCCTGTAGAGTCTTGCCTGTTAATCAAACTGGCAGAATTGCTTCATATATATATTTTTTCCAGTTGCATACAATGAAGCGGACACTGGATCACTTCACTTCTTTGTAGAACAACTTGGACAAGCTTTGCCACTAGCTTTCTCAAGGCAACATAAGTGAAATATCTGAAATACCATGTTAAGCTTGGAAGTAGCAGACCTCAGCATAGCTCCTCCGCTAATCATCAGTGAGTGCCCTCAATCATGCCGACATACTTTGCTTTCCATGAACTGTATATCAAAGCAATGACAGAGGACATTTTTTCCCCTTGTGGAAAGTGTGCTTTTCAAAGCACAGAGTTGGATGAACCTTATGAGATGTATAAAGGAATGATATCATTAGAAGTCGTGAAGATCTAGGCAACGAAGCCTAGATGCTGGAGCAGACAAGTTGGTTTTCACCTGGAGGCCACTTTCAGTCACTCCTTGTTCTTGCTGTTAGCTTGCTACACAGATCAAATATTTCTTCCTCTCTGATATAGTCTTCATTCTGTGTGTGTTCATGCAGAGAAAATGTATTGATCAAGTGGCATATTCATAGCTGCCAAGTTTTCCCTTTTCTCACGAGGAAGCCTATTCAGCATAAGGGAATTTCCCTTAAAAAAAGGGAGAACTTGGCAGCTATGGGCATATTGGCTGACAGGATTGGCTTCTTTCATGCAAGCGATACCTGTAAGAAATTACTAAAAACATTGCCCATGTGAACATAGAAGACAGAATAGAAAGCTGCCTTATACCGACTCAGACCATTGGTCCTATTGTTTTGTCTCCACTGACTGACCGGGGCTCTCCAGGGTGTCAGATAGAGAGATGCTTCATGTTTGCCTGGATGGAGGACAAAGAGGGATGCTTAAAGGCAAGGAAACTTGAACATGGTTACAATGATTCACATTCATTGCTCTTAATTTGGTTTCTAAATGTGGCCACTTTTGCCTCTGGCCCCACCCACCAGTGGCATGTAGTCCTGGAAGGTTGACCAGAAGGGAACATGGCCCTCAGGTTGTAAAAGTTTCCCTACCCCTCCTCCTGTCATAAAGATTCTAGATTCAAAGTATTGAAAAGAGCCTGTGCAAAGGTCTTGCTTGAGAAGTTGTGCAACTTGAAGAACCGCTTCAGGATTGTGATCACCTTTCTCATGCAATGCTCATCAAAAATAGCAGTTCCACAAACAGAAGAGGCTATCTTCTAGCTGAAGGACACTGTTGGATCGAAGTAAGTAGCAGTTCACACACTAGGATAGTCTTGCTTTTCCTTTCCACTGCAGTCGACTCCTCAAAACTATTCCACAAGGCTAGAGGGCCATCCAGCATGTTTGCCACATCTGGTTGGTGTAGGAGAGGGAATTGGCAGGAATCGAGTGAGTTACCTCGTCCAAACAGGTTTCCCAACTCTTTGAACAGATATTGAGGGCATTCTAAGGGTCTGCAGTAAAGAGGAGAGGGTATGAAAGTGACATTGCATTAGTCAATTTCTCACATAATTTGAATCTAACCTATTGTATTTGATCTTCAGTGTCTAGGCTACTATGATTTTCAATTGTCTAAATCTGTGAGTAACATAACATGTTCCTAGATAAGTAAGAATCTGCCTTATACTGAGTCAGGTCATTGGACCGTTTAGCTCAGTATTGTCTATTTTGACTGGCAGAAGCTTTCCAGGGTTTCAAAAAGGAGATATTCCCAGGCCTACCTGAAGATGCCAGAGACTGAATCTTAGACCTTCTGCATGCAAATAAGGTGGTCTACCAGTAAGCTTGTGCCTTCTTATGTCCATGTGGTCATTTTTCTCTCTTTCTCTCTCTCTCTTACAAATTCCACACTAGACTTTTTTTTCTCATCAAAATTTTTGTGTAAACATTTTTTTCTGACGGGAGTGGAATATTGCTTGTTTTTCATCACCTCCAATATTCTGGGAAATTGTCATAATTGCATTTACCACTTTAGTCACCTTTCCCTTCCCTTTTTTCTTTTTGTGCAGTGACGTTTTCAGTGAAACGCAATGGCTATTTTTAGTTGAGAAGATGAACATTCCAGGAAACTTCATTGACATTTCTTTTTAGGTCATAAAAGAAATGAAAAATGTTGATGCTGGTAAACTACTCACTCCAGAAAGGTCATAGAAAACAAGAGAACATGACCTGCACGCTCAATAATATTTTATTTTTTAAAAAAAGTCTTCATCAAAGGGGGTTTCAAGAAGCTCCATTTAATAGTAGAATATGAACCACAGTCCAACAAATTTAAGCATGTTTAAACCTATTTAAATTCAGTATCATTTAGAAGCAGTCAGACCAAGCTTAGTTGTGCATCATTCACCATCTGAAAGCACTTAATTGTGCATTCTTCCCCATGTAAAAATGCACAGACCTGGCATAGTGATCTTACAGGTCTATACATGGGCATATAACAGATCATCTGGGGAGATTCTACCCACTGTGCTACAGAATATCATATGATGGGCATGCAAAAATGGGCATTTTCTACCATTGTCTATGTACTGTGGAATGCCCATGCTTCTGCCACATGCAGAGCAGCAGCTATCAGTTCCTTCAGACATCTTTTTGCCCAGGTTTCCCCTGAACCATAAAATTGGATGCTGTTTAAAATATTTGAATATTTTGAATTTCTGTTTTGTTTTGTTTTATTTTATATGCTTGCATATAATTTTATATTGCTGTTTTTTGGTTATTAAAAATAAGGCAGTATATAAAATTTTTCTGGTAAGGAGGGTAGGTGTATATTTTTAGGATCCTACTTATTTCTGCAATAGTTAGTTATTTTAAACTGTTTTTGATGTTGTGTTGGAATGTTGTGTTTTAATGTTGCTACTTGCACTGGGACATTAGGGTGAAGGGTGGGAATAATAATAATAATAATAATAATAATAATAATAATAATACTGCAGTAATAATAATAATAATAATAATAATAATAATAGGTTAAGAGCCTTTTGCTGAAAGCAGGTAGATGAAATGTTCAACTTACTGTATATATGTTGATAATGGTTTCTAAGGACTAGATCTCTTATCTCCACTGTACATTACAGAATGTAGTGCATAAGCATTTTAGACAAGATGTGACATTTTCAGCTCACTCAATATCTCTGTGCTTGTGGGGACCTTAAGGCAGGGTTCTGTTCACTCTGAACTGTTGGACAATTGTGCCAAAGCAAACAAGATGAATTTTAACAAGGAGAAATGTAAAGTACTACACTTGGGCAAAAAAAATGAAAGGCACAAATACAGGACGGGAGACACCTAGCTTGAGAGCAGTACATGTGAAAAGGACCTAGGAGTCTTGGTAGACCACAGACTTGACATGAGTCAGCAGTGTGATGCAGCAGCTAAAAAAGCCAATGCAATTCTGGGCTGCATCAATAGGAGTATAGCATCTAGATCTAGGGAAGTAATAGTACCACTGTGTTCTGCTCTGGTCAGACCTCACCTGGAGTACTTTGTCCAGTTCTGGGCACCACAGTTCAAGAAGGATACTGACAAGCTGGAACGTGTCCAGAAGAGGGCAACCAAAATGGTCAAAGGCCTGGAAACGATGCCTTATGAGGAACGGCTTAGGGAGCTGGGTATGTTTAGCCTGGAGAAGAGAAGGTTAAGGGGTGATATGATAGCCATGTTCAAATATATGAAAGGATGTCATATAGAAGAGGGTGAAAGGTTGTTTTCTGCTGCTCCAGAGAAGCGGACACGGAGCAATGGATTCAAGCTACAAGAAAGAAGATTCCACCGAAACATTAGGAAGAACTTCCTGACAGTAAGAGCTGTTCGACAGTGGAATTTGCTGCCAAGGAGTGTGGTGGAGTCTCCTTCTTTGGAGGTCTTTAAGCAGAGGCTTGACAGTCATCTGTCAGGAATGCTTTGATAGTGTTTCCTGCTTGGCAGGGGGTTGGACTGGATGGCCCTTGTGGTCTCTTCCAACTCTATGATTCTATGATTCTATGAGTCTAAATATGGTGGCAATGTATTGTTAATATTCATAATTTAGTAGGCATTTTGCAACTCTTCTCAGCTCCGGATTATTTTCGAAACTCGATATGTCTATGTAGTTACTGTAACTCATTAGCAAATGATGTTGCTAACAAGCAAATTAACATTTCTAATACTCAATAGCCTTTTCGAAAGCAAGCCAGCTGCAGACCGCCCCTTCCCCCAAATGAATCAAATTGTCTGGCATTCTGGCAACCTGTTATGCACAAAATAATCTGAGCAAGGTAAAGAGCTGGATCTGTTTCAGAAATGAATGGATGCTGAAAAAAGCAAATATTCCCAAGGGGAGGTGGAAGGCAGATGGTAGGACATGCAAATAAATTGGAAGCACTGGAAGTGTTAATCTGAAGGATTTTAATTATTTTTTACAATTAAAGATAGGCATGGGTGATGGTAAGAGATGTGGGTGGTGCTGTGGGTTAAACCACAGAGCATAGGGCTTGCCGATCAGAAGGTCGGCAGTTTGAATCCCCGTGACGGGGTGAGCTCCCGTTGCTCGGTCCCTGCTCCTGCCAACCTAACAGTTCGAAAGTATGTCAAAGTGCAAGTAGATAAATAGGTACCACTCCGGCGTGAAGGTAAATGGCGTTTCCGTGCGCTGCTCTGGTTTGCCAGAAGTGGCTTAGTCATGCTGGCCACATGACCCGGAAGCTGTATGCCTGCTCCCTTGGCCAGTAAAGCAAGATGAGCGCCGCAACCCCAGAGTCATCTGCGAGTGGAGCTAACGGTCAGGGGTCTCTTTACCTTTACCTTTATGGGTGATATTGTTTTCTACAGCTTTCTGAATAGGTCATAATAAATAGTTGCTCACATTTTTTCTACATCGAAGAAATATAGATTATTGTAAGGTAAAAGGTAAAGGATTCCTGGACTGCTAAATCCAGTCAAAGGCGACTATGGGATTGCGGCACTCATCTCGCTTTCAGGTTTTTGTCCACAGACAGCTTTCTGGGTCATGTGACCAGCATGACTAAACCGCTTCTGGCACATGAAACCCCGTGATGGAAGCCAGAGTGCACGGAACCGCCATTTACCTTTCCACCGTAGTGGTATCTATTTATCTACTCGCACTGGCATGCTTTCAAACTGCGAGATTGGCAGGAGCTGGGACAGAGCAATGGGAGCTCACCCAGTCACGTGGATTCAAACCACTGACTTTCCAAGCGGCATGCCCAAGAGGCTCAGTAGTTTTGACCACAGTGCCACCCGCGTCCCTTTTAGATTATTGTACAAATTAAATGGGAGTGTGTTGTGCCGAGACCCACCCTTCAGTTTCCCAAGAGTTTTCTTTCCCTGCAGAAGAGGCTTCCTATTTAGAATTTCTTCGGACTTTTGGCAGGAGCAAAATTGAGCTTGGTTTGTTGTTGCAAGATGCCCATGGGTGGTTTGTGTTTTGTTTTGTTTTCCAGTTAACATATATCCAGCACTCCATTGCCTCCCCAGTTCCCCTGTTCTTCATGATCTGAAAAAACAAAACACCCATTGGGAGTTTAATCTTTCTGACAATAAACATAAACTTATCATACCGGCAGTTCTAGGATGCTACACAACTATTTCAATATCAGATCAAACAGATCAACATAAGAAAGTGTGTGTGTGTGTGTGTGTGTGCTTGGAGTGTGCTTGGAGTGTGTTGAAAATACAAAACATATAAGTGAATATTTACAGATATTCAATTTTTAATGAACCCACACAACTGATTTTGCATTTGTACCAAAAGACAGACTGGGGATCAAAATGTTCTGTGCCATTGAACAAAACTGCTATGTGGCATGAAGAATAAAGACCATAATGTGGAGAGGAGTTGGTCCTGATTATAGATTAAGTTTCCTTTTAATTCTTCCAAGCTCTGTAATGATACTGTTTCAGGACTTGGTGCTGGGGGAAAAAACATGAGTAAATGGTAACTGGCAAACAGAGACAGGGTTAACTTATTTGTCCCTATATCAAACTATCATTTTCAATGACCATCATTTGTCATTCCGGGGAGATCTTATGTATCTTGGCTGACCACTGCAGCTTGCTGCATATTGCCTTCATTTGTTTTTATTTTAGAAAAGTTCAGGAGGCAGAAATGTGATTTAAGTGACCCTTTTCATCCTTCACTTTGAAGAAGAATGAAACTGACAAACTTCTGACACTTGCAAAGCTCCCTGTACATTCCTCTTCCTCTCCTTTCTGCCCCATCTTAAAACCCCTGTCATTTGAAGGTTTGCTGGTTTGTTTGTTTGTTTGCCCAAGTCTCATAGTAATGGTTTTCATGGTACTATTTATTTAAATACACAGATAAATGTATTTTAGATTGATTTACTGAACATATGGAAACAAAGCAGCATGCAAAAATATTGCCGATTCAATACCACAGAGACTTTACCTTCTGTGAGCATTGCTACTCAGGCAAATATTTCAAAATCCCTAAGAATGTATAAATACTCCTCACTAGTTGGGAGCATAGCTGCCAAGTCTCCCGTTTTCCCCGGGAAATCCCTGTTTTTCCAGCTGTTCCTAGCTGAAAAAACGGATTTTTTTGTTTTTCCCCAGCTTATTCTGGCGTGGCGGCCATTTTGGAACTGGGCGGAGCATGCTCAGAAGCAACTTTTGATGCTGCTCTGCCCAGTTCCAAAATGGCTGCAGTGCAACTTCTGGCGTGGTGGCCATTTTGGAACTGGGCAAAGCAGCATCAAAAGTCACTTCTGAGCATGCTCTGCCCAGTTCCAAAATGGCGGCCGCGCTACTTCCGGTCTGCTATTTCCGGCCTGGTCCCTTATTTCTCTGACAGCAACTTGGCAGGTATGGTTGGGAGTGAGACCACATCTGTTAACCGTACAATCCATGCAGCCACCATACACTGGTCACAGCTTCTACTGGCTGCATGTTAGATGCACATGGTCCTTGTATGTGCAGAAGACCTATGTGTGGCATAGCACTCCTCCACTTAAGGAGAAATTCTAGCCAATCAGGATTCTTCTATGTGCATATATCAAGATGTGTGGTGGAGAGCTCATGGCTGCGGGGTGGCGATTCTAGAGATAGTCCAAGTGACCCTATGACCCCAACACATATTTTTGAACAGGTGATGCTCACAGTGGTACAACTGCTGGCATCCTGGGAAGGACTGCTCTAAGGAAGGAACGGTGGTATTAGATCTCCTTACCCCTTATGTGCCCATTTGACCACTTTGATCCATGGAACTGGTACTGTTGGAAGTGCTACATAATACTCATTCTACACTTGCAAGAAACAACAACCTATGGACACCAGGCAGCTGTCTTCACTGTGCAATTTTCAGTGCCTGCTTAATTTTATTTGTTTAAGCAAACCTAGCCAGATTTTAAATGATATTTCAAATGTTTTAATAGCTTGTTTTTAACATTTTATTGTTATTTTTTTTCCTTGTAAACAGCTTAGTGGTTGATTACAATCAAATAAATACATCCTCCTGATATGGAGAACGTCATGGACAATGGGGGCAGCCACATAAAAAGAGCTGGGTCTTGGGAGAAGAAGGCTTTACATTTCTTTTTTCTTTTTTTGAATACTTTTTATTGATTTTCCAATTAAACAAATAAAACAAAATACATTCTCACATATATTCACCCACAATTCGCTCAACTTCCTCCCTCCCACCATTCGGGTTTCTTTCCCCATCTACATCTCACAGTTCCTTTATATAAATCAAGTCTATTATTCATATAGTCAATAAATTTACTCCAATCTCTCTTGAACTTTGTCTCACCCTGGTTTCAGATCCCACAGGTCAGCTTTGCCAGTTCAGCATAGTCCATCATTTTCATTTGCCACTCTTCAATCTTCAGTATCTTCTGTAACTTCCACTTTACATTTCTAATGATGAATGTACACAGCACACCCATGAGATTTAGAAATGGAGATTCCATCACCAGACCTTTAGTGGACATGTCCAGGCTATCTAACGTGTTTTGTGTTTAAGATTTGCTCAGCTTTTTTTCTGCAGAAAAAAGTACTGTAATGCAAAAAAAACCCACCCATTTGTGCTTCCTCAGTTACAGCGAAAGACTTAATAGATTAACTGAAGCATTGACATGTTTGTTATATTAATTAGTTGCAACCTGTAATTTTCATTCTCTCCACAAGCTTAATTTTCTGATCTGTTCTCCACCCTCAAAACACACATAGGCAATCAGAGCAGGAAAGGGGAACAGACGGGCTTGTTATGTTCAGATGGTGCAGTCTAATTGTGGAGTTGTCCTTATAGCAGAAACTGATACTTTCCCTTTGATAAGAGAAACTGACTGGTCTGATAATTTTCTGAATAAGCTAAGGAATGGGACAGTTTGAAGAACCGTTGGTTAACCTGGGATGCTGTGAAAGACTTCTTCTTCCCTCCAAGCAGTAAGTTGCCTGTGGCAAAAGCTATTTCAGGAAACCATAGAATCATAAAATTGTAGAGGGTCCCTGCAATTTTTGTTGTTGGCACCCATCTGTCTTGGGAGATAATGGAGGAGTGTGCCATTGGAAGAGGAGTCAAACTCTTGGAAGGTTACAGTGCCTGCTGTCGCTGCAGAGACCGAAGTGGGAGAGACATGTTTTGTTGTAGCTGGGCAGATGGAGGCATCCAGTAGTGCTGCTGCAGATGCACCATGGTGTTTCTTCTCTGTGCATAGTCCTCTTTTAAAGGCAGAGGGCCTTCTCGGTGGTAGCGCCCGCCCTGTGGAACGCCCTCCCATCAGATGTCAAAGAGAAAAACAACTACCCGATTTTTAGAAGACATCTGAAGGCAGCCCTGTTTAGGGAGGCTTTTAATGTTTAATAGATTATTTTATTTCATTTTTCTGTTGGAAGCTGCCCAGAGTGGCTGGGGAAAACCAGCCAGATGGGCGGGGTATAAATAATAAATTATTATTATTATTATTATTATTATTATTATTATTATTATTATTAAAGTTGGTGGCCATCCCTGCTTCCTGTGGGAGGAAGTTCTATGGCTGTACCTATGCACTGCATGAAGAAGTACTTTCATTTACAGTGGTACCTCGGTTTAAGTACACAATTGGTTCTGGAAGTCTGTACTTAACCTGAAGCGTACTTAACCTGAAACAAACTTTCCCACTGAAAGTAATGGAAAGTGGATTAATCCGTTCCAGACGGTCTGCGGAGTACTTAAACTGAAGCGTACTTAACCTGAAGTGAACTTTCCCATTGAAAGTAACGGAAAATGGATTAATCCGTTCCAGATGGTCCGCGGAGTACTTAAACTGAAGCGTACTTAACCTGAAGCGAACTTTCCCATTGAAAGTAATGGAAAGTGGATTAATCCGTTCCAGACGGGTCCGCGGAGTACTTAAACTGAAAGTACTCAAACTGAGGCGTGCTTAAACCGAGGTATGACTGTATCAGTCTTGAATCTCTCAGCAATCAGCTTCATTTGATGCCCACAAATTCTATTGTTATCACAAAGAAGCTGAAATCGATGGATCTGCCTGTTCCCACTCTCAAGCTATATTTATATTTCTTCTTGATGCATGAAGCTCATATGAATAAGTACAGGTGAGCCTAACTATATATGGAATCCCCCTCCCTGAAACATTAAGTTTGTTTTTCTGGGTTGCTGTTGCTTTGTTTTTTAACTGGAGGTGGGTGGGTGGGGAATATGTGGGAGTTTCTCCTAAGTATGTGGAAGCTTAAAATGGATGTCAGGATCTTCCATCCTTCCCAAAGAGGAATTTAGAAATGTGTGTGGGAGAACAAGACAACCATCGTCCTTTGTGAATTTCAACCTGTGGAGCTTGGTTGATTAACTGTGACTGCTCTTGGCTCAGTCTGAAAAATTTACTACCTAGTTTACTGAGTCATTGGACAAGCATTAAACTCCATTGATTTCAGCAAAGCCTGACCACAAGTCCACGCTAATATTGATGACAGCCGTTTTAAATTAAGCTGGATGCTTTCCCTCTGTTTTCATTCATAGTTTCTAATATTTATTTAATAACTCTTTCTTGTATCATGTGTTCTTTTGGCGGCTCACAAACCCCCCAGCACTTGCTTAAATTGAAATCCGCTTCTCAGACTAGTGCTGTGTCGAACACAGGTCCTGCTTTGCCAAAACTCCTTTCTCTCTATGGAAGAGCCATTTGGCTTTCCTGCCTCTTTCAAGAAATTAAGAAAACTTTCATTGGTTACATGAGTGAAGATTGTGCTTTCTATATTAAATGGTTTCTTTTTATTCTCCATGTAAGCTAAACAAAGCTACCACAGCACACTCACTGAGGTGCACCATTTTTTTTTTCCAGCAAGGAAGCACAGTCACGTGGCCACACAATATTTGGTAGTCACTGCGAGCCTTTGTGAGATGTCTAACACAATTAGCATGTAGGGGGAGAGTTAAAGAATGGAACACAAAAAGTCAACCTGCCACCTTGTACACTTACTATGGTTAAGTGCAGTTGTTCTGTCCACCCCACCCCCTGTGAAAGTTCTCCAAGTTTCTCCCTGCCATGGGAATTTCAGAGGCCACTTTGATTTGCCCTCCCCTCTCCAAATGTTGTTGTTGTTGTTTTAATTGTGTGAAACTTTCAGCACAGTGCTATATCAATGAGAATGTGCTTTTGGCACACAGTTCCGTCCTCTGATCAATACGATGGGGCACAAAAGTGTCAAGAAAATATTTTGTTTTATTCTCGACGTGGGGCTGGAGGCCTGTTATTATGCTATAGAACAGCATGATGAAGGACTGATAACCTCACACCACATGCCTGCCATAATTCTGTGTACAAGACATCATCAACTAAACAAAGACCTTAATAAGACTTTGGATAATCATGCAGGCTTTCAGTTAAAGAAGAAGAAGAAAAGCACTTCACATTCTGCTCCCATCTTCATAAATATAGAGAACCGTTCAGCTTGCTGCTAAGTCCACAAGCTGTGTTGCTGCCTTCCTGCTTAGCAATGGAATTGCTGTGAAATGTTAGGGGTTTGCCTTTTAATTTATTTTATTTTTTGGGCAACTATCGCCATGGTAACATAAGTATCCTTCATGGTTTAAACCGATAACTGCCTGAGACTTCATTTAGAAAGAACGAAGTTAGCAGCTCTTGCAGTGAGTCAGAGTATAACTTGAATAAATGAAGTAGTATTGTTTCCCAGGACAAAAACATGGTCAGTTTAATGATTTATTGTGTCTCTGAAACAAATAACAGAGAGCGGCTTTGTTTCTTTTGCCTTAGAAATAGCAAGATGTCTCTTCCCCTAGCTTGGTAAAGGTAAAGGTACCCCTGACCAGTAGGCAGGGCCGGCTCTAGGGGTAGGCTGGGTGGCGCGGGGCGATCTCCGCACCATGGCGCCAGGGCGCTCGACATGCTTGAGACAGCCCTGCCAGTAGGCCTAGTCACAGATGACTCTGAGATTGCGCGCTCATCTCACTCTATAGGCCAAGGGAGCCGGCGTTTGTCTGCAGACAGCTTCTGGGTCATGTGGCCAGCATGACTAAGCAGTTTCTGGCGAACCAGAGCAGTGCACACTAAATCAGGCTAATTCTACCCTGGGCTCTTTCAAAGTATAATAGGATACATAAATTTAAATATGGTTGCATCTGGCTAATGTCCATGTACCATGTGTATCTGGTGGAAGTATGCATGGGGTCCTATTGACTTATCTCTGTGTGCACGCTTTATAATTCATTATGTTTCTGGGTCATTCTCCCACTTCAGGTTCTGATCCACTCTATATAAAACAAAGCTCTGTGATCCCCATTCACTATAATAGAGAATATAAAAAGGCCTATAATTTTCCCTCTTTTTACAAAATACAATAAAATTTACAGGCAGAGGAACCCCTGCATAGGGCATTAAAGGTAAAGGTAAAGGGACCCCTGACAGTTAAGTCCAGTCACAAACGACTCTGGGGTCGTGGCACTCATCTTGCTTTACAGGCCGACGGAGCCAGTGTTTGTCAGCTCTGCAGACAGTTTTTCCAGGTCATGTGGCCAGCATGACTAAGCCGCTTCTGGCGCAGCGGAACACTGAAACCAGAGCATCACATGGAAATGCTGTTTACCTTCCTGCCGGAGTGGTACCTATTTATCTACTTTCACTTTTTTGGCGTGCTTTTGAACTGCTAAACTGGCCGGAGCAGGGACCGAGCGATGGGAGCTCACCCCGTCGCGGGGATTCGAGCTGCTGACCTTCTGATCGGCAAACCCAAGAGGCTCAGTGGTTTAGAACACAGTGCTACCCATGTCCCTGCCACAGGGCATTAAGTCTGACAAAATTTAGGCAGGCACACTTTTGGGTTTTGCAGAGCACCTTTAATCATTAACTCTTTCTCTCTGTATATGTATATATGGGAAATCCTGTTTGATTTTTCTTTCTTTCAAGAATTAGATGCAATTAGCAGCTGCCCTCACCCATCCTCAGGAAATGAAGCCTACTCGGTTTCGGTATAATAGCTACTTCAGTTCTACCACAAAGGCAGACTTTGCTGCTTTGTGGTGGGTACAATAGGAGGCAGGGGAAGGGGTGCAAAAAAGAAAGAAATACAGCATATATCCTCATAAAAACTGGGTTTCCTTTAACACCAAAGGTCATTGGTGTGGTGTGGGCTTGTTTGCCTTTCCCATTGATTTTGGGGGATACAATGGAGATCACTCCATTTTCTTGCCTAGTGGAAAGCATGGGTCCATGTGCAAGGCAGCTTTTAATCTGTCTGCCAAATCAATGTGATTAGAGTTACCTGGGGGAAAATATTCACTGTGATAAAAAAGCTAGAGGCGTCCACCAAAACAAAAGATCCCACCACCTTGTCTCTTGAACTGGATGTTTCTTTAGTCAGCTTGGCTATGTTTCTTGAAGGGGAAGGACACCAGTGCCAAGAGCAGGGGTCAGCAAACTTTTTCAGCAGGGGGCCAGTCCACTGTCCCCCAGACCTTGTGGGGGCCAGGCTGTAATTTGAAGAAAAAAATGTACGAATTCCTATGCCCCACAAATAATCCAGAGATGGATTTTAAATAAAAGGACACATTCTACTAATGTAAAAACACACTGAATTCCGGAACGGTTGTGGGCTGGATTTAGAAAGCGATTGGACTGGATCTGGCCCCCGGGCCTTAGTTTGCCTACCCATGGCCAAGAGTCACAGAGAAGTTTAGAATCCGTGATCCAGCCCAAGACACCTTGCTGAAGCAGCAGTCAGTCTCAGAAATATGAGAACCTTCCTCAAATCATCACAATTTGCCTCCATAATTCAGGCAGGCAGAGCTGATATATATATAAAGAAATTGGCTGAGGTGCTGTAGTGAAAATTCTCTAGCAACAGAGGAACCTGTGTAGTCTTGCTGGGAAGGGATACGGGAAGGTGAATTTCTGACTTGCCTTGTAGAGGCTGGCATCATGAATGAGTGACCAAAAAGAGAGGCCGCAAGGTGGGGATATTGATGGGAAGGCACGCCAAGCAGGTCTTCGTTTAGGATGATGAGTCTGGTGAATTTTTACAGTCTCCTGCTTATTAAGTATAAATCCATTCAGGCCCTACTATTGAGATGCATAACAATTTGTGGAATCAAATCTTCACATTCAATTATATAAGCAATTTTAAGCTTGTGAAATGGACTGTACAAATCAATCAATGCAGAATGATTTCTCCATAGCAGCACGTTTGTTTGCCTTGGACAATTCACAGGGGAACAAAATGAACTTGCAGATGATTTCAACCGTTTGAACTTGATCACAGCCGCAGATTTTATTAGCCCATGCCCCACCCCAGTATGCACAGGTCTATTTTTATTTGTTGGTGGCCAAAAGAACACTGTTTTGCACCCCAGTGGGCTATAAAACACAGAACTGGGTTGAAGGGCCACATTTTATTAACTATGCAGAATACAAAGAACTCATAACCCACCTACTATCAGCAACCAGAAACATCATAACCAGACATTTGAAAGACCTGTCAGGAGTAAACATGGACCAATGGTATCAAGTAGTATGGGGAACAGCCCTACTAGAAAAACTAACCAGTAAGCTGAAACTAACACGGGGACAAACGGAAGAAGACACCTTCACCCCAATATGGTTGCCCATCATCACCTACACAGCCCAACAAGACAATGACAAAAACCTACCATCAGCATACAAATCAATATGGCTAACCTAAACAAAACACCCACCCACCCCACTCACACAAGAAACCAAAGACCACCACAGCCAAACACAAATGAACAAGAACATCCTACGCCAACCCCCGACCTCTCTCACCAACAAAGGAGCACAAGCGAACAACAGAGAGCAACGACCAACACTGACTCTGAACCCCTACACATACCAAGGAAAATAGAAACATCGGCACCCACCCACCCACCTACCTCTCCCCCCCCTTTCTTCCTAATGTCTTAACAATCAAGATTAATGTGTAAAAACTGTACATGGGAAAGAATACGAGACATTGTACTACCTCTGTAAACCAAGAAAACCCTTAATAAAAATTAATTAAAAAAAACTATGCAGGATGTTCAGTGGGATAAATACAAATCTCCTCTGTATGTTGTCTCTCATTCCCACCTCTGTTATAGGTGAATCCCATGCTGTTTCCAAGCATGTGAGCAGTTGCTATAAATCTTCCTAGTTCTTCAGTGCCCCACAGCTGTGGATGTGTTGATGGAGGAATTCTTTAGGCATGGTCCCTGGGCCCAATTCTTTTGGGTGGGTGAGGCAAGGGTTCTGGTCTCTGTCTCTTGAGCCCAATGGGCACATACAGAGCAGAGGCTCCTCTTCTGGTTCCCTTGCCATCTGAAGTGCCAAGGACACAGCAGTGAGAAACTCTTCTCAGTGGCAAGGCCTGGCGTTCTCCGCAGAAAGACTCACCTGGAGCCCATTGTGACACCTTCGAATAGCAACATATTTCAATAACAAGATACTTTTTTTTTTTTTAGTGTTTTCAAATTGTGAAACTTCTCTTCATCTTTTTTTACTCTAGTTATTTTGGTGTTATTTTTATGCTGATGGTATCCATTTGCTGCTTTCAGCTTGCTTTGATGTATTTTTATTTTATTTTATAGTGCTTTTAATAGTTTATTGGAAAGCCCTATGCTTGAAGGGCAGAGTGTAAATCTCAATAATAAACAAAGCAGCAGATTTTGTGAATCCTTTATATTGTATCCTCAACAGCCACTAGCTAGTAAGTGATCCAAAAATGTATAGCACTCTTTGCAGACTCTTTATTTCCACTAATAGGAAGATTGTTAGGTAGAAACGTCCCCTAACATGGCATTTTGCCCAAGAAACAGGTCACTGTACATTTTCCTGATGTTCAGCAGGATGCATCATTAATCCTCTTTTAAAAAAATACAGAGTAGGGAAATGTCTTTTGAGCAGATATATGGTGTACTTATCTGTCACTGTGTTGAATAAAAGGCAGCAAAATAATTCAGGTATTAGACACAATTAGCTACAATAATGCTAACCTCACTACAAGACTTTGACCTCATAGCAAACCTTGCTGAAAGAATAGCACAATCTACACACATATGGAGTGTTTCAAATAGGGTTTTGTGTGTGTGTGTGTGTTGTCTAGCTGGCCTGGTTTTATCAGTATGTACTGGTATTCTGATGGACACAGGATCGATCATTTCTGCAACAGTCAATTTGTAGAATGGCAGGATGTGGTTACAACTGAAGCTCGTTTTTATATTACATTTCATAATATACATAACATGTCAAGGAAATTATGGATTTTAAGATGCTTTGCAAATACACATTTTAAATGTGTGGTGTGTGTTTTTAAGTAGTTGGCCATATGCAGTAGCTTCTGAATTGTAGATATACTTGCACAAACTTTCTTTGAAATGTCTCATTATATAATGTGTCTTGATGAGAAATACAGATTGGTTGCCATTACTTATAATCCTTTTCTATAAAAATGACAAACAGTCAGGTATATTGGAATAAGCCCTAATTCCTTCATCTTGGGTGGATGTGTTCTATTTCATAATGTCAACCTTCAGTTTTGGAATTTAAATGCTTCGTAGCAAGATGGAAGTATCAATCCTTCTTTTAACATTGCAATCCTATTCATATCTACTCAGAGGTAAGTCCCAGTTCTCCCAGGTAAGTGTGTAGAACATTAGCAGTCTCAGATGTCTTTAAAAAAATAATTAAGGACAGTTTCAGTAAGTGTTCAGTTTTTAGTATAGTTAACCCATACTATTAGCAGTGCTAGAGTCAGAACTTAACCCCATTTTAACAAGTAGTATTAGCTGAAGAATTTAGTTCCCTGGTATTAACACTCTTCAAAATATTAATTCAGGTGGTATTAATTCAGGTGGTAAAATAACTTCCGTTACAACTGAGTGAAGAGAACTGGGCATGATTAATTGGGAGAGGGTATGGAAGCTCATCAGTCTCTTCCTGTGTAAGCATTCATGACCTTTACTACAAAATTACAACTTGGGGAAGAATTGAATACTGAAGGGGGGGGCAGAGATAATGCTTGCTGGATGTGCTCAACAAGGTACTTATAAAATTGTGTGTGCTGGGAATGTCAACAAATACAAATATATTGGGAAATATTGAACAGCAAGGGATAGTAAAACCACCTGATAGAAGTTATACCAGAAGGAAATTCTTTCTTTAATAGTCCATATGGTGTAGTAATTAGAGTGCAGGACTATAAAATACATACTTTAAAATATTATTCTGTGTCTTTGATGATTTTACATCTCCATTCTTCTGGGGCAGAATTTACTTCTGTATACCTCTGTCTAAACCCATCTGTCTAGGTCCAAGATCTGCCCTTCAGATGCCCAGGCATCCCCTCCTGCCCCCAGGTCTCTTTCTCTCCAACACACACACACACACACACACACACACACACACACGTGCTCACACAGTGAATATCCTTCTCCCTTAGGAAGAAGTTCCTTTTGCACAAGGCTGCATATTTATTTATTACACCATTGCATATTTAATTTAAAAAGTGCAAGGCAGTGTGGTTATTCTCCTTTGACTTCACTTTTTACCCTCACGGGCCTGTAAGGTGTTGTTTCTGTCCTACCTTCATGGCTCCCTTCTTTCTTCCCAGAGAGTAGGTGGTGTCCATTAGCCCTGTGATGGGGAGAGGGTTGTCTGACTGGAACAACGTTGACCCAGGTGCACACAGTGAATTTCATGGCTCAACCAAGGCTCAGTTCTAGTTCAACACTCTAGCCAGTGCACCACAATCTAAGCCCATGCCATTTCCATTCTTGAGTCTTGGCTGAGTTCCATGCCCAGTTCTTTCCCAGATGTCTCACAGTACTTCTCACTTTTTTCTCACAGCTAATTGTAATCTGGGTGATAGGAAATAACACTATATTTATGGATTGTATCTTCTGTGTAGGCCCTATGTCACCTGTAGCTCCAGCGTTCTTCCCAGGTAGAATTCTCTTCCTATGCTACTCAAGTATGAGAGACCTCATGAAGCTGTTTCAAAACAAGGGGTTGAATCCAATGCTGTCCATGTAGAATATGCTTCTGCTTCTGCAAATAGACATTCCCTTCCTCTCCCCCCATCTCCAGTTCCCTGCACACTCCAAAAATCTGACACCCAGGAGGTGTCAACCACCAGCAAGGCTACACCTTCCCTGAGTGGCAGTTCCCTCCCATTTTGCCTACTGTTTTAATCTCATTTCCTATCATTTATTCAGTTCAATGAGTCGTGTGGGCTTCTACTCTAAGGTGAACAAGCACATGAGTCCCCCTTTTGAGACAATTTGCAGAGAAGCTGTTTCCCATTCACCTACTGCAAAACTATCCCCTAAGCAGCAAGTCTTATCCATCATGCAATATGTAGGGAATGGGAAATCAATCAATGCAATCAAGGCTAGATTTGGTATTCATTTGCATGGATCAAATCCCTATGGTAGATGGGAGGTTTTCCCCTCCTGTTTGTTTGTTTGTTTGTTTGTTTTTGTCACCATCTTAAAGAAGCCCATGTATAATGGAATAATGCACTCCCCAGCACATTCAGTTTTAACACTGCTTCCTATGACTAGCATAATACTGCTAGATTTTGGGTCTAAGCTGCCCCCAGGCATTGCATGCACAACTGACTGACTACTTTGGACAGAGAGCACAGCAGCAGAAGAAGCCACCTCCTGTTATTAGGCACTGATTGTTGCTTTCTTCCCTTTGTGCCTGCTACCTTTCACTGTTGAAGTCAGCCATAACCTTTGAATTATTGCCATGGCTCATTTGGCTGACAATAGAAGTGTCCTTTAAATACTTGGCAGGGAGTTGGTGCTTTGCCATCATTTACCTTGTAGGAACTGACAATAGGATAAGACAAAGAAAGAGCAATTTACTGAAACCGGACAAGGGAATAGAAATGAAACAAAGAAAAAAACAGAGAGTTTGTCTACATCAGACCACCTCTTACTATGAGGGCTGCTTATGTCTGAAGCACTTGTGCACTGTTCTGCAAGCACAGAAATGTAGGGCACTGAACTGTGTGTCTGACACAGCTGTCAGATTTTATTTATTTTATTTTATTTATTTTTTAGAAAGTCTTCATTTAAGAAAAATTGCAGATTTTGTTGTTGCTGTTATGGTTATGGTAAAAAAAAGGAATTCTCCTAAAAACAAAACAAAATCAGAAACAACACCAAGCTCAGACACTTAGTTGCCAGCCTCCCTGGCTTCCCAAGCTTCAGTTAAAGCTCAGGGGAAGATGTCCTGAAGATGTCACATGTGAGTTTTTCAGACCAGGAAGTGGAGCCAGCTGGAGAGGCTGCAGGGTGCTGGTAAAATGTATAATGTGGCCACCTTGCAACAAGCATGTAAGATTGGCAGATCTGTTGTAGTATTTTGAGCATAAAATCTTTCCTTGATTCCATTTTTAATAGAAGGTTGGAGATCTCGCATTTATAGAACATTAATTTCACTATATAAAATATAGTGGACCATAAAGTGAGAGCTGGACCATAAAGAAGGCTGATCGCCGAAGAATTGATGCTTTTTGAATTATGGTGCTGGAGGAGACTCTTGAGAGTCCCATGGACTGCAAGAAGATCAAACCTCTCCATTCTTAAGGAAATCAGCCCTGGGTGCTCATTGGAAGGACAGATCGTGAAGCTGAGGCTCCAATACTTTGGCCACCTCATGAGAAGAGAAGACTCCCTGGAAAAGACCCTGATGTTGGGAAAGATTGGGGGCACTAGGAGAAGGGGACGACAGAGGATGAGATGGTTGGACAGTGTTCTCGAAGCTACGAACATGAGTCTGACCAAACTGCGGGAGGCAGTGCAAGACAGGAGAGCCTGGCGTGCTGTGGTCCATGGGGTCACGAAGAATCGGACACGACTAAACGACTAAACAACAACAATAAAACACGGGTCTTCTTGGTGGTGGCGCCCGCTTAAGCAGTGGAAAGGTCTCTGACCTTCAGCATCAATAAAAAATCTGGCAGAAGAAGGGGAGAGTTGGAGTTGACGGTAATCAGTTCACCTTCCCTTCAAGCAGGTGATTGGGTCTATGAAAAGATACTGCCCATCATGTGTTTAGCAGGATGTGTGCTATGCAGGGGCATAACTCATAAATATTATTATGATGGATATATGAATGCAAACCTTTGACATTTTTTGTTCTATTGTTCACAGTTCCACTAATAATCTAAAAGCTAACCAAATAAGAACAAAAATGTGTTAAATGTATATGGCCCTTCCCATTTCCTTCTAAACTATGGTAGGTAGGCAGTTCATGTCAACACTCCTCTTTATTTCCCCAAGATGCCATTCCCTTCTATATTGCCTAATGGTATATTGCCTAATGGAATGTATACAACACTTTGTTTTTTTTTTTAAAATACATTTTATTCCAATTTTCCAAATTCAACAAATTAACAAAACCAATCTTTTATACAAGATCTTATATTCACATCTTTTACCTTGCTCCGCCGAGCTATGACTTCCCCCCCTCCCTTCATGCGGGTTTCTTGTTAATTCCTTTTTTTGCAGTTCCTTTTTTAACATATTGGTCAATTCGTAAGGTTTATTTTAATCCTGCGAGAGTTTTTTAATGATCTACAGTTTTTCTCCATGTAGTCCACATATTTACTCCAGTCCTTTTGAAACCTTGTCTCCCCCTGGTCACGAATCTTGCATGTCAATCTAGCAAGTTCAGCATAGTCCATCATTTTTATCTGCCACTCCACAATTGTAGGTAATTCCTGTAATTTCCATTTTTGGGCTAACAAAGTCCTAGCCGCGGTTGTTGCATACATAAACAGTGTTTGATCTGGAATGTATACAACACTTTGGGAAAGAAGCAAAAAGGCTCATTTGCACAGCTGATCCAGAAATTATGATTCATGTTCATGGCAAGCAAAAGTTGCATCAGGGTCTAAAAAGAGAGGCGGCACCAGGTGTGCTTGAATAAATAGAATCCAGGTGGTATCATTTCAGAATATTGGATTCAACAGGGAACATAAATTTTTCATGATCTGGAAAAAGAGTCTAAGCGGGGAAACATTTTCATCAAGGTTGCAAATATTGAACGGAGTAAAATGCCAAGCAAATGTTCAACCATCATTTCAGTATGGGGATGTTGTCTGAAAACCTCCTCCATACCAGGGGTAAACGAGGGGTGACAACAACAATTGAAACTAGGGGTGGGATGGGGGTTAGAAAAAAACTCCTCCAGTTTGTCCAATGAGTCATTATGAGGTAAGTTCAGGCTTGGCTTATTTTGACCCACACGATGTTGACACTCTCTGCTGCCAGGAAGCCTTTATTGTCTTGAGTCCAACTGTTTATCAGAGCTCGCTCTTACAAAAATAGTTTGGGGAGATGCAATGGATTGTTCACAGAAGGATCTAGACTGCCATCAATGAGAGCAGGGATACTGGTATGAATGGATGCAGTAGACACAGCCTATTTTTAATTCCAGCCTGTGGAACTTCTGTAGCATGCTGTATTATCACTCATTGCCTTTTTGACAAACTATCACACATTAGGGGGGGGGGAAACACCACATGCAGAGTTGAGCCTGAGACACATCCCAGTTTCAGTACCTTTGAAAGGTTAGTGACTCACTTCTGCACCCTTTCTAGAAGAAGATCAATTGGATCTTCTCATCAATTTTCTTACTACAATGATGCCAGAAGGAACCAAAGTGCCCTGTTACAGATTCATGGAAAGAAGTAGTTATGGGAAAGACTAGAACGGAATAGATGCCTAGGATAGCTGCTATTATGAGATCAGTTGTTGTAAGATTTGTGCATAAAGATTTGTGATAAAGAAAGTTTATTCCACACTTGAGTCTGACTAATGAATGAATTGCATTCACAATTTTCCAAAGTTTTGCTGCAGCAAATATTACTGTAGGGACATATAGCAACTGACTACTGATTTGTGCTGGTGCCTTCCTTTGCTGGCATCCATGTGCAAAAGGTGAGTCCTTTGATAGACTATTGAGTTTTTTTCTGTGTTCAACAATTATTTATTGTAGGTTTGCATGAACGGAACATAATGAATGGAACAGCTGTTCCATGTGTGCAAAATCCCTGCCACAAATGCAGTCAGATTGCTGAATGAGGGAGGCTGACTTTCTGATATAGGACTGGGCAGTCCTTTCTGCACTGAGGTCTGCACATGAGGAATGCAGTTTATTCCCTCTCTTTAATTGCTTCACACTAAGGATGGCATCCAATGAAATGGTTCTGTTAGTACAAGGATTTCCATTTTGCAGTGGAACATCCCTCCTTATGTTCTCCCCATGCCCCTCTCCCTCTCCATATCTGCTCCAGAGACTTACAGTCCCCCCAAAATAGATTTAAGGGGCACATGGGGAGTGCAGGGAGGAGAGAAAGGGGAGGAGTATTTTACATACCCAGAAGTCCTTGAGCTAATGGAAATACTTAATTGGATAATGCCCTAATAATATTGCATATTGTATGTTATTAGCACTGCTAATAACAAGGCCAGTGGAAGTGATGATATTCCAGCTGAACTATTTAAAATTTTAAAAGATGATGCTGTTAAGGTGCTACACCCAATATGCCAGCAAGTTTGGAAAACTCAGCAATGGCCAGAGGATTGGAGAAGATCAGTCTACATCCCAATTCCAAAGAAGGGCAGTGCCAAAGAATGCTCCAACTACCGCACAATTGCCCTCATTTCACACGCTAGCAAGGTTATGCTTAAAATTCTACAAGGCAGGCTTAGGCAGTATGTGGACCGAGAACTCCCAGAAGTGCAAGCTGGATTTCGAAAGGGCAGAGGAACCAGAGACCAAATAGCAAACATGCGCTGGATTATGGAGAAAGCTAGAGAGTTCCAGAAAAACGTCTACTTCTGCTTCATTGACTATGCAAAAGCCTTTGACTGTGTCGACCACAGCAAACTTTGGCAAGTTCTTAAAGAAATGGGAGTGCCTGATCACCTCATCTGTCTCCTGAGAAATCTCTATGTGGGACAAGAAGTTACAGTTAGAACTGGATATGGAACAACTGATTGGTTCAAAATTGGGAAAGGAGTACGACAAGGTTGTATATTGTCTCCCTGCTTATTTAACTTATATGCAGAATTCATCATGCGAAAGGCTGGACTAGATGAATCCCAAGCCGGAATTAAGATTGCCGGAAGAAATATCAACAACCTCAGATATGCAGATGACACAACCTTGATGGTAGAAAGCGAGGAGGAATTAAAGAACCTTTTAATGAGGGTGAAAGAGGAGAGCGCAAAATATGGTCTGAAGCTCAACATCAAAAAAACCAAGATCATGGTCACTGGTCCCATCACCTCCTGGCAAATAGAAGGGGAAGAAATGGAGGCAGTGAGAGATTTTACTTTCTTGGGCTCCTTGATCACTGCAGATGGTGACAGCAGTCACAAAATTAAAAGACGCCTGCTTCTTGGGAGAAAAGCAATGACAAACCTAGACAGCATCTTAAAAAGCAGAGACATCACCTTGCTGACAAAGGTCCGTATAGTTAAAGCTATGGTTTTCCCAGTAGTGATGTATGGAAGTGAGAGCTGGACCATAATGAAGGCTGATCGCCGAAGAATTGATGCTTTTGAATTATGGTGCTGGAGGAGACTCTTGAGAGTCCCATGGACTGCAAGAAGATCAAACCTATCCATTCTTAAGGAAATCAGCCCTGAGTGCTCCCTGGAAGGACAGATCGTGAAGCTGAGGCTCCAATACTTTGGCCACCTCATGAGAAGAGAAGAATCCTTGGAAAAGACCCTGATGTTGGGAAAGATTGAGGGCACTAGGAGAAGGGGACGACAGAGGACAAGATGGTTGGACAGTGTTCTCGAAGCTACGAACATGAGTTTGACCAAACTGCGGGAGGCAGTGCAAGACAGGAGTGCCTGGCGTGCTATGGTCCATGGGGTCACAAAGAGTCGGACACGACTAAACGACTAAACAACAACAATGACGTAATGAAACCATAGCTAAGGAAAAGATTACCCTTTTTAAAAATACACTTAATCTAGAATTGTTAATGTGAACTGTGTTTTGCTATGTTGAAAGTAAACGCCTGGGTTTAATTTAGCAATGCAACAGAAGAATCCTATATGTACTCACATGAAATGATATCTGTGTATCTCTAGTATCACTTGGTCATTCCCTGGACATGATAATACAGTGTGATTCAAAGCATTTCATTGTTCTATACTTAAGTGTAGCTTTAAGGCTACAATCTGTATTCAAACTTGAGTATTTTTAGATGAACTGGCTTTACCAGGTAATTTTGATATACAAGTCAACTTAAAACACAATAACTAAACAGTGTTAAAAATGCATACTGTTGCTGTCATGGCTTTTGGGGTTTTCGATTCAAAAAAATGCCGCCTTCTTGCACTGAAAACCTCAAAGGCCATGACATGGCTCACTTTGCAGGTATGCTGAAAGATGAAAGAGAAGAGTGAAAATTTGACCCATATTTGCTGCATATCAAACGTACAGTGATTTAGGAAGGTCCCTTTATAGTTCTAAGCATTATTTAGATGTGATAAGTCTCTTGGTGTCATAAAGTGGTGCTTTGTTCTTCCCAGCAGGGCTTGTAGCTAGGTCACATACATCCTAAGCTATGACAAAAGGTTTACCTAGGAAAAACTTTTTATCTTTTAAAGACAGTTATAACATTAACAACATTTAACTTGAAAAGTTATGCTTTCAAAAGCACATTACATGCCTTCACCAAGCCTCAATGGGAGGCATTCTGTGTGCTATGCTTGGGCTCCAGAGAACCCTGCTCACCATGCTGGGAGTCAGCGGAGTCTACTTGCTTTCTTTGGTCCTTGGACTAACAGGCTGCACAACGACAGGGGGATCTGGAGTGGTGCTGTGCAGCGCTATGTGTCCAATACTCTGCTGGTGTGAGGGCAGTTGTTGAGGATGAGGAGAGGACGGAGGGTGAAGAAAAAGCTGTGAGTGGCGGGAGGCCCTTCCCCCATCTTCTGGACTCCCTGGGGAACTCAACAAACCCGCTGCACCTGGAACTGGGTGTGGTGAGTGCATCTGAATGGGACACAAGTGTGGGCAGCCTGAGTAAGTACCATCTACCCTGGGCCTGCTCATGAACAGCAAATCTAAAGTAAGGTGAGGCCGCCTGTTTCCAGGAACTCTTCTTGTTCTGAGACTTTTGTAGGTGACCTGAAAATTTGTTTGGACCCTGGGTGAGAACCCGGAGGCTGAAAGTGAGGATGGGCTGAGTGCCTTAACCAAGGCTGTAACTGAAGTTCATGGAAGAGGAAATATTTCAACCAATGACTTCCTTCTTACTGTAATTCTTAAAACCCTTAGTAGTTGAGATACAACAAGTGCCCACTGGTTGCACTTTTCTGGAAAGAATTGAAGACATTTCTGTTCCAATATCCTGGCTGGATAAATGGGTCTTTGCCATGAGTGTCAGATTTGTTTTAAATGTATTTAAAACAATGTATTTAAATGTATTTATTGGAGGGGTGGGGTTTTGTGTTTTTAGCTGTACAATGAGAACAGTTAAAAACATCACCTTAAGTTGGTTGTATAGAAGGCAATTAATTGATGATGATTATATTCATAATAAAGGGGAAGCATCATTGAACACAGAGGGACCTACTGCATAGGATCATGTTGGCAGTCACTATTTAACACTAACCTTTTAATTATAATGTCTACCCTTAATCCAGGAATAAAGATGACCTCATCACAGCTTTAGGGGGCTGCACATGCAGTTCCAGTATAAAATATCTCCCTATCATTGCTTTACAAAGACCTGAGGAACTCAAAGCCCAAACCTAGAGTTGATATTGCCCCCCCCCCAATGTCAAAATGTTGAGGTAAACTTGGATGTTCCTGTGCAGGTGAACAAGTAGAAGAATTTCAGAGAGTCTAATGAAGTTGGATAAGAGTGGTTGGGGGAACCCAGCCAGATGGGTGGGGTATAAATAATAAATTATTATAATATATCATTATAAGACTATCAATGTTTCCTTGGACTCTGAACTTGCGTGTGTCTGTTTGAGGGGTGGGGTGGGAAGTCCTATACATCCTTAGCCAAGGCTTCCATCACTCCTGTGTGAAGAGAAATAAGAATGTATCAAAGAGCCCAGGCGGGTGAGATCGAATATATATGTAGTCTTAGTCCAATATCCTGTCTCCCATGACTAATCTGATGCCTTTTAAGAAGCCCACAAGCAGGACATGAGTACAGTAGCCCTTTCTCGCCGTTGTTCCTCTTAAATTTGTGTTTAGAAGCATATGGCCTCTGACAATGGAGTTAGTCTTCTTCTTTCTTTGGCAATCACTCGTAGCTGAGTAAGATTGTTTTCCATAAACACAGATTTAAAAGTGAGCCCTAAGTGACTGTGGAGGCCAATTCTGGATCCACATGTCCTTCCACACTGGGGACATAGGTTTCCGGGTGGGAGTTGATCATGGTGAGGGTTTGCCAAGCGTGTCTTCCTCTTAATGTGTTTCTCCCTTTCATCCTGAATTCAAGTGTCTCCAAAACCCATGACACCTTTGGTAAAGGCTGTTCTCCAATTGGAGCGCTCGCAGGCCAGTATTTCCCAGTTGTCGGCATTTATACTACTTTTTTAAAAAAGATTTGCCTTTAAACCTCTTTTGTTGAGCACCAGCGTTACGCTTTCCATTTTTAAGTTCAGAACAGAGTAGCTGCTTTGGAGGACGATCATCAGGCATCTGCACAACATGACCAGCCCAACGAAGCTGATGTTGAAGAATCATCGCTTTAACACTGGTGATCTTTGCTTCTTCCAGTACACTGGCATTAGTTCACCTGTCTTCCCAAAGAATGTGTACAAATTTTCAGAGACACTGTTGATGGAATCTTCTGAGGAGTTGGAGAGGCATTTAAAAGTGGTCCATGTTTCACAAGCATGCAGTAAAGTTGGTAGTACAATAGCTTTGTAAACAAGCATTTTGGTTTCCCTGCAAATGTCCTGGTCCTCAAACACTTTGCACTTCAATCGGGAGTTAGTGTAGCCATCGTGACCATAAGGCTGTTCTGCATTGATTTGTCTAATCCCCTTTTAAAGGCAGTCAAGCTGTAGGCTGCAGGGCCGCCGTTACCAGGAGGTGCAAGGGGTGCTGGGCGCCTGGGCGCCAAATTCTGGGGAGGGGGTGCCGAATGTATACCTACTGTATACTGGTCGTTCTCGATCGGCGGCAGTGAGAAGCACTGGACCAAAAGTCACTGCCCCCCTCCTCTGTCGCTTTGTTAAATATTCCCGATGAGTCGGCAAACAAAAGCAGTTATTTCCGCTGCGTCGTTGTTACAGGTGAGCGATTTTCTTCCCCCCAAAAGTCAACAACTTCGGCTTCCCCCCTCCCAAAAAAATATCAAGAACTTTGAGTTTGCCCCCCCCAAAAAAAGAGAGATTTGGATGGAGCTAAACTAAATTTGGAGGCACCCCGGTGGCGCATATGCTAAAGACGGCCCTGGGTGGCTGCCACCACATTTTTCAGAGTCCTGCAAGAGAAATAAAGAGTTTGTTTTACATATAGTTGCATCCTGTTCAGATAAATCTTCAGTAATGGCAGAAAGCAGGAATAGATACAATTCATTATTTGAAATGCTATTTGCCTACTAAGAAAAGCCATACTGAATAGATCAAAATCAGTGAACAAGGCAAAGCTTACATACACCCATGTTTTGATTTACACTTACTAGAAAGGTAAAGGGGCCCCTGACCATCAGGTCCAGTAATGTCCGACTCTGGGGTTGCGGCGCTCATCTCGCTTTATAGGCCGAGGGAGCCAGCGTTTGTCCGCAGACAGCTTCCGGGTCATGTGGCCAGCATGACAAAGCTGCTTCTGGCGAACCAGAGCGGCACACGGGAGAGATAGTCTTGCTATATACTAGAGGTTGGCAACCTCCAGTCCATGGGCCGGATGCCGCCCACGAAGGTCGTTTATCCGGCCCACGGGCCGCCTGTGAACCGAGCCGCCTGCTCGGTGAGTCCCCTGCGCGCTGTGCTAAACCGGTGCAGCGCAGCGTGGGGACTCGCTGAGCGGTGCGGGAAATGGCGCCTGCACCTGTGCAGATGCCGGAAATCGCTTCTGCACAGGTGCGATATCTGGTGTCTGCACAGCTGCAGAAGCGATTTCCGGCGCTGCGGACATGTGCAGACGCCATTTCCGGCATCGCGCTGCACCTGTCTGGCCCACGGACAACACCTGTGGGAACGATCTGGCCCATGGCCAGATAACCTTGCCGATGCCTGCTACATACATTCCTTCAAGAGGCAAATTCTAGGATGGAATATTTTGCAACTCAGAGAAACAGTAAATACCCAGTCATCAGAAAAGAAACAGCTCTTAAACAATCGTCTGGGCAATGGTTAGAGTGATGGAAAGCTGCTGTGTTTCAGAAATGAAGAGCTGCATGAGATGTTAATAGTAGAGCCACTTTTAAACAAGATGCATTTCACAGCCTTGAGCAGCTGAATCTCTAATAATTTGCACACAATGAAAAATGAAACATTAGAAATCTTGATGTAAATGCCTTTAACCCATAGTTTTGCTGCTTTGAAAGGCTCTGCTTCTTTTCCTTTTTCTCTCCATCATTCCAAAATAATACCAAGGGCTTTTATTGAAGTAGCAGCAGGGGTTCCACTTCAAAACAAATCTACATTCATAATGCTTTTTGGTGTGCACAGGAATTTGCATGCTGCTATCTGAATGCCCAGATGGCAAAGCCTGGGTGACTTGAGTGGATCGAGTATTTTGTTATAAATGTATCCGGAACCTTTGGTGTTTCACCTGTTTTCAACTACAGAGAGGTGGTGGATTTTTAAAGAATGGGGCTTATTCTCCAATTGGACCGGACTGACAAATGCCTTCCATTAATGTCTTCTCTCTACCTAGCTATTAAAGTACAGTATTAGCAGGCAGTTTGTGGAGAAGTCAATGGTTTCCCAGAAGCACATATATATTCAGATGCTCATATTGTTTGAAAGTTGATATTCAGTCAGTCAGCACAGATAAAGTATATAATATGTTTATTAAAACCATCTGCATGCAAGAGACGCTATTGAACTATCAGTGTTATCAGCAGCATTTTTTTTTATGTCCAGATGCACAAAGCCAAGTGCAGATTATTATTTCTTTAAAGAATAGAACACAGGTGTGAGATAGCAGCAATTCCCAACCTTTTTGGTATGGAAACCCAGAAGTCCAGATTTACTTGGTATGGTAACCCATCAATTTATTGACACATGAATGTTGGGTCTTTGCTGCCAGGCATGAGAGAGTGGCTCAAAGTGTTAAAATATAAGAACAGAACCTTTCAAATATTCAGTTACTAGTATTACAAGTGCATGGCACTTTTGAAGTGCACAGAGTCCCTGTTATTTTCCAAAAGCCTGATAGGAGCTTTCAGTTCAGCCTTATATAGATAGTATTCTAGTATATCCAAACAGTTCCACCAGGTAGCCTGACAGCAGAAGCATCTTGCTTAATTATGAGTGGCACCAAAAGCATGGTGAGAACAATTAAAAGTTGGGATGGTTTCTACTTTTCAGATATTTGAAAGCAAAAACAGTCCTGCCAGGCATGAGAACCTGAGGTGGGCAATGTTGTGACGTTGGGTTTGTGATTTCAGCTCTCTTGACATAATATGCTGGAGACAGTTCTCTAGTAACACTTCTTTATTAAAGCAAACAAGACTGAGCTCTGAGGAGAGGAAAGCTACATTTATAGGGACGGGGGACTAGCTAGAAAGGGATACATTTTGGAGGGAACAATATCAGGCAATCACAGTGCTGCCTTTTGGAGGAAACCAATAAGACGGAGGATCCAAATACAGCAGCTTAAATGAACCAATAGTAGCTGTACCTTCTGGAACCAAAAGGCAGTTACTTTATCCTAATGCAAATACAGACAATAGTAATACAGATATAAAATCCTTTGACTCAATACACAACAGTCAACATGCATGCCACCACATCGTTAAGGTCATTTGTGTTGACTGAAAACAGAAATCTATCTCTGCCCAGTATTTGAGTGTGAAGTGTGTGCTTCTGATGGGATGTTGTGGTAGGTAGTGATATACATTAAAGGGGCATTTTTTTGCATCTTGTCCTTGAAATCACCCGGGGAGCTTGGCATTCTTGAAAAGTGGGGAACATCGGGTCTGGTAGGGTAAAGTGCCTCCAGTCACATCTTGTTTCCATTTCGTGTGATGGCTGCATGCGAAGGCTTGCTTTAGTGATCATGTCGGGTTGAGGTAAATATGGATTGCTTCATAGGCCTAGCATAGGTAGGAATTGTAGCCCTTTTGAAACTGGGGCATTGCATTTTCCGATCTTTTATATCATATATCACAGATCTCTGGACCATGAAATCCTAATGGCATTAGCACCTGACTATTTTTATTGAGAGAAGACAAGTCTGTATTTTAGAATACACCAGTCCCCCTCCTTCCCTTTTTGTAGCTAATATGACAAAAATAACAATAGATTGTGCTGCCAGCATGGTTTTCCCATGCATGGAGACACCCTGGGGCAACTCGTGGCATTCCTCAGTGGGTTGCTGAACAGCGTAAGGAAACTACTAATATTATTATCTGACATGCACTTCAGAAGTCCTCCTGCTGTGGGAAGACATCTTCTGAAGCTGTGGTGTAAAGGAGGGGTGATGTATAAAGGAAGTAATTTATCATAAAAGAAGAAATAGAGAATGGATTTCTCATGCAGATTAGTCAGTAATTGTGCTTCTGTGATGCATTTAAAATAAGACTTAGTAAGTAATGAACTACAAAATTAACTTGAACTTTACATCGTTGTACACATCTGACCAGTATATGAGACAGTTACCTAAACTGAAATTTCTTTTCAGGGCAACCAGCTTTTTGTTCTTGATTAATAGTCCCTGAAAATGAGTTTTGAGAAAATGGGCTGGCAGTTGCCTGAGCTTTTTTAAAAGACACATTTTTAATCAGACACATTTAGAGAAGTGATAACTGCCTTCTGTAAGAATCTAAACAATGAATTGGACATAATCAAGCAGACAAAGGCACATGGGCGTACCCAGGATCAAAACTAGGGGGGGGCAAGGGGAGGGGCCAAGGCACGGAAGGGGAGGGGCCACAAAGTGGGCGGGAACGGCGAACTCGCGCTCCGCCGGGCTGTGCCCCTCCCTAGAAGCAGGGCTGGTGGGCGGAGGCAGAGCCCAGCCCAGCGGAGTGCGAGTTCGGCGTTCCCGCCCACCGCGCCGCGCTCCCTGGTTCCCTGCCGCGCTTGGCCTTGCCTGAGGGCACGCCGGGGAGCTGGAGGGAGGGTGCGGCGCGGCGGGAATGGCGAACTCGCGCTCCGCCGGGCTGTGCTCCGCCTCTGCCCACCAGCCCTGCTTCTAGAGTAGGGCAGCTGCCCTAACTTGCCCCATGGTGGGTACGCCCTTGCAAAGACAAAACATACACTACTATTCCTCTGAGCTGAAAGTTTAATGTTCTTTTCCCAGAATGGACATGAATCTGACATCAGGAATCACAAGACAGAGAAACCAGTAGGAGAATACTTCAATCTCCCAGGACATTCTATACAAGATCTCAAAGTAGCTGTTTTATTACAGAAAAATTTCAGAAACAGACTGGAAAGAGAAGTTGCTGAATTGCAATTTATTACCAAACTTAAAATCATGGAGAGACCTGGTCTGAAGAGAGACATTGGATTCTTATCTCATTATACAGTACATGATTTTTAGCCATCTCACCCCTTGCTTTTTCCTGTTTGACCAATTGCAGTCGTTAACAGTCATCAACCACACCTATCAGCCAATCACCCATTCCCACCACCCTTCTGAGTAATACCCTCTCACTATATATAAGGGTCTGGTGACTTCCATTTCAGTGTATCTGAAGAAGTGTGCATGCACACTAAGCTCATACCAGTGACAAACTTAGTTGGTCTCTAAGGTGCTACTGGAAGGAATTTTTAAAATTTGTTTTGACTACGGCAGGCCAACACGGTTACCTACCTGTAACTTTTCCCAGAGTGTCAGACAAATTAAGTGCCGGAAAAGCAGCATTTTGAATGAGAGATTCACTGATCCAATCACACAACAGACACTGTGGCAATCTCTCTCTCTTTGCCAATTAATATTTATTGGTTTTCCAAATTTTTTACACATCGAATTTAATACAGTTTTGGGTACTGTGGCAATCTCTATGCCACCTGCTACTAGGCATCAGTGTATCCAAATGCCAAGAATGTAAATTGAACAGATTAAGCAGAGGTTGGACGGCTATCTGTCATGGATGCTTTAGTCTTGCAGGGGGTTGGATTAGATGACCCTTGAGGTTCCTTCCAACTCTACAATCCTATGATACTGTAAATCTATGAAAGCAGTATGAGCAGCACAGCCCCAAACAGCAACAATAGGTTAACACTGAACATCTTCTTTTTTGAGTTATTGCTACTTGCAATCTGTTTTTTACTTGCTTCTTGCTGCTTACAGTTTATCAGACTGAAACCAAGTTTCCTTTCATCATTGCCTTGGAATTGCAAACAAACGTTTGTGAATCTTGATGGGTGGGTATAGTATAGTACACGTGAAGTTTGGGGGTGGAGTGTGGGGCGGGGTACAGGGAAAGCGAAAATTGCTTGTGGAATCCTCTCTGTGGCATTCCATCCCAAAAGATACCCACCTGAAACTAATCTCACAACCAGAGATGGGGAAAGTTTTTGTCCTGGCTGGTCCCCTGCCCTGTGGGTGACCGGGAAGGAAGGGAGATAGTGACCAAGGACTGAACACTATGTTCATCAGCTAATGCCTAGGGAATTCATTTTTGCTTTGTGCAGGATTTGGGTGCATGATTCCCCAAACCTCTGGGGAGTCACAGATGGCTATAGGGAGAAGGAAGGGACAGGAAAATGTCCTTCCCTGACCTACCTTATATTACCTTATGATCAAAGTCATATTTTCATTTCTGGTTTTCCCATACTTTTGTCTTTCTGTCATGAAAAGTGGTCTACTTATATGTTTAGAAGAGGGTATTGGAATAAGAATCATCTGTGCCTTGAAAATCAGCTGGAACCTATCTTTAGAGACTGGAAATGAGCAATACTATACTGTATGTCACTCCATAAATAGCAAATTCAATTAGGAATGGAATACGGTACTACATGCACTTTAAACATATCTTCCTTTTTTGTCTGTGTATTCAATTAGTGGTGACCTACAAGGAGACTTGACCTCATTCATTCTGTTAAAATAACTTCACACAATGTAGCTCTGTATGCAAGTGTTTTCTGGGAATCTGCTGCTAGTATTGGATAAAGCAGCTGGTTGTTTTTTTATTTGCCTTTCAGCCTATGGGCATTTTGTAACATGTTCTTGTCTTTTGCGGTTGGGTTCACTCCATCAATGCAACTTCTGCACCGTGTTGAGGAACAGATGCAGAGTGGGCACATCTTATTTTGAAATTCCATTGGCCTTTTCACCTCCTTTAGTGTGTTGTCACAAGAACCAAGTTTTACTGGCTGGAAAGGTAATGACAGATGGAAGGAAGCGTTAAGCAGTAATGTGCTTGTGTGTGTGTGTGTGTGTGTGTGTGTGTGTGTGTGTGTGTGGTGTGCCTTGACTTCACTGGCATGTTCCATATATTGAACTGCAGGAGATGTCCCTAGGCAGATATGCTGTTTGTTGGATTAGAAAGAGATAAATAATGGAATCTTGCTGTTCAATGCATCTTAGCAGCTTTGGAGACTACAATACATGTCTGCAATACACCAGGACTGGGATTAAATAAAGGCCTATTTGTGATACTAATATTGAGGTTAGCAATCATGATATGGTTTTATTAAAAATAAATGAAAGGAAGGAGCATCCTCGGGAATGCAGGGGTATAAGTTCTCCCTCCCCAGTTAGGTAGAACTCTCTATACATGCTAATCACCATTAGGAAAACATCTCATTGGTCCCACACTACTTTCTCTACAATCTACATCATGCATAATTGTATAAGTTTCTATCATGTTCCCTGTTACTCACACCCATAGATTGTAACCTTTCCTCATAAGGGAGTTGCTATAGACTCTTCATCAATGTTGTTGCCTTTTCTGCCCCCTTTCCAGCTTTATGCTGTTCTTTTTGAGATGCGGTGACCAAAGCTTTTGTTATCATTATTACTGAGCAACCTCATACCCACCAAGAGCTGTGTGTTCAGTGCTGTGGGTCCAGTTTTCTGGAACTTCCTACCAGTTGAGGTCAGACAGGCCCTCCCTGTTCTGGAACTTCCTACCAGTTGAGGTCAGACAGGCCCTCCCTGTTGAACATCTGATGCCTACTGGATACTTTTAAAATTCCAACTCACAGTTTAATTAACGTTTGATTTTATATTTTTAACGGATTTTCTGTATTGCGTATTTTTTTTGCACAAAAAGACCATAGTAGTTAAGGGAATATATGTTGTTGTTTAGTCGTGTCCGAATCTTCGTGACCCCATGGGCCAGAGCACGCCAGGCTCTGTTCTTTTTTATATAAATTGTTTAAATAAATAAAAAAAAATCTTTTCCTGAGCTGGCACTGCCTTTTCAAATCCCTTCACTGTATATATGGAGTTAGGAACCTTCTCCTACCCAAATGTGCATCACTTTATACTTACTATTTAAGCAAAGGTTGGGAGGCCATTTTTCAGGAATGCTTTAGTAGTGGATTTCATCCATTGGTAGAGAGCTGAACTGGATAATTTGGGGGCCTTCCAACCATGATTCTACTTTCATTAAACCACATTTGCCATTTCGTTGCTCATTTGCTCAGGTTGCATGGGAGAGATCCTTCTGTTTTCAATATTTGGCATCATCAGAGAACTTGTCCAACTAGCTACTCACCTCACCACATTTATTTCTAAACAAACTCAAAAATCACCAATCAAAAATGCAGATCCTTGACAGACACCACTTTTTACAACCTTCCATTACAAGAACTGTTCAATCTATAAGCGGACCTATTGTGCATTACTTCTTTTATTTTGAAGCATGTGCTTCATCCGAAACCTAAATACCAAGGTGGTGTATTCGTACATTATTAAAACAATTGGAAAAAAATATCAAAATAATGATGTCTGAGAAAAGAACTTATACTCTTATTCCATAACTGCTAAATTTATTCTGGATCCTTTAGTGAGGGACTATATGAAAAGCATTTTGAACATTCAGGTATATACTATGTCACCCCTATACACATTTTGTTGGCACTCTTAGATAAATCAAAAAACTTACTGGGAAAATTTGACTTTGGAAAAGCCATGTTGATTATTCTACAGTAAGACTTGTTCTCTATACTTGATGTCATGTTCAGCAACCTACTGTGTATGCCAATTGACCACTATAGTTGAATTAAATGTTGTTTCAAAACAGATTTTCATTTGTTCTGAGCTATTATTATAACAAACATTAACAGGCGTGGATAACAACCTTTCGTTAAAGCTTTTGGGATTCTGCTCATTGTGAATATAGGACTGTTTACCATTCAACATTTCACAGCTAGAAATTGGTGGGGTAGGGGAACTGTAACTTCACCGTTTTATACCAATGATAGGCATTCTGAAAATGTGATGCTTGGGAGCAGAACTCATTCAAAAATGCATAGAAATGGAAAATATGGCAGATAACGTTGTTTGAAAATCCAAGCGGCCATCTTGAAATCAGCCGCTACTTCCATTGAATCCTCTGCATGTTTACTCCATGTAGTCTTTGCAGGAATGCATTCATGAATTGCATCAAGTTATTTTTAAAAGCAGAAAGATGCCTATGTTCTATTAAGTAGGTCCTTTAATTATTCTGCACAGGGAAAGTTAAAATGTAGGTTATATCGCTGTTTAAAATACTCTATTCAAATTATGTAGATAAAAGTGTCTTTCCCCTTCCCTTTTTACAATACATTCACTTTCTTGATAATCTCATTTATGTAGAAATAAGTAATAAGATGCAGGAATCAGCCGAGGGAGACCATAAGGGTACTCCTCACATGGAAGCTGGGTGCAGCCAAAGCCATGGGAGCCAAATTTAATGAGACAGGTACTGCCAGGGAAGCACATAAGCCATAAATTAGCATCATAAGAAAGAAGACACATAAAAGGACCACAGAGAAAATAAAACATGTTTGACTGGTAAAATACAGTGGTCTCCAGCTGAGGGCAATCACAGACTCTTCACAATGAAAAGCAGCAGACAGAAGAGCATTTATTTATCATCCAAATGAGCTCATGATGTTGCAGATATAAACTTAGAACCTTAAAGCTTGCTATCCGCAAGGGGAGAACTGCAAGCTGCCTCCTGTTAGGAAGTGCTGGGGAAGGCAATGCTGGTTAAATCCTCTTCCTCAGTCTCCTAGCTCTTGCAGCTGTGAGTGCCACTCTTACTACAGAAACCTGAAGAGGACATCGGATCTTATGCATTTTATCTGTCTGGGCAACCTGTTGCAGAGAGGAGGCTACCAGCACCTTTCTTTGCCATTCCACATGACTAGTCTTTGATCTAGGATGTTCAAATATAATCACTTGTGCGTTAAGGGATGTGGATGAGCTTGGCCACACTTACTTACTTACTTACTTACTTACTTACTTACTTACTTACTTACTTACTTACTTACTTACCGGTGCTTACTTTCCTTTCTTTCAAGTTGAGATTCAGGGCATCTAAGAAAACCAACATTACAAACAAGTTTAAAGCAATGATTAAAATGCATTAAAACACAAGACCTGTGTGAATAAGAGGGTCTCCGCTTAGCGTGCTAGCCTCTATGGCTCGCCACACTCCTGGTTGACAGTGGGTCTCCCAGCCATGTCCCCATTCCAACCAGAGTGCTCCTCATTAGAAGTCTGATGTGCTGGACTAGATGAATCCAGCATGGCTCTTCGTATGGCTGTATTGCAAAGCCCACTTGCAGAAAGGAGAAAGTAAACCCTGAAAATATTCCAGAGGGGATTGAAATGGTGCTGAAAACAACTACCTATTTTTGTTTTCATCCAAGCAACAAAATGAAATCAGAATGGTTGGTGGCTCAGCACTAGTTGACATGTGAAAGACCTTGTATTACATCAATGTTTGACCACAAGGACCTCATCAATAAAGAATGCAGAGAAGTGCGCCTCTTGGAAATTTGGAGGATTTGATTCTGACTGAGAAGCTTCAATTATAATATATGTAATTAAATAATGAGCATCTGAATACAGCTGTATTTAGGAGAAATTGGCTTCTTTCTTCCCTTCCCTCGATTATTCCTTCTTCTGTTCTGTCTCTTTCTTTGATGTGTACTCTTTCATCAAGAAGTATTTATATACAGGAGGGGTCTGTAGATGTGCTGCAAAATAAAGAGGTAATTGAAATCTCCCAGTGCCCTTTGGTTCCTTAATCTTTGATTATTCTAATGTCTGCAATTATGGTTGCTCATTATCCACAGAAGTTGCTTTTATGATGAGAGAAAATTTAATTGTGTGCTGCAGTGTTTACTGTTAGAACCTTATTTTTACCAATATACAACCACATCAATGACATGCCTTTGACATTTACACAAACAGTGGTGGTAGAAGTGTTTTTTCCCCCATTATCCCCCCCCCCTTTGCTTTCTTTAGCCTTCGTTGCAACATACTTTCTGCTGTAAAAAGACAGATGTTTGTAGAATATTTCTTGTAGGTAGAGGCATACATCATAGAACTGCATCATATAATTTGGGGATGTGTGAACTTTGAAGGAATAGCAGCATTTCAGTTTGCATATCATTTTGAGAAATGTCAATTAGGATTGTTTCACATAATACGTGAACCAAAACAAACTTCTCCCCAGTCCTGATTTATTATCCATGCCTGCTAAAAAATGTCCTTTACATTTCTGTTTGCTTTAGAATACTGTCCCAGAACACTTCCATATATTTAATGATGCCTTGAGGCAACAAGTCTAGTTTGGGTTCAGTATGTCTGTAATCTTGGCGATATTAAAGTATCATCATGTATCCATTTCCTGGAAAAGCACTATTTATTGGGTAATTAGAGGTCTACCCCCAACCCAATGTGCTTACCACCTGTCATCTATTGAATTTCTTTCTACAGCAATAATAATAATCCTATTGCAAACTGAATTTAAATCTGCAACTCCTCCTTCTCCAGATTAGCTGGTAAGCTTAGTTGAAGAGAGTCTATACCAGGGGTCCCCAGACTTACCGGGCTTCGGGCCGGTGCCCGCCGCGCCGACCGCGCGGCGGGCCAGAGAGCAAGGGAGTGCGCGCACAGTGGGCCGGAGGGCGGGGGAGTGCGCGCCCGTGCGCATGCGCACACGCACACGGTCAGAAAAAAATCGCCGAAAATCGCTTGTGCGCATGCGTATGGGCCTCCCCCGACCCGGAAGTGCATCGGAAATGACCTCTTCTGGGTCGGGAGAGGCCCATACGCATGCGCACAAAGGATTTTCGGCGATTTTTTGCCGATTTTGAAGATCGCCGCCGCGCCGCGCGCCGTAAGAGCGGGCGGCGGCAGCGGGCGGCGGGGGGCGTCGCGGGCCGGATTGGGAGGCTAATTGGGCCGCATCCGGCCCGGGGGCCGTAGTCTGGGGACCCCTGGTCTATACAATCAAATGCCTACTTTGCAATAGAATTAACTATCCACAAAAGAATGATGGAAGTATGCAAGCTTGCTATTTTACTCCGGTATTTCTACTCACTCTCTAGGACCAACAATCAGAAGCCAATGAAAAGGCTGGCACTTATTTTACTTTTTTTTACAAGCCAGCTCTGTGTTATGATTCCCAGCAGCAAATATTACACTCGTAATGCAAAGAAGACTTTTAGTGTACATATCTCATTGCTACCTACTTCCTCCCACATATACCAATTATTAGCTATATTATCTGCTTTGTGAGCCCTTTCTCTGAAACTAAAAGAAACCTTTCCAGAATTTTCAAAGCAAATAACCTAGCTAGATGCCTGAGAAATTTCACACCACAGTGCCTTTCTTTCTAGCTACAATTGGTGAGTGACCTTATAATTGTATAAGCTAAACAACAGGTTCTAAAACCTATAAATGCTGTTCAGTAGCTAGATTGGCAGTGGTTCTCCACTAATTAACTAACTGGGAAATTTATACACAGCTAAATATTAGTAAACAATATGCTGGTGTACAACAATATAAATATAATAAGACAGATAAAGAATAAAGACAGGTTTCCAAAATAATTTATTGTTTTTGAAAATGTGATTAAGGCTGTTCATTTTTAGCTTTTTTTCTGAAAATAAATTTTATTCCATTTTCCAAATTTAACAAATTAACAAAACCAATCTTTTATACAAAACATCTTATGTTTTCATCTTTTACCTTGCTCCGCCGAGCTATGACTTCACCCCCTCCCTTCATGCGAGTTTCTTATTAATTCCCTTTTTTGCAGTTCCTTTTTGACATATTGGTCAATTCATAGGATTTATTTCAATCCTGCAAGAGTTTTTAACGATCTACAGTTTTTCTCCATATAGTCCACATATTTACTCCAGTCCTTTTGAAACCTTGTCTCCCCCTGGTCACGGATTTTGCATGTCAATCTAGCAAGTTCAGCGTAGTCCATCATTTTTGTCTGCCACTCCTCAATTGTAGGTAATTCCTGTAATTTCCATTTTTGGGCTAGCAAAGTCCTAGCCGTGGTTGTTGCATACATAAACAGTATTTGATCTTCTTTTCTAATCTCTCCTCCCATTATTCCTAACAAAAATGCTTCTGGTTTTTTTTGGAAAAGTATATCTAAACATCTTTTTCAATTCATTATATAACATTTCCCAAAATCTTTTAACTTTTTCGCATGTCCACCACATATGATAAAATTCACCATCTCTCTCCTTACATTTCCAGCATACTTTATCACTCATTCTATACATTTTAGCTAATTTAACTGGAGTTAAATACCATCTGTACATCATCTTATATACATTTTCTTTTAAGGTAGTACATGCTGTAAATCTTAAGGTTTGATTCCATAGTTTCAACCACGCATCATAATCAATATTGTGCCCAAAATCCTTTGCCCATTTAATCATCACCTCTTTTGTTAACTCATCTTTTGTATACCACTCTAACAACAGGTCATACATTTTTGCCAAAAGCTTTGTTTTGCCTTCTAGCACTTCTATTTGAAATTTGGATCTTTTATCCTCAAAACCTATTTTTCTATCCTCTCTAAGCACATCATTTATTTGATGATATTCTATCCATCCTGTTAATACTCCTTTGATTTCATCAAAAGGTTTTAAACTCCATCCTTTTTCAGTTTTCGTCAAGATTTCCTCATACGTGGCCCGCCTCCTCTCCATATTTACTTTCTTGACTGTTAATACCTCTGCTGGTGAAACCCACCAGGGTGTTTTAGTCTCTAACAGCCTTTTATTTCTTTCCCACACCTTGTATAAGGATCTTCTTATCACATGATTCGTAAACCCGGTGTGTGATTTCTTTTTATCATAGCATAGATATGCATGCCATCCAAATCTATTGTTAAAACCTTCCAAATCTAGCAAGTCCGTGTTCTCTAAAGTTATCCATTCTTTTATCCAACAGATACAAGATGCTTCATAATAAAGTCTCAGGTCTGGTAGAGCGAATCCACCTCTTTCTTTCTTATCTACCAAAATTTTATACTTTATTCTAGGTTTTTTCCCCTGCCAGACAAATCTTGACAAAATCTTTTGCCATTCTTGAAATTGCCTTGTACCCTTCACAGCAGGTATAGTTTGAAATAGGAATAACATCTTAGGTAATATATTCATCTTTATTGCTGCAATCCTTCCTAAGAATGACATTTTCATATTAGTCCATCTTTCCAGGTCTTTCTTTATTTCCTTCCATACTTGTTTGTAGTTATCACTATAAAGATTAATATTCTTTGCTGTCATCCATATTCCCAGGTATTTTACTTTTTTAGCCACGTCGAATCCATATTTTAACTGTAATTCCTGTTTTTCTTCTTTTGTCATATTCATTACCATAACCTTGGTTTTTTGTCTATTTAATTTAAATCCTGCCAGTTGGCCAAATTTCTCCATTACTTCTATTGCTTCTGCAACACTTTCCTTTGGGTTTTCCAATGTTAAAACTAAATCATCTGCGAAGGCTTTCACTTTGAATTGTTTTGCACCTACTTTAATACCTCTAATTGTAGATAGGTCTCTTAATCTATTCAATAATATTTCCAGGACCATGATGAATAATAACGGTGATAAAGGACATCCCTGTCTAGTTCCTTTTGTAATTTCAAAATATTCTGTTAGGGAAGGCTGTTCATTTTTAAATGTGAACTGAATATATATATTTTTCTCCATCATTGTGGGAAGAATAGGTTTAGTGATGGCCATGGTATATAAACAAAAGCTACATGAATATCTGTTGCTGGAAGGTAATCAACAGAGAAGAGCTTTTGCCCTCGTGCAAAGGAAGCAGCATATGGCTCAGGGGATCCCAAACTAAGGCCCGGGGGCCGGATGCGCCCCAATCACCTTCTAAATCCGGCCTGCGGACGGTCCAGGAATCAGCATGTCTTTACATAAGTGGAATGTGTCCTTTTAAAATGCATCTCTGGGTTATTTGTGGGGCCTGCCTGATGTTTTTACATGAGTAAAATGTGTACTTTTATTTAAAATGCATCTCTGGGTTATTTGTGGGGTATAGGAATTCGTCCACACCCCACACACCCCACAATATAGTCCGGCCCCCCACAAGGCCTGAGGGACAATGCTGAAAGCGTTTGCTGACCTCTGCGAGTGGCTGGTCGAGGCAGGATGCTGGTCAAATTTGTCTCTGATCTGGTACAACTTCCCAAAATTCTTGGTTGTTACATTAATCTTAATTTAGTGGGTCCAATGATCAAGAACGTGGTTTCTGCATACGTTGTAGAGCAGGCATCCCCAAACTGCAGCCCTCCAGATGTTTTGGCCTACAACTCCCATGATCCCTAGCTAAGAGGACCAGTGATGAGGGATGATGGGAATTGTAGTCCAAAACATCTGGAAGGCTGAAGTTTCGGGATGCTGAAGAAAGTGAGGGGCATATAATTAATAATAATAATAATAATAATAATAATAATATATTATTATTATTATTATTATTATTATTATTATTATTATTATTATTATTATTATTTATACGCCACCCATCTGGCTGGGTTTCCCCAGCCACTCTGGGCGGCTTCCAACAGAAAAATAAAATACAATAATCTATTAAACATTAAATAATATATTAAACATTTAGACTCCCTAAACAGGGCTGCCTTCAGATGTCTTCTAAAAGATGGGGTTCATCATCCCCCTGGGAAGGTAACCCATGCAGGAGAAGGAAAACTCTGGTCCTAAATGTCCACTGCCTTGCATTTTATTCTCTTTGGGAGAATAAAATGCTAAGGAGCAAACTCTACAGAAATCTCTACAGAGATTTATCTACACTCTACACACAGAGAAATCTCTACACTCTACAGAGTGTAGCCCCTAAAATGGTTGGATGGGCCCTTGTATGCCTCCTTCTGACAACTCCTGCAGCCAAGGTTGTAAACAACAACAACAACACCAACAACACCAACAACAATTTATTCATAGCCCGTCCATCTGGCTGGGTTTCCCTAGCCACTCTGGGTGGCTCCCAATAGAATATTAAAAACACGATAAAACATCAAACATTAAAAACTTCCCTAAACAGGGCTGCCTTCAGATGTTTTCTAAAAGCCATGTAGTTGCTTATTTCTTTGACATCTGATGGGAGGCTTTCCTTTGGACCACATCAGCCAGGCTGGGTGGGTGGGTGGGTGGGTCTCGTCATCTGGACAGCCCAGGAACTCCATACACACAGCTCAGGCTTCTGCACCTTGGAAGGTCACTTCAGGGCTTGCTAACACAGCAGTTTGAATTCCCCTACCCCCAGAGGTGCACTCCATTGTCTCTCAAAACTTATGGATGTCAACAACAGAGAGAAGCAGTGAACAGGAGTAAAAATAAAAATGAAATAAAAAGATATGTGGTTATATACTGTGGTGTCTATGCACAAGTACACCGAACTCCCCCCCCCCATGCAACCCCTCTTTACCAGTGTCCTCCAAATCTTCTCTTGTGGGTGCAGTGAGAAAGAGTAGAAGAGAAATTTCCATTAGATGATGTTCTGTTGCACAAGCAAAGTCTTCTTGTGTGATGTTGGATGATTTCAAGCACCCTGAAATTCCTGTGTGTGTGTGTGTGTGTGTGTGTGTGTGTACAAGCTCAAAATGTCACATGTTAAATACAGCACTACCCTAAGGATTATTAAACACAGACTAAAACAAAATCCAGCTATTCGGGTGCATTTAACCAAAACGAGCATGTGGGGGGGGGGAGCATTGTTTAAGAGGTAACTAATCTATGTGAAATCATCTCCTGAAAAATCTCTTCAAAATTTACTGCCCAGTGGTGGTAAATGTACTTCAATAATAGAAGCACATTCCTGCCAAGACAGTGTGAAAGACATTTGAAAGGCATAAAAATAACAGAATGGTCTCATAATAAAACAGAGGGAGGGTGGTGGAATACTGGATTTCCTAACAAGCAAATCTGACACTCTGTGTATCAATCATGCTCGTTTGCTGATGTCTAGAAAATTGAGCAAGTAAGATCTTGACAGCCAAAGCATGTGTTATAATTGTTTTAAGCTTCTGGCTGGTAAATTAGTCAGAGGTTGATCAACAGAAGCAAAGCCAATCTGCAGAGGGTCCCCCACCCACTTTGAACTGCACTTTGAACTCCTGAAAGGAGAAGGCTGATGTTGAGCCTTTCACAGCAATTTTGGAGGTAAGAGGTACAACGATTTTGCTACTACTACATGCATCCTTTGTTGAATCGAGCTAGACAAATGGAACTCTTTTACTCATTCTATGGAGGGGGTAGGGGAAGCACCAAGCAAGAAACATTTTCCAGTTTCCATAATATCTTTAACTAACTTTAGGATGCTGAGATGTACATACAGCGTGGTACCTGTTCTATTGTGGAAGAGGAAGAGATGTCTCAGATCTGCAACGTTTAAAAGTACCGTCCTTATTCTTGCTCTGTTTTCACTGTGAAATGAGAGGTTTCTCATTGTTCCTCTCCCAAATCCCCAGCAGTTGGTTCCTCAATGTCTGGGTGCGATAAATCCCATCCTGTTTGTTACTGCTCAGCCTAGCACGCCTGCTTACCTTATTCCAACTCTGCCGGGATTACCATATTTCACCCTTTCTCTATAACCTTGATTCTCAAATCTCCCATTGGCATGGGGGAAAATGCTTGGTTTAGAAGCTGAGCAAATTGTACTGAATGGCTTGTCACATTGAGACAGCTGCTGTAAATCCTACTTAAATGTTGTTGCATGTAGGGCATTGCCCTGTTGAAAGCAGAGCTACACTGTTAACCTCATCCCTATCACTGGGTCTTGTTCTTTCACTCACCACATGATGTGCACGATTGTCGGCAGAGAAATTCAAATGTGAAAGCTTCTATTTGGCCATTCGGCTATTGGGGAAACCCTATTGTACAGTAGTCCTGATTGTGCAGTGTCCCCACACATGAGAGAAGCACACAAAATGTGTGCTTGTTGCAGGAAGAAGGTCTTATGGTTAAGGATGTCAGAGAATTCCAACCAAAACAGAAACATTGAAGGTGTTAGGGGAGCCTCCCTGGGGAGAGCATTCCATAAATGGGGAGCCACCATTTGTGTTTCCTTGGCATTGAAATAAACGGGGTAGAATAATGTAATGACAACATAATGTGCATAACTAACTGCATAAGCTATATAATTTCACAATAGCAGACAATGAGACAGATAATGTAGTTTTTGGCAGCAGATGCACTGTAGCAAAACAGAAACAGAACAGAACAGAACATAGAATCATAGAATCATAGAGTTGGATGAGACCACAAGGGTCATCCAGTCCAACCCCGTGCCAAGCAGGAAACACTATCAAAGCATTCCTGACAGATGACTGTCAAGCCTCCGCTTAAAGACCTCCAAAGAAGGAGACTCCACCACACTCCTTGGCAGCAAATTCCACTGCCGAACACCTCTTACTGTCAGGAAGTTCTTCCTAATGTTTAGGTGGAATCTTCTTTCTTGAAGCTTGAATCCAATGCTCCGTGTCCGCTTCTCTGGAGCAGCAGAAAACCACCTTTCACCCTCTTTTACATATATGACATCCTTTTATATATTTGAATATAGCTATCATATCACCCCTTAACCATCTCTTCTCCAGGCTAAATATACCCAGTTCCCTAAGCCGTTCCTCATAAGGCATTGTTTCCAGGCCTTTGACCATTTTGGTTGCCCTCTTCTTGAACTGTGGTGCCCAGAACTGGACAGAGTATTCCAGGTGAGGTCTGACCAGAGCAGAATACAGTGGTACTATTAGTTCCCTTGATCTAGATGCTATACTCCTATTGATGCAGCCCAGAATTGCATTGGCTTTTTTAGCTGCTGCATCACACTGTTGACTCATGTCAAGTTTGTGGTCTTCCGAGACTCCTAGATCCTTTTCACATGTACTGCTCTCAAGCCAGGTGTCTCCCATCCTGTATTTATGCCTTTCATTTTTTTTTTTTTTTGCCCAAGTGTAGTACTTTACATTTCTCCCTGTTAAAATTCATCTTGTTTGCTTTGGCCCAGTTGTCTAATCTGTTAAGGTCATTTTGAAGTGTGATCCTGTCCTCTGGGGTATTAGCCTCCCCTCCTTCTTGCATTCTGCTAGGGGTAGGAATAAAGACAGATATGCCCTATCTATGGGCTACAGAAAGTGAGGGAAAGTGGTAAAGAAAGGATTATGTACACCAGGCTCACATGACTGTTTGTTTTTTTTTTGTCCATAGGAAATTGCTTCTGATAGATATCACCCAAAGGCTCAGCATCACACAGCCAGGTGTGTCTGTGAATTTCCGCCACCCATCCAGCATTCCTAAGTATAAGATAGTAGATTTGACAAAGTTCTGTGCAGCTATAAACAGTCACACTCTTCAGTTAAAGCAATGAAATCATTCCATTCAGGTTATTCCCCACCCTTAAAATATGCAGCTATTGACAAGGGCTTCATTACAAATGAATTAAAATGCTGTCCCTGTGCTGACTTTGAAAAAATATGAGCTACAAGTGCAGCCTGCAGAACTGACAAGAATCCAATCCCACTGCTGAGCGTAATGGGACTGGAAAATTGGCTGTAATTAATAACTTAATCTACACATTCCATCTGTGAAGCAGCAAGATGGCATCTTACAGCAGCGCTGTGGCAAAGCATACTACATTGTATTTAAATGAATGCAAAAGGGTGTGATCCTGCTTCCTCTGATCCTGAAGAGCAAGGTGCAGAGGGGGGTGGGTTTCCGACACAACTGCGGACTAATCTTCCCTTTCCCCATTGTGTTGCTCACTCATAGGGCATGGGAGTGTTCTTCTGGGTGAACTGCAACATTGCCAGGCCATTTACAACAAATTTAAGGCCCCTACCTTACCTTGAATCATTCAATGAGTATAGACTACTCAAAGTGGAAGAGTTACCCAGTGGACACTTAAGAGGTGAAAGGGGATGGCCTCCCTCAGCTCACCATCAATGGATCGTATACAGCAGAACAGAAACATGCCCAAGCATGGGAGGAATGTGGGATCAGATATAGTGCACTGGCCCTCCCCACTTGGAGGACTTTTCTTTTACAACAAACTCTGGTCAGTTACACAAGTCAGCTTTGTAACTCATTGCTTTAAACTGACTTGTTTTGAAACTTACCTGAATTCATGCAAATGCAGCCATGATGCAGAAATAGGGAAAAATAATTTTGTGGAAGGGATTGAATCATTATAGACATCGAAATCTGTTCAATAGATTGCATGACGCTGCTGGAAAAATGGCAATCACTCGTAAATGTCTGGCTTATTTTTTAGCAAAACAAAATAAGCCTCCTGCTTTCCCCTATGTACTTCCTCTATTTAGGAAATATGAAGTCTAACATCTATAAATTATAGCAGAATGCTGTTATTTCTTTGACACAATAAGAGCTGCAATAATTTCTTTTAATGATGTCACTTAAAGCAAAATTTAAATATAATTATACTTTATGATGGTTCCAATTAACATGTCAAATAACTGTAAAGCTAAGAGTTTAAAAGTCCAAAGCTGTATTATGATGATAGTCTGTCATGTTACTCTTGTGCCTAGGGGTCTTGGTCTATGATCAACATCCTGCTGAGTTAGCTGATGGATAGAGTTGTACTTGGGAGGAATAAATAGGCACTTACATTTGTGTTTAATGGAGAACCGAAGTGGGAGGAATAGATAACAAGTAAAATGATAAATAATGTGTGACATCCCGTTCTGAAATCAACATAATATTAGCTGGCTTCTTCAGAAAATCCAAGGATATTTGACATTAGTTCCGACAGTGCTCTACAAAATTCTACATGATGTATTATATCTGTAGAGTAAAATTAGAAAAGTCAGTTAATTGATATACATTTGAACTTGTATGTAAAACAGCATTAATATCTTGAGGAAGCGGTTGAATCCAAACTGTTCATATGTGCTGATTATTATTATTATTATTATTATTATTATTATTATTATTATTATTATTTTACTGTGCTGTCACAAAGGGAACACAGGTGGCAAAAGAAAATTGTCCAAACAGGCTAGTTTCCCTCTGATTTAAATATGGAGGTGAACATTCAGACGTATCTCACATTGAAAGCAATAGACAGTGTATCTTTTGGTGTTCATTCAGGGCAGTGTTCCAGTGCATGTTTGATTTACATCAGTTGTTTCTGAAAGAGGGGGCATTCAAGACACTCTGGTTTCCATGGATATCTGAGATCATGTGGCACACATATCAAAGTCTCCAAGGAAATGTGCAGGTTGCATTACAGACATCCTGTATCCCATGTGCTTAACTTCAGTCCCAAAATGTAGTACTAACCACATCCCGAAATAACTGTGGTCTTCGATAGATCTAATGTAGATGTGACGTTAAAAATTGTCCTTTTTTGATAACTGGGTTACAAAGTAACCCAAAGTAGAATTTAGTGGGGGGGGGAATAAAAGTTATATGGATATTATTTTATTACTACCTTTTAGCACAGAAAAGCAGTAATAATGATGTAGTGGATTTTTTATGTTTGTTTATTAAAAATAAAGTGCTTTAAATCTTTAGACCTGAATACTGCCATGGTACACCTTGGGATAATTCCCATTTTATTGGTACTGCAGTGTTTTAGTTGCAGGTAAAAGCACTATATCAAGAGAAATAATGCATTGATTTAAATAGTTCTGTGTAAGTTGGGGCAACTATGTAAAGCTGATTTTTGCAGACAGAAATCAATGAATTTCTAATATGCTGAAAATTATGTTGCCAAGAGGAATCCCTGTACCCTATTCATTTTCTGTGAGAACAGAACTGTGATTATTAGTGGTGAACAAATCACTATTAGGCTTGCAACTAAGTTAGGTGTATGCTAGGTGTATTTTGATGGAAATGTGTATTTATATTGATTTATTTCAACAATTTTTATACTGCTGAACCCCGTAGGCTCTACATGCTCTACAATAAGATTACAAAAAGATACACTCGGATGAAAGCAGTTAAAATGAGCCATAAAAATAAAATGACCAGACCCAAGATTGGGAAACACTTGACTACTTCATAGCAATTTCCGCAACTTGATGGTGGATAAGGCACTGGGTTGGATCTTTAGTCTAGGTAAAAGTGAGGTGGGAGCCCTCTCCTCAGTCCAAGGAATTAGGGTAACCCATCCAGGGGGTTAATGACTTTTAATGACTGCAATTGGTTTTGCAGGAAAAAGCAAGGGGTGAGGTGCTTTTTCCTGCAAGACCAATTGCAGTCATTAACAGTCGTTAACAGTCATCAACAGGTTTACCACACCTATCAGCCAATCACCCATTCCCACCACCCTTCTGAGTAATACCCCTCCCCACCCTCTGACTACGGTATACATAGGGTCTGGTGACTTCTGTTTCAGTGTATCTGAAGAAGTGTGCATGCACACGAAAGCTCATACCTATGACAAACTTAGTTGGTCTCTAAGGTGCTACTGGAAGGATTTTTTAAATTTTGTTTTGACTACGTCAGACCAACATGGCTACCTACCTGCAACTGGACAATAATGGTTGAGTGGACCAACTTATGAACAAGCATGTAATTGTGTTTAAGCTTATGTCTCCCCCCACATGCTCCCAACCCCACCCATTGTTACACTGCTGTAACATTATGCTAATAGAATTGTGTTGTGAAAATACGCTGCTACACCATCACATCTTTGAAACACAGAGAAAACTGGTATGTCAGGGAAAAGGGCTCCAGCCAAACCCTTTGGTGGATATCTAAGTTTTCTATGTACAGGCATGCTATTTATTTATTTATTTATTTATTTATTTATTTAGAGTATTCAGTGATGTGAATCAGTCTCCCTGATTCTGTAATGTGTATTGGCAAAGTGCTGTTATGTTCCAAAACTCTGGAGTGGGGGGGGGGGAATTAAAATGAAAGGAAGGAAAGCTTTGGCCAGTTTTCTAAACAGTCACCAAGGAATTAGCCCTCTAGACTTCCTGAGAGAGGATTACAGGACAAGGAATAATTGCTCCTCTGTGTTGTTTAAACAAGGGGACATTGCAAAATGTAATTGTGGCTCAGTGAAATGGGGATGAAAGCAGCCCTGCCAAAAACATAAGCCAACTGGAAGTACTTATGAACCAAGCCTATTAAGATGTTGATGAGAGGGAAGAAAAGTGGTTGGAGCAATATTGTAGTTCGACAAGAAAATTGGGAGCATGCATTTTGAGGAAAACAATATATATTCAGTTAATTAACTAACACACACACACACACACTGCTTACTCAACAGAAGACCTCTAAGTGCTTTAGAAAGTATTCAGTCGCTGAGAACTACAGAGCTATTTTAGACATAAAGGTAAAGGTAAAGGGACCCCTGACCATTAGGTCCAGTCGTGACCGACTCTGGGGTTGCACGCTCATCTCGCATTATTGGCCGAGGGAGCCGACGTATAGCTTCCAGGTCATGTGGCCAGCATGACAAAGCTGCTTCTGGCAAACCAGAGCAGCACATGGAAACGCCGTTTACCTTCCCGCTGTAGCGGTTCCTATTTATCTACTTGCATTTTGACATGCTTTCGAACTGCTAGGTTGGCAGGAGCTGGGGCCGAGCAACGGGAGCTCACCCCGTCACAGGGATTCGAACCGCCGACCTTCTGATCAGCAAGCCCTAGGCTCAGTGGTTTAACCACAATGCCACCTGGGTCCCTATTATGTCCCTATTTTAGACATAATATTCAATATTTAATGTTTAATATTTGAGGCTCCCATCCTTTCACCAGAAGATCTTTAAAGCCAAATAGCAACAATTTTTGAAAAGTCATTCAGTTTAATTACAGGTCCATTTTCTGTGGATTAAAGCAGACTGCCCTGCCCTAGGTTCACTCAGAAACAGGCAAGCTACCGTATTTTCACAATCATGAAGAAACCGCCAGTGATCATGGGCGGTTGCAAGGTCCCACAATCCTCAAGTGGAGATGACTGTTCCACAGAGAGAACTTGCTGCTTGGACAAGCATCATTTTGAACCTCAAATAATGGGCCGATGATCACAGAATGCAAAGATATGGCAGACAGCTGAGGCTTCCTAGGGGAAGTTCTTCCCCTGGGCTGTGTGGAGTTATTTTTTTTTCAGCTGAGATCATGGTCACTTCAAAGCACTCAAAATATGGGAGTGCAAAGATGTTATACGCTACTCACCCTACTCCAGAGTAGGGATGTTGGACAATTCCAACAGAAGCAGCAGCAGAAATTGCTACAATTCTCATGTTCATCTGAAGTCAGGAACAGAAATCAGGCAAGCAAATACAAGTGGTTATTTTCTGCTTTTTTATAAAAAAAAAATTAAAAATGTTTTACTTCCATTGAAATGCATTTAAATTCTGTAAATTCCCATAGTGGATAGTGAGATGAGTAATGTAGGTTTTATGTAGCAGAAGTTGAACTGTAGTGGAATGGGAACAGCACTGATTTTGACAAATCCAGGATGAGATGGAAATCGCTGTCTTCTAACATCCCTACTCCACGTGAGTAAGAAGTGTGCCTTCCCAATAAAATTCTAGTAGGGGAGCAACACTGACCCCACCCACTTAGAGAATTCTTTTTCCTGAAGTGGGTGTTTCACCTCCTCCAGAGGTATTAAGGAGAGCCATGTGCTTCTGTCCTATGCAATCTAATGGAGTGGTGTCAGCAGAGAATTCAGGCAGGAGTTGTATCATTTGCAATTGCAATGATTGAAAAGCCAAGGATCTTCAGTGCTGTCTGTCTGTCTGTCTGTGTCCTCCCCACCAGGCATTATCAGGGTTTTAGTGTCCTCCAGGTATGGGCAGCAGGGTGTTTTCAAGCACACTGAACTCTAGCCACAGAGAATTTTCTTTCAGGCCAAGATAGTTCCTCTGTGGGGGCACTCCTGAGCTGTGAAAAGCTGGCTCCCCTCCCTGGGGTGTTGGGAATTCTACTGTGGCTAGAGAGGATGTAGAAAGAGGTCACATTTACCTCTTGTTTTTTGGAGAGATTTGCAAACTTGTCAAGCTTGCATAAGGGACCAGGCCCTTCACTAGCATATTCTTCTTTGATTTGTTATGTACACGTTGTGGCGAGTGTGATTGCTGTTTGAGAAACATAAACTCAAAGCTCCCTTGTTCCAAACTCGTCGTGCAGTTCTTTCAGTCCTGGCCACAGTCAGCTTGATATTGAGTGCTGTGAATCAGTCATGCAGTAAAAGGTGGGCTGTGCTAATGGATCCTTTGCTTTAAATTATAAATGACATTTGCGGATTCCTGTGCAAACCTTTAAGTGATGGCTCTCTTAATTACAGTATTGAAGATCTGCCGTTTCCCTCCCTTGCTGAACTGAACTGACCACGACTTTGATCTGTGACTTTATTAGCCATGCCTTTCAGGAGTGTGGAAGTGAGAACTCATTATGGAAAGTCACTTCAGTGATTTCAGAATTAGATTTTCAGTGTCACTGATTGATCCCTGAAGCTCCAAAGCCCTCCATGCCAAACAAGCTGGCCTAAAATAAGAGGATGCTGTATGTATTGGTGAATACAGATATCAGTTGGTGGAACAGGTGTAATAAACGTAACTGCTTTGGTTGGTGACCCTGCAGGGCAGGTTATCAAGTGCAACAGAAGGACCAGACATCACATGAAGAAGATGCAGGTGCACGCTCAAGCCATAGTGTGGTATGAGTGGCAAGGGTTTCATCTCTCATGTTTCCCTCTCCTGAGGGCTATTAATGGTGCAAGCCTATATCTGTTGCATATGGCTACTTAACCAGAATGTGTGAAGAATGCCCTCAGACTTAATTATCTTTATAAAAAGGTAAAGGTAAAGGACCCCTGACAGTTAAGTCCAGTTGTGAACAACTCTGGGGTTGCGGCGCTCATCTCGCTTTACTGGCTGAGGGAGCCGACATTTGTTCACAGACAGTTTTTCCGGGTCATGCAGCCAGCATGACAAAGCCGCTTCTGGTGAACCAGAGCAGCGCACGGAAACGCCGTTTACCTTCCTGCTGTAGTGGTACCTATTTATCTACTTGCACTTTGACGTGCTTTTGAACTGCTAGGTTGGCAGGAGCAGGGACCAAGCAACAGGAGCTCACCCTGTCGCAGGGATTCAAACCGCCGACCTTCCGAATGGCAAGCCCTAGGCTCAGTGGTTTAGACCACAGCACCACCAACGTCCCTCAGTTATCTTTATACCATATGGCATAAAATTTATTTGCTCCTGGACTGTTTCTTTGAGCCTTTACTTTAAAGGTAAGATTTTCTGTTGGGGCATTTCCTTATACCACAAACTCAGCAAGTTGGAGTGTGACTGCTTCCAGAATCTGGTGATTATTAATACTATTTTTTTATTGTGGCAGCTAAATTAACTCCTTAAAAAGAATATTTTGATAATTATCAACAATGCCAATTGAGGGCTCATTTGCATATTTGGTCTGGTGATTTGGTTCATTTCATTAAAAACCTCTGACCGGAATGTGAAAGTTTCTTGGCACGGCCACCACATATGGAAAAGAACTACCGGTAACAGCAAGTTAAGAAAAGTAAGGGAGGAAATGAGTTTCTTCTTGGGGCTAGGATAGCCATGATAGGTAGTTAACTACTCAAAATGAGGTTTTTTTTTCTAATCTTAGTGGGGAAGGGGAGGTGAGGTTTGAGATGAGCAATCCCTGCCTTTTCCCAGAATTCCTGCCCATTCTCACCTTGCCCATCTTGCAAGGACTCTCCTCCCTTCCAGAGGGGAGGGACTGCTAAAAAGGAGAGTTTGGCATGATAGTTTCAACCCTGTGGTCATGGACAAATGCAGGAAACTCGTTAATCGTGTGGTCGCATTTAAGCTGCGTTATTTGAATGGCCGTATGATCGAGCACCCTGACAGCGAGGTGGCTCTGTTTCGTAATGATGGCATTCACCTTTCCGATCAAGGAAATGATGTATGGTTGGCAGATATCACCAAGAGAATTAGGGATTGGTTGCAGCTGTGAGGGTATTGGCGGCGAGCCTCTTTGGGCTCAGGTGGCGGTTAGGCATTGGATTATTCAATATGGGATGTATCTGTGTTGTGTGTCGGAGGTCATGTTAAGGCCATCACCTACCTCCTAGGGGTATCCCGTTAAGGGGATCTGGCGGTCGTGGATCCCGTCCGATGGCCTACCTACTTGGTCCGATGGTTAGGGCCATGGCACAACCCCCGGTGACGTCAGGGGAAGCTTCCAGTTGTATTTGCATCAACAAGCTCCTCCCACTGTTCGTTAACCTTTAAGTGTCTCCACACCGGTAGGGTGGAGTCATGTGTTGCGTTCCTGTCCAATGCCTAAGCCAATACTACTCACATGCTATAACCAATAAAGTTGTGGCCTTTATTTACCCATTACCCTAAAATCGCATGTCCTTGTGTCTTATTTACTCCACACAGGTGGCGGGTCATCAACATGCAAATTAAGACTTTGGGAGAACTCTTAATTTCCTGGTGAGCAAATGACTATAACTGGCCATCCTGTTTGCTTTTCACTCTGTGTGTTTGGCTTAACAAAAGGGTGAAATAAAAAAATTCCTTCAGTAGCACCTTAAAGACCAACTAAGTTTTTATTTTGGTATGAGCTTTTGTGTGCATGCACACTTCTTCAGATACACTTGAAACAGAAGAGTCAGACCTGTAACTAAAAGGGTGAAATACTGTGATGCTGAATCTGTGAAATGTGATGCTGAATCTGTGAAGACTGTGAAAACTGAATCTGGCCATCTCTTTGATGGCTCCACATTCAGGAGTCTGAATAGACCTTGCTAACAGCTTCATTTGCATCAGTTGACTTTTACAAGGTGTGAGGAGCTCAGGATAACTTCACTGAATGCCTTCAGGACGAGTTTTGAGAGGAGGCAGTTATCAGGTTTGTAACAAGGTTCATGGTGGAGAATATCATGTCGTATTTAAATTATGTCAACCTTTTCTTATGCCACAATCTACAAACCATAGGAATAAGTTCAGATTCACACACAGGCTATATACCTGGTTTAGATCCTACTGACAGGGGTTCTTTTCTTTTCTTACGTATTTATTAAATCTTTATCCCATTGCTCTTCAGTTTTAATGTTTCAGACTAAGTTTTCAATCCGCAAAACACAAGTGTGGCCCGTCAAACACAGCTGGAGATACTTCCAATCAAGCACGCATAGGACTGGACTGTAAATCCAATAAGCCTTGTGTTTAACAAGCATTCCAATTAATTTCAACCAAAGTCCCAGGTTCCCTTTCACTTGAACTACAGCTGTTCATCAAGAGGGGTTAGATAACAAGGCAGCAAAGCAATTTCTTGCAAAAATCAAAAGAACTGGTGGAACAATTAATCTATCTTCTGTGACCACAATGTTTAGTTCTCCAGAATGTGCAGAGAAACCATTTATGTGACTGGGAATTAATGGTTTATATTTATTTACTTCACAAATTAAATATGCCAGGACAATTTTATTTTTTTATAATTGCATTGGAACTGAGTTTGGTAGGGAATCTGGAAAACAAAAATTATTACTGCCTTCCTGTTTGTCTGATAAATCAGATTAGAGAGATTTGTATCCATAATGACATCCAAACATAACAAAGATATCAGCACCTTAATTTTGTGGTCCGTGATAATTACCCTATTTGAAAATGGTTCATCATTGGTAACATTCAGGCTGCATAGAGAACAGTTATCTGAAAGTATTAACTGTGACAGGTAGCAACCATCTTTTAAAAGACACTATAACAGGATACAGAGAAGATTTGTGTTTGCATTTGTTCTGGAAGCTGAAACCAATTGCATTTTAGGTTTGGCAGGGCTTCTAATCTAGTCTTCAAATCTTGTACTTCTTTAGTCAGTGGCTCTTTCACTCAATTACTCAAAGTTCTTTCAGAGCAAATTGTTTTGACTGTGTGTGGATTTGTTTTGCATTCCTTTGCCAAAAAGGGGAAAAAATGTTTGAGAGCAAGTCCTTTCATTTCAGATAGTTTGCATCAGCTCTTAAGCACCGTGGGTTTCCAGTGTTCACTTTTTGGTATTTGCTTTCAGGTGAGGATTTCCCCTCCCCTTTACAAGCACAGATAATTCAATTCTCTGCTCACTTATATTTTGTGCTGATGGTCATTTTAATCTGCTTTCAGTAGAAACCACATGTTTGCAAGGTGCCTGATTGATTTTAAGAGATGGTTACATAAAGGCTTGTGTGCGTAAGAGATGGCAAACATCTAACGATATTTAATGGTGTGATGTGCTTCATAATAGAAAGGATCTTTCAAAATGCAACAGTTTATTTTAGTTAAGTATAGCCCATTAAAGCGACTTCATTTTCTTTGCCAGTACCCTTGCTTCTTATGACCCACATTGATTTCATTATTTTCTTTCTTACAAGGATCCTTTTGTGGTAAGAGCATCATTAAATGAAAGGCAATTTTGATAGCAACCAATGGGATTTTGTTTTATTTTTGTAGGAAAGAGACAACTCGTTTTGCCAAAGCTCAAAGTCGCTGAAATACTGTAGGCTTGACACAGGATCAGATATGTTTTTTGCCTATTCTACTAATAATTGTGTGTGTGTGTGTGGCAAAGGAGTAGAATGGTATAAAAATGGGTGAAGATCTGAGAGCACAGAAGAGAAAATCAATAACCTGCTGACATTGGTATTGTTCGCCATTATCACTGTTTTACTATTAGGAAAAACATGTATAAAATAAAGCGGAGAACACTAAAAATGCAGATTGCAGTCTCATAGGAAACCACATTTTTATTTTGATCTTATTCCCATTTACTAGTGTTCAAAATAAGATTCAGGGTCTAACTCTAGACAGTGAAATGAGATATGAAATGTAAGCACATTCTCCAAGCACCCCAGAGTTTGAGGGAGCCAAAGGGGCGGGGAGTGAGGAAAAGCTGGCTTCTGCTAGCACTTCAGGATGGTTGAATCAGGGTTAAATGTCATCAGTGGGAATTTTTGGGGGGAGTGGAATGGGGAGCAGCAAAATCAAATATTTGTGTTTCACAAAAATTGAGAGTAGTACCTGTACGTTTTGTATCATATCACAGGTTCTACTCCTTGTTTCTCAAGGTGTTTTGCATTGTCCACATTTTTCTTTGGCTTTGATTTTTTTTAAAAAATAAAATAAAAATAAAATTATCAGCCTCATACCTGGCATTGCTTGGCAATTCTGTCAAACCCAAAACTCAGTGCAGCTTTGAAATCATTGATTAAAATCACTGCAGTTTTGAAAGGTGCAGTCCTCTATCCATAGCTGCCAAGTTATCCCTTTTTTAAAGGGATTTTCCCTTATGCTGAATAGGCTTCCTCGTGAGAAAAGGGAAAACTTGGCAGCTATGCCTCTATCTTGATTCAAAATGTCCAATTGCTTGGGTGTCTCATCCTACTAGGCCCTGTAGTACACAGCAAGTATGTGATGTATTGTGAATTGAATCACAGATGGTAGCAATTTTATCTACGCCTTCTTTGGCCCCAGACCACCCAGCATTTTTCTGAGGGCATAGTTTCTTGCCATCCTATGACATGTTGTGGAGGTGATCCATTAGGTTGGATGCAAAACACACTTTGTGCAATTCACTCCTACTGTATCTGTCCCTTATTTGCCCATCGCCTTGTTGGTGTCCTTCATTCCTCACCTCTCTGCTCGTTTTGTATTGCCCTGCCTGCTATCATTAGTGACACATTCCTTGGAGCAAGAAATCCGCAACAACCAGCAAACCCCAGGAGGAGAAAGAAAGAAAGAAAGAAAGAAAGAAAGAAAGAAAGAAAGAAAGAAAGAAAGAAAGAGATGGACCCAATTTTTGTTCAGCTGCATCGAAAAGGAGCATGCTCTTTCCAAATTGAAGCCATACATCCAAGGATAAAGAAGCAATTTAACACTTTTCTATTCATGCTCCTGTGGCCTCCTCCATCACACCTGCACCTGTTTGTGAGGCAGCATAGGATTGTGAGAAATTGTTTTTATGCGAGCTTCAAATGAATGCCTGAAGAACTAGCAATAAATAAATATATAAATGAGGCAAACCTTTATTTATTTATTTTCCCTTGCAGGTTTCCCCCCATCATTCACACTAGCATATTTTGTCATTACTTACATAGTTTTACCGATTTGGTGGTCATTTTTTCCCGGGGAGCCATCTTTCATGTTGAGCTGCTTACTAGGTTTTTAATTATCTTTTTTGCCTGCCTGACAGACTACTTCTCAATGCTGTCTGCCACCGCAGAACAAATTGAATTGAATAGGGCAGACTGGTGAAGGATTTTGAAGTCTGGGACACAAATCCTAGCATGATTTCCTTCAAGGAAATTCATGGTTTTGGGGTTTATTGCAAAGAAATATGAGGCTCGTACTTCAGATGTGTACCAGAATATTCTCTAGTTCTTGATTTATCATGTGCTACTTTCCTAGAGCAAGTTGTGGCCATTAACTTCTCTGTCCATGAATAAAGTGACACAGCTGTGGATCCAGTTGCAATTATTGTTTAATATTGTTGAAGGAAGCATTGGGTTTGGCCTCTGTACTCCCCTACCGTGTTTCCCCTTTTTTAAGACACCGTCTTATAACTTTTTTCCTCAAAAAAACCACAGGGTGGCTTATTTTCGGTGGGTGTCTTAAGTAAGATGCAAAGTGATACACAAAATAAGGAAAATATTTGGTGTGTGCAAGCAGTTTTGCATTTATTTCTATTCTGCTGCTGAGTCTAGTCTTCTTACAACACAAGGAGGCGGCTTGCCGGGTTGTCGCCCAGCAGCGCGCGCGGAGCGCCCCGAGCCTCTGGGAGCCGGAGGAGGCTTGCTGGATCGTTGTTTCCCTTGTGTTTCCTTGATTTCCTAATCCCTTCTTATCCCCGCCCTGTCCCACCCTAACCCTTCCCCACCCCCACTCCCACCCCCTCATCCTCCTAGAGCCATACCTTCACTGCGTGTTCCCTGCTGGGGGGTGCGGCTTGGGGGGGGTAATTTTTTCGGTTGCATAGGCTTCGTCGAGCGGCTTTTTAGCTGCTTGAAGGGGGAGCAGTCCAGAACGCTCCGTTTGCTTGCGCTGGGAGCGAGAGCGCTTTAGTGGCCGGGCTAATTTTAAGCTTTTGCCATGTTTTCCGTGCTCTAGGCTAGCGCTCTGAGCGGGAGCGCTCTAACCGCCGCCAGCTACCGGTATTTGGGCGGCAGGGTGCCATTTTCGCGCGCCTCAGGCCACGTGTCCAGTTTTAGGGCTGGCTTGTGGCGCCTTTGGAGGGGTGCTGTTGTGTGCGGAGGCTTCCACTCCCTCCCCCTCCTTTGTTGAGTCCATTGACAAGCGGCTTGAACCCGCTTGTCAGCGGTTCGCCAGGCTTTTCCTTGTCTGCGCTCTGACAGCCGCCAGTCAGCTGGGCTCGGGGAGGCTTTTGTGACAGCTGCAGGTCGCGCCTTTTTTGCCGAGGGAAGCGCGGAGCGGCTCCTGGCTTGGTGGCAGCGCTTCCTGTTTGGTAGCGTCTCTCAGTCCTCCGCCTTGCGGAAAGCCTCCTCCTCCTCTTCCCCGCCCCAGTTGTCTCCTTTCCTCGCTCCCCGCCTTTTCTCTCTCTCTCACACACACACAGAGGGAGAGACACCGTTCCGTGCGCACGGCTGCTCAGCCATTCTTTCGCGAGCGTGTCACAAACACCGCTCTCCTCCTCCCCCCACCCATCCTTTCTTGCGTGCGTGTGCATGCCTCCTCTGTGCTTCAGGTCAACAGCTCGGCGAGCGCGAGCACCGAAAGAGGGCCGAGCGCGCGGTGCTTGTGCCTCCTCCTGTTTCTCCCCCCCCCCGCCCGTGTGTGAGGGAGAAATTAGCAGTTGAGGGCGAGGACGGATAGAGAGCTGCACGGCGCTTCAGCAGCAGCAACAGCAGCAACCAGTTCCAGGTGCCGAGCCGCGGCAGAAAGAGGAGGCGGCGCGCGGAACGCCCTGAGTCTCCGGGACCCAGCGGTGCTCTATAGCCCTTTGAAACCTCCTCCTCCTGCTGTTGTGGCTTGGGGCGCTTGGGGCGCTCCGTGCTGTGTTGCTGGGCACTTTGTCGGTCCCGCTGCTGGGGCGCTCGGCGGTCTCATTCTAAGCGGCGCTGCAGCAGCAGCAGCAGTAGCCAGTTCCGGGCACCAACCCAGCAGCCCTCCTTTTCCTGCCGCGGCCAGCATGCTGGGTTCTGCTGGCTCGGGGTATGGCTTATTTTCGGGGTATGGCTTAATTCCGCAAAAGTGTAAAAATCCTGCTACGTCTTATAAAATGACTACGTCTTAAAATAGGGGAAACACGGTATCTGCTTAGCTCGGTGTTCACCAGCATGAACCAGCAATATAGTTTAATACAATATTAACTGACCTGAAATGTATCAGGCTCTGAAAAACTTTTTCTGAGAATGTTCTTTTCAAGCGTTCTGAAAAGTGTTAAAGATTCCATCCCATTCTCCACCACCCCCTTCAAAGGCTCCAAGAGAGGGGCTCAGGTAAGAGGGAAGTCAAAGGACAGTCTGAGGTCAAGATAAACAGAGGTTCAAATAGGGGCTTAGGCAATAGGCAAGCTGAGGGGCTGTCCAAGACCCAAACCCAGACATAACGTACATGAAACCATGCTGGTAGCAAGACATGATTCTAGCATCTCTCTCAGCCTCACATTGAAGCTTTTGAACCAGAATTTTACCCTGGGATGAGCTGCATAGCTGCCAAGTTATCCCTTTTTTACAGGGATTTTCCCTTATGCTGAATAGGCTTCCTCGCGAGAAAAGCGAAAACTTGGCAGCTATGATGAGCTGTAGCCTCCTAGAGGTTTCTGCAGAAAGTTCTCATGAGGAAGACCCTACTCCTGAGTAGCCCTTTAATCACATGGAGTCATCTTCTGCACCAGAGAACTCCCCCTGATAGTGAGGGTCTCTGCCTCTTGAGGTGCTATTGCTCCTAGGGTCTTGGAGGTTGTTCTACCTCTGCTTCAGATGCCAAACTCCCTTTCCACGGGGATTGGCCCCTGCCAGTCTGCCCTGAGGGTCCCGGTTCTTTCTCACCTGTTCTGAGCTTTTCCTGAGTTTCTGGGGGCTCCAGATCATCATTGGCCAGATCCTCCTTAGCGGGGGAGGGCATGAAGAAGAAGAAGAGTTTGGATTTGATATCCCGCTTTATCACTACCCGAAGGAGTCTCAAAGCGGCTAACAATCTCCTTTCCCTTCCTCCCCCACAACAAACACCCTGTGAGGTGGGTGGGGCTGAGAGAATTCAAAGAAGTGTGACTAGCCCAAGGTCACCCAGCAGCTGCATGTGGAGGAGCGGAGATGCGAACCCGGTTCCCCAGATTACGAGTCTACTGCTCTTAACCACTACACCACACTGACATTGCACCTTTAAAAATTTAGCCTACCAAATAATCAGTTGAAATTTTACTTAGGTTACCATGCTTACATCTCTGGGTATGGAATCTTTACACAGCAGTTTTCTTACTACTCATTTCTATAAGTTCAACTATATAGGTAAAGGTAAAGGACCCCTGGATGGTTAAGCCCAGTCAAAGGCAACTACAGGGTTGCAGCGCTCATCTCGCTTTCAGGCCGAGGGAGCCAGCGTTTGTCCGCAGACAGCTTTCCGGGTCATGTGGCCAGTATGACTAAACTGCTTCTGGTGCACGGAGGACCGTGAAGCGTGCCGGAGCTTCGAACTGCCGACCTTCCGATTGGCAAGCTCAAGAGGCTCGGTGGTTTAGACCACAGCTCAACTAAATAAACAAAATAGGACCAAACAAATGTGAAATGACTGCTATGCAAACATGAACTTTTCAACAGCAGCTGCAGCACATTATCACTCCTCCTTTTTTTCCTTGACACAAAGGACATGTCACAACACTTTCTTGCATGAATATTTCTCTTTCAGAATAAGTGTCGAAAGATATGGGGAAAGGTAAATGGATCTTTCAACCTCTCTTCTGAGCTTTTCTTTTACATAGTGTGGCGTATAAATGCTACCCTACTGGGAAATAATCAAAGAATGTTAATATAATACTGTGGTTCAGGAAAGAAACATGACAGCAATATATTCCTGCAAATTGAATTTAATGAGCTTCTTAGCACTACACGAGTGACTCTTTGAAACACAAGCTATTCAATTTAGATCGTTTTGATTATAATTAAATCATTTCACATTTATCACGGGGGCAAGTTGAATCTTAATTAATTAGACACTTGTATTGAAAGGTGATATCATTTCACTTTTGTGTGTGTGTGTGGTGTGTATGTGTGTATGTGTTGATCCCCACCCCACCCTGAGCAGCAGCCGGTGCTCTGATGCAGATGGATAGGGCATGGCCAGAACTGCCAAAACCATTAACACTTAAAGAAGTTGCCCAACCCATTTCCAACCATCATGACTGAGCCGAAGCCAGAAGCCACTGGATGGGGATAGTGGTGGGGAGGTGCTTGAGCAAGGAAATCATGCATTGGGATCTCTAGGGTCTCTACCCTCAGATTATGCACACCCAGGAAAACAACTCCCTCCATACCAGGGACCTGCACTTCCATGCTGGCCTGTTAGAACAAGCAACAAGCTTGCAGGAAATTGGCTGGCAAGAAGTTGGCTTCAAGTGAGAGAGAACGGCTCCTTTAAGGCCTTCCACTCTTCAAGGAAAGGGAAAAGCTTTGTTGGAGCAGGGACAGCACAGGAAATTTTATGTGATACCAATGCATCCATATCCCCCAAACTCCATTTTCTTTCTTTGTAGCTGGCAAGGACTTAGCAGCATTGAAATGGAGATGAGTGCCCTAGCACCTGAATGCCTGAGAGCAATAAAGCTTCTGGATGAGCCAAGCCAGTCTCCCTTGCATCTCCCAAATGTGATCAGAGCAAGAACCTGACACCTGTTTATTTGACAATACTAAGAGACCCATGAATCTTTTTGACTGTCTGGCCTGGTATTGGCTCACCCATCAAATGTCTATACAATACTTTTGTCAGAAATTCTGGCACCTCTGCCCTTATTTGTTTCATGTACAGCATATTTTGCAGTAGAGACGCCTAGCATTTGTTTTTTGACTTTGGTTTCCTAAATTTAGTTTGCTTTTGAGCGCAGTCTTGACAGTTTATTTGCCCCAGTTCCTCTTGGAGTTGAGTGCATGGCTTTGTGTCCTATTACTGATAATAGGCTAGGAGGTTTTTATGATTAATCACATATGAATCCTGTTAACTAAATTAGTAGAAACATAGGAGTTTTAACCCAAAGTAAGTGTTGGGGTTTGGGAAAACCGAAAAAGATGAGGTGGAGGTGAACAGGGTATAAGTTAAGGCTAGGCAAGGGTTTCGGGATGCATTTTTTATTTTATTTTTTATTTTAAATGCAAAATTACAACAAAAACTACAAACATAAAAACCCCCCAAAAAACAGACAAAAAACCCACGCCTACAAAGAAAATCATGCCATCATAATAATCTTTACGTACATATACACATATTGACTTCCTCTGTTTTGAGACCTCAATGTTTTTAATCTTTCTGAATTGTTGCGTCTAATGTAAATTACCTCTATCTTTATACCTTTTGCACCGTTTTTTTTTCAATTTATTTAAAAGGGTTTCAGGATTCAGTAGCACCCTGGACAGCTCAGTGCAGGGCTCAGGTTGCACTTCCATGAGAGCAGAGCTCAAATGCCAGTTTAGCAGCAAGTCAACCTCATACTGAGCCTCAAGTGGCAGCAGCAGTTCTATCTGCCTTCTGCGACAGGAGTCTCTTGATTTTGTGAGACCCAGCTGGCATTAGCAATTGTCAGCTCTGGCGGAGCGGGGGAGAGTGTGGTTCCATCGGGGCTTCTGAGCAGGAGGTGGGCCAGAGAGATAGCTCAATGGGCTCCCCTTGCCTAAGTACTTCTGAGTTAGTAGGGGCATTGGGGGCTAGCTTTGAAGGCCATTCTCTCTCTCCTGCTCTCAATTCCTTGCCTCATCTCCTAAAGATGGAAACTCCAGCTTCAGATTCATGACAACAAATTAACAAATTTTCCCTCTCTCCCTCTTCCCCATGTTTATCCTGTTCTTTTTTTTCCTCCCAGCTCATGGTCTGCATCCTGTTTTCATTCCATCATTTCTTTTGGAACTGCCTTCAAACTCTTATCTTGGAGTGAACTGTTCCTAAATGGATGCTTCTTTTGTCTTTCTATTAATAAACACGTTTTACTTAGATATTTTCTTAAGTTCTGACCCTTCACTATTTCCTTCCCAGTAACTTTATTATGACACTCTACTATCTATCTAGGCAGCATCAATGCTTTGGAACTTCCTCCCCTTGAGCTCAAGGAGGCATCTTCACTGTACTGTTTTCGGTGCCTGCTAAAAACATTCCTGTTTAGACTAGCCTATCCGTATGTTTAGAAAGTTGACGTAATGCTAGCCTGTTTCAGTATTTTAACTTTTGTATGCTTTAATTTTTTTTGTAATTGTTGTAACTTTTTCTTGATTTTACTATTTTATGTTTTATAAATCGCTTTGAGGTGGTTGTTTTTTTTACCATCAAGCAGTGTACAAATTTTATGAAATAAATAAATAATATATAAGTAAATCTAAACCCAGGGGTCCTAAGGTTTGTGTGTGAACTCCTGCTCATTTAGCTAATGTACTGCCAGCAAGCTGCTGTTAATTTAGGTTAATGTACTAGTTTCTGAGTCAGCTCTACCAGACGCATAACAATATGTCCTTTGGAAGGAATAAATCCAGGGGCTGTGGAGCAAGGTACTTCTTCTGATGCCAGATTAATTCCCCAATCACTCATATACATAAAAAAAGAATAAGAATCAGGTTCAGATGCATGCCAGATACAACTGCCCCTGAGCAAGATGGTAACAACTGTGCCCTATTCTATTGCTTCAATGGGAATTGGAGGCTGTTCTGCACATTATCCTTGAAATGGGAAATATCCCCTTCTTAATTTCCAGTGAGTACACATATATATTCTGGACCAATTCTGAATCTAGCCAGGAAAAGTTTGCCTGTTACTTGTACTACCGTAGTTGGTTGTTGGACTGTACTACTTCAAACTAAAGTGTGGGAGTAGGGGTAAAATTTTACAGCAAAAAACAAGTGCTTCCCTGCATATAGTAATAAGTGATATGACTGTAAATAAAACTAGTACATAAGAGAGAAGTCTAGCATTTTAAATTGCTGCCCAGAACTCTACAATTCTCGGATGATAGCCAATATTATGCAGGTGGATTCCCCATATCTATTTTCTCTCCTACAGACTGTTACCCCACACCAGACCTGCCCGAGAAGGTCTCACAAGTGTTCAAAGCAGATTTGGTGAATGCAAGAGGCTGCAGGGGGGAGGACAGGGAGAGTAAGTCATGTTGCATAAGTGGAAGTCTGTTCTGCTAGCAGACAGGTGCAGTTGGATCTCAGCCCATGCCTGCTATCTCATTCTGCACAGTGTGTTGCCCTCAATCCAACACAAATTTAAGGTTGCTTGAATCCATTCATTTTGTTGGATTTAAGCCTGTTTAATTTTGTTTTGGGTGCATCATTATGTTTAAAGATGTTAAGATTTCTCTTCAAGCAACTTTGTTCTGCATCAGTTTACCGGAAAGATGATGATATGCAAGGCTGAGTAGTGGAAAGATATTTCAGTTAACACTTCAACCAGCAAAGGTAATTGTGTAGATTCCCCACCCCCCACCCCAGTCATAAAATGTGTAGATATCAGCAATTTACCCTGCACAGTACAGATTTGGAAGAAGCTCAAAGTGTTTGGAATTGCTACATTGGCACTAACTACAGAACTGTAATCACATAACCAGTCATGACACAGTGGGCTTTTTGGCGTGAACACCTCACTTTTTCTGCAGCAGAATGCAAAGTCTGTCATCCTGTCATTCTATTTCACCATCTCATATTTTTCCTCTTGCCTCCCTTGACCTGGAGAAATTGCTCTTCCCCCTTCTCTCTTCCCCCTCCCCTGCAGACACACAGTGTTGAGATTCAGCAACTGACTGAATGGGCTCTCTTGAGAGTCAGCATAGGATAATGCCTTCTAAGAATCTCATTGCAAATCTTTTTTGAGGGGGAGAGAGAGAGTTGATTTAATAGTCTAGTGCACACCTGTTTGCTTAAAAATAATCACAGCAACTGAGTTTATATATTTAATCAACAAAGTAAGCACATGTACCACGTGAAGAAAGCCGGCAGGGAGAACAGATATGTGAGAGCATAATCCATTGGTGTGTGCTTTATTCCTGCGCTTGGTTTTCCCCAGAAGCTAACTGCGTGAAAGATTGTTATTTCTTTATTCTAGAAGCATCTAAAAAAGGAACCCACATTTTAAGGAAGGAAGGAAGCCAACTCTATACTAAAAAGCAAACCAGAAATACTTGGAAATGATTACAAGCTGTGCTTCGGGAGTCAATCACAAAAATGTAGCATTTAACTGAGATCTTAGATATGAGTTTGTTTGCCTCACGTGTGTTTTGCTGGAATTAGGATGGACACTCTGCTCATGCTCCAACATCAACAAAGTCTTCATTCGGGAAAGAAGGTAGCAATGCCAATCCACATTTTAAAAGCTTGATTAGGGAAGCTTTTAATGTTTGATGGATTTCTGTATTTTAATGTTTTGTTGGAAGCCGCCCAGAGTGGCTGGGGGAACCCGGCCAGATGGGCGGGGTATAAATAATAAATTATTATTATTATTATTATTATTATTATTATTATTATTATTATTAAGGATAGGAATGCTCTTGAAATTGCTCTGGGCTCCAGGTTTTCATTTTAATAAAATTCTGTTCTTTCTCCAACAAAGTGGCCCAACAGATCAGGAGCTCCAAGACCAAATGCCTATGTAGGTAAATGGCATCATGTAGACCCACTGGATCCCCCAAATAGGAAATGATCCAGAAAATGGGTCATGTAGACTGAAAACCTGACTACCAGGACCTACATTGGCTCCCAGTACGTTTCCGGGCACAATTCAAAGTGTTGGTGCTGACCTTTAAAGCCCTAAACGGCCTCGGTCTTGAATACCTGAAGGGGCATCTCCACCCCCATCGTTCAGCCCGGACACTGAGATCCAGCGCCGAGGGCCTTCTGGCGGTTCCCTTGCTGCGAGAAGCAAAGCTACAGGGAACCAGGCAGAGGGCCTTTTCGGTAGTGGCACCCGCCCTGTGAAATGCCCTCCCATCAGAGGTCAAGGAGATAAACAACTACCTGACATTTAGAAAACACCTAAAGGCAGCCCTGTTTAGGGAAGTTTTTAATCTGTGACATTTTAATGTATTTTGGTATTTGCTGGAAGCCGCCCAGAGTGGTGGGGGAAACCCAGCCAGATGGGCGGGCTATAAATAATAAAAATAATAATACCAGCAGGGACATGGAGGCTGCACACCACCCATAGAATAGGGTTGGAAACCTGGGCCCAATCAGATGGTGTTTCACCAAAGCTCTCTTAATCCTTGACCATTACTGGCTGTGGCTAAAGGAGTTCACAACTGGAGGGCCACTAGCTGTCGAAGGCTGCCCAAAGGAGTGCTTAGCTCATGTAATCTTGTCCCTTTGAAACAAGTCAACGGTTCCTAAGGTGAACATTGATTTTTCATCTCACATTTTCCCATTTGTTCTGAGCTCAGTGAGAGACATGAGACTGAATCCTGACAAGACAGAAGTATTGTTTGTGGGTGACAGGAGGCGGGCAGGTGTGGAGGACTCCCTGGTCCTGAATGGGGTAACTGTGCCCCTGAAGGACCAGGTGCACAGCCTGTGACTCATTCTGGATTCACAGCTGTCCATGGAGGCGCAGGTCAATTCTGTGTCCAGGGCAGCTGTTTAACAGCTCCATCTGGTACGCAGGCTGAGACCCTACCTGCCTGCGGACTGTCTTGCCAGAGTGGTGCATGCTCTAGTTATCTCTCGCTTGGACTACTCCAATGTGCTCTATGTGGGGCTACCTTTGAAGGTGACCCAGAAACTACAGCTAATCCAGAATGCGGCAGCTAGACTGGTGACTGGGAGTGGCCGCCGAGACCATATAACACTGGTCCTGAAAGACCTACATTGGCTCCCAGTACGTTTCCGAGCACAATTCAAAGTGTTGGTGCCCTAAACCGCCTCGGTCCAGTATACCTGAAGGAGCGTCTCCATCCCCATTGTTCTACCCGGACACTGAGGTCCAGCGCCAAGGGCCTGGTTCCCTCGCTGCGAGAAGCCAAGTTACAGGGAACCAGGCAGAGGGCCTTCTCGGTAATGGCACCCACCCTGTGGAATGCCCTCCCACCAGAGGTCAAAGAGAACAACAATTACCAGACCTTTAGAAGGCATCTTAAGGCAGCCCTGTTTAGGGAAGCTTTTAATGTCTGATGGATTTCTGTATTTTAATATTTTGTTGGAAGCCGCCCAGAGTGGCTGGGGAAACCCAGCCAGATGGGCAGGGTATAAATAAATTTATTATTATTATTATTATTATTATTATTATTATTATTATTATTTATATTTTCACTACTGACAAAAGTATTTGTGAACATCACATCTCCCCCATTCTACACGGCATGGATACACAAACCACATAATATCTTTCTACGTTCCATTTTAGCAGTTTGTCATGTAACCAGTGACAAGAAAAAAATGCATGAAGTTTAACAGCACCCACACAATGTGCATGTTCATCGTTATTTCCATCTCTAACAGCTCCCATTAGTAATGCTAAGGGTGATGAAGAATGACTTGCTGTGGGAGTTATTCAAGTAAATAAAAGTACTAGCTGGAGTAATGGCATATGGCAAGATTCCATCTGTGCATCTATTTTGAGAATCTTTTAAGAATATTTACATTTTAATGTGTTTGGAGTAGGAATCTCCAGTCCTTTTTCTTCCAAAGTTCTAAACTGAATCCCTTTCATTACAATTTTGACTATTATTTTTCTTTTTTAAGAAGGAGCTGTGACGCTCAAAGTGAAAGTTGTTCCTTTAGTTCTTTTATTTTGTAAAAGCTTTCCCTTTTAGCATACACACACACAACCAATATGTCTAGGTTTTATTCTTTCTGTGTGATATAAGCCTTACACCGCACAGAGGAAATGTAGATTGCCAATGACAGTACTGGAATTCCCAATTTAATGTTTGCTGCCAACTTGCAAAGTAACATTACAAGAGGTATCTGAAGAAGTGTGCATGCACACGAAAGCTCATACCAATGACAAACTTAGTTGGTCTCTAAGGTGCTACTGGAATGATTTTTTTTATTTTGTTTCGACTACGCCAGACCAACATGGCTACCTACCTGTAACTAGTACAAGAGGTGGTTACAGGGGGAAATGCAGGAGGTCAGTACAGTTTGCAAGAAAGCATCTCTTGCAACCACTGTATATAGGAGTAACTAGGACCAGACCTTTCAGTGGGGCTTCTCCGTGGAACAGCATACCTGTCAAGATACAACAGGCACCCACTATCTTTCCAGAAACAATGGGAGACATTTTTGTTCTAACACTCTTTCTCAGCTAGGAAAAATGGTCTCTGTCATGGATGTCCATTGTGGTGTTTGCATTTAACTGCTATTTATTTTTATTTTCAATAGTTTGTTTCTTTGTTTTTTCATCAGAAAATAGCACAAAGATAAAGAGAGAATGTGTTGTTCTCATGAAAATTCACAGCATTTTACCGCTAATTTCTCCTAATATACACAAGTTTGTATGCAATTTTGTATGCAATTTTGGCAAAGCAGCTTCCCCAAATATATGCAGTTTTACATTTATGTGTACACATAATTGGACTACAGAACTATATTGCAAAGTACAGAGCAATGGGTGGCTGTGTTTTGGTTCTCATATTGTGCAAATTAGGTTCACCTTTAAATGCAAACTGAATCAAATTCCTCTTCCATTCCTAATAGGGCTTTTGTTTTCTTCACCTTGCAGAAGATAAGGACTTGCTAAGTATAGATTCCACCCCATGCAGGGAGAAGGAATTGGAGAAATTAACCCAAAGCAGTGGGAAATTTGGGGCATTAACCCCAATAAACTAGGGAAAGTAACAATCGGCTGTTTGGCAAAATATCTCAGATCTAAACCAACAGTGACATAGTCCATAAACTATTGATTCCCTCTCCCCTAGCCAACATCCCCTCCTGACTTAAATGCATCCAGAACCCCTACAGGATTGTGCCTTATTTCCCAGGAGGTGGCATTTCAATTACTGTTTTGAATTAATGGGAATTTCTAAGCACAACTGAGTTCGGGCAAACAGAAAGAAGTACTCAAAGCACTGTAATTAGATACTGAGGCATCCTGTTGGGACAATTCTATCAGTTGGTGATTCTTACGTCTGATGGGAATAATGGCCAGAGGAACTAGCGAGAACCAGTGCTATTCTCTAGCCCATATTCAAAAGACAGAGGACATGGTGAATGGAAGAGAGCAGGTGACTCATTTTCTTTCCAACTCCACTGCTCTGCCCACTTGGTGTAGAGATTGAATGTCTCCTATGAGCTTGTCAACAAAGCTATTATTCCACTCATTGGTCAATATATGTTCATTTTCTGCTGACTGCCCTGGGAATTGATGCATTGTATGCTGATCTTTTCCTCGAGTTCATTTTCCTCGAGACGCTAATGTCTAATCCTCTGTTCATCTGCATCATGCAAACGTCCTGATTATGTGGCTTTCCAAATGCTGAAATAATAATTCTCTTCAGTGGAGACTCAAGGACAAAAGGTGATAAAAAATTATCTGTGTCTTTGTGAACCTCTTTCTTAATTGAAGGAAGCAACACTGCGGTTTCATCCCGCCCATCTCTAGTTCACCATATCCTTCTTTCACCCCTTTCTAACTTGAATTTTACTGGGGTGTGTGGAATTGTTCTGGATACAACAGCGTAAAACATAAACAAAGATGTGATTTAAAAAATGCCAAATAGAATTTAGAAGCTAAATATGCCTTTTAAAAAGGCATTAGGCAAATGCTTGCATCTTGATTACCCCACTCCCTCCAAGAATACTATTTATATACTAGTACAGTCAAGTCAGGAACAAAGCAGTCAGGAACAAAGCAGATCATTTTATAGTGGATAAATGACCCTGTATGTCTCTGGCTTAGAGTGTTAACATTGATATAGAAGATAAACGGGAAACAATTTTTCAAAAAAAAGAAGAAGTAATTTTTCTACTTCATTACTCAAGTCATCCAATCTTGTTTCCTTAACTTGCTTGTGATTGTAAGATCCCAAGATCTTTGATGCTATGAGCAATAGACAGTTGGTAAATTGGACTTGCTTAGAAACTGAATAATCTTTGATTTATCAGCAACAAGCTAGTGCCTAACTTAGACCTTTCAAAGTTGCAAAGGGAACCTCTTTCTACCTCCACTGAGAAAATTAGCAAAGAGGCAAACAGAAGATCATGACAAAGAATTCACTGAATGTTGTCAAATATAGAGTTCTACAAACCTTGACAGAGAGAGATGTATCAGTTGTTTTCACAGCCATGCAAACAATTACCTGTACCAGATATCCTTTTACACTTTTTATTTTTATTTATTAAAATGCAAAATAAATCATAGAACAAAATCATATCAGAAAACAGTTTTGAAATAGTTTAACAGAGACAAAAAGGGGGCTAGAGACATCAGTAATACATTCCTGACTTTGGATATAATTCTAACAAGTCTATAAAAACGGAAACACAACAGACATGGATATCCCTTATTTTCCAGGGGCATCAGCTGGATTTCCGATAGACCATAGTTTCTGAAGCTCTGCACATATTTCTTTTTTTATTGTATTAGCCACAGCCATTTATAGGAGATGGGGGAATTGGTTATTGTTTTTATTGGGTTTTATAAACAAGAATAATGTTATACAAATAAGTATACTACGTTTTCTCATGTCATTTGTATATCACAAAAAAAGCATGATGTGGGAAAATATCTACAATATATTAGTGGTCAATGTATAAGTTCTTGGTTGTGGGGATTGCTTACATTCTGAATTATTAACATAAACAGAAAGATCATACCAAACAGAATTGTGTTGTTGTTTTTTACACCTAGAGTTTCTCAGAGATCCTTTTGAAAATGTGCTTAATCTGTATTGGAATAGTGCACAACAGTGATTGGACCACATGCTTTTAGTATTGTGGCACCAGTTCTGTGGAATTCTCTTCCTTTAACACGAGGTTGTTCTAATCACCAATGGTTACAGTTGCCACCTTTTAATTTTGACCAGTGCAGTCACCTGTCCAGGTGAGGAGATAAGAATCCGACCTGCCAGCAGGATTCAGTTCCTTACACCAATTCTGGCAGGTCAACTACTAGTTAAATTAACAAGGCACATGGAGCAGGAATCTCATGTGGTCTGAACTATGGCAGGGTTGGTGGTATCCTGCCATCCATTACTGGGAGGGATGTATAGTGACCGCAAGATTGATCTTGTATCTCTGTTGTTTAGAAGCAGCCCAATATGCTTCAGATTCACGCTCTGTCATTTTGATGTGATATATTATTCAGGTCAAAATCTGATCTGTGAAGTCTGAAGCTGTGTTTTGCCCTCATTGACTATAATGGAGAATCTTAAAAAAGAAAAGAAAAAGTACTGTGTGTGTTTTCCTTTTCGTGTAAGTAGATGAAGTTTGCAGGCAGAGTTGATTAACCCTGCTGGATCAGGCAGATCCATCCAGAAGTTTTCATCTGGAATGAAGACAGATAGAATGAAGTATTATTCATAGATCTGTAATCTCCTCTTAGGAAACCAAACAATTGGGGGGAAGGGAATACGCCTTGCCCTCATGGCCAAAACTTGGAGAAAAGTGACAAGCCATATTTACTTCAGCATCCCTCCCCTAAATCACTGTGATTGGATTGCATTGGCCGGGGGACAATTCACTTTGATTAGCCTTGAATATCATAACAAAAGATACCTCCCACTTCTCAACCAGCTCCCCACCCCCCTTTCCCCTTTTCTATCCCAAGTTCCCCCATCAGCTTGGCTTCATTTCTTGGAAAAGATGGGAAATGTTTCTGCATTTAAATTACTTGGAAAAATGGAGGCAACAGAGCTACTCAGAAGATGTTGGCATTTGTGACCTTTCCTCAAATACCTGGCTAACAGCAAGATCCAGTTCAGGAATTTGAGTCTGTCCCAAATCACCCTAATCTTTTATTTGTGGTACAAACAGATCCAATGCACATCCCTACTAAATCACAGGATTATAGAATTGTAGGGTTGGAAGAGACTCTGAGAGTCATCTATTCCAAACCTCTGCTACGCAGGAAAATCTGTCTGTTCTATGGAAGCACAATTGCTGGATTGGAACCAAATCTATTTTCATTTCTTATGTAGACAAGCCATTTGTTGAGGATGCTATATAGGCATCATAACAACATCTGGTTGAAGCAGCAATAGGTGGCTGCCTTATGTTCCAGAAAATATGCAAACTAAGTTTGGTTCATCTAACAGATATTTACTGACAAGAGTTATTTGCAGCTAAACAGCAGGATTATGAGGAGGATAAAAGTAATAGTGGTGCTGTTGCATGTTTCTTGTCCACATCTATTTTATACAATTTCAGTTGCTTGTTTTTTATATTCCTGGGAATCATCTGTAGAGCTAACTCCATGTTTCTGTGGATCTGCAGGTGTCTGAGGGAGTTCCCCTTTGTCTTAAAGTTGCCTCTAGGTGGGTGCAAGTGTCTCCACTTGGGGACACTTCCATCTTCCCTCATTAAAAGACAGGTCCCACCCCTGTCCCCAGCAGCACTTCAGGCAATTCTGTCCGTTCAAGCTGTGCAGTTGTGATGAAATCTGACATGGCAGCCATTGGAGGAGATGAAGCCAACAGAACGAAGAAGGGAGCAAGCAGTGTGGTGAGCAGTGGCAGTTCCCTGAGTGTTTGAAACACCACCATCCTCCTGCCTGTTCCTGTCCATTACTTGATCAGCAGGCCAAATGGAGAAAGGTGGTCTTGCTTGAGGATCAGAAAGAGTGCAGAAACCTCCTAGATGGTGGATGGAAGAAATAATTGGGGAGTCACCATAACTCAGTGGTGGAGCATCTGCTTTGCATGCAAAAGGCCCCAGGTTCAGTACTAGTCCTCTCCAAGTAGGGCTGTGAATGATCCCTGCCTGAAACTCTGGAGAGCTGCTACCAGTCGGTGTAGGCAATACTGAATTAGATGGACCAAAAGTCTAACTTGGTATAAGGCAGCTTCCTATTCTGCAATAGATTTGTGTGGTCAAATGAACATCTGGAAAGGAGTACAGAGAAACACCTAAGGAAATAAGTCTGTTCAGGTGTATATAAGTTTGTTGTTCGTTACAATTGGTTTTGTAGGATATGCTCCTTCATGTATATATGTTTAAAAACAATGTGTTCTACAACACTGCTGTTAAATTGTAGTAATAAAGCAAAAACACAAAGCCCAAAAATACTTTCATATTTCCTATTGGTACAATAAAATAAAGCATATGTAAAAAAGTAGCACTTGTATAAGTAATATCCATAGCAATGGCATAAACTATACAGAAGAAGTACTGAGCAATGAATGGTACACAGATATTTAATATGTACATATTTCTAGACATTTTTTAGGCAATAGAAAAATGTGCATATGAACCCAGGCAATAACTATTGGGACTTGACATCTATTATGTATTATAAATTTAACAGAGGTTGGGGTGGGGAGTTTCTTTTCTTTTCAAAAATATATATTTTGCAGAGCTTGGACTCCTATGACTGTCTGTGGCATTGTAGATTGTTGTGGCCATATATTTCTGACATTAAGAAATAGGGGTAGGGCTACATCTAGTTTTTCCTGTAATTTAGTAAAATCATTGCCATAATAGTGCTTCTTCCTTTGTTGCTTCAAATCATTATGGAACACAAAGAATAGAAGGTGTATATAAATATAAAAATAAGTTATTAAATTAAAAGGAGTATTTTATTTTATTCACGGAATCTGAGAGTCCCAGGTGAAGACTTTGAAAGGGTTAGGCAGAAATGTCTAGATTTCCGATATGTTCCTGGTCTCCCAGCAATGTAGTGAGTCACATTCAGTTTAGCCTTCATTCTATTAGAAAAAGGATATTTGAAATTAGATTACCAATAGTTACCTGAGGTTATCCCAATCAGCAGTTTGAAGTTGTTGTGCTCAGCATTTGAGAAGAAAAGAATGTGCAGTTTTGTTTTCTGAAACATGGTAATAATCGCTGTTGTTAGAGCAGGCAAAAAGACGAGTCTTGGCAAAATTCGTTTTGAGGCATCAAAATTTATAAAGCAGAAAATAGAAGCTGGTGATGGATGACATCCTTTCGTCAACCTGACAAGAAATGCAGCCCAATCAGAATCTAAAATGTGAGAACCACAAAACAAGCTGAAATGATTGGGTGGGGGCAAGCACACTTGATTGAAACATAATGGAGGATGAGGTTTGGTGTTGTTGTTTTTCAAATGAACAAACATGTATGTGATGCAGATGGATCCCACCTCCTTTAAAAAGTTGCTGTACCAGAAAGGTGGGAACATCATAACCAGGATCAGTGCTCACAGAAAGTTGGGATGGGAGGATCTGACTATCAAACATCTGTATCCAGTGGGGTTTCCCCCCCTTCCCCATCTACATATGAATCAAAATACTTTAACCTGCTAAAATTATTTTTCCTTTCCTTTCGAGACTGAATGTGTGTTTAATCAAAGCAAACGAAACCTGCATAATCTGCCACATTTCATTGTCTAAATGTTCATTTGTTAAACTATCACTTTCATGGAAGTGATGCTGCATGTAAGGGTGGGGTGGAATCCAGTTTTCTCTATATTTTGGAGCAAACATTCCAATTTCACCCCTCATGCATGGATCTGATAATATGCAGACCATATGGGAAGAAAGATGGCCACTCCCATACACCTATGTGGGCCACCAAATTTTTGGGCCAAAAATTACATTTTTACAATGTCCCTGGTAGCCTTAGAAGGATAGAATTTGTTCGCGTGTATGCACTTCCATGAGGACTTGCTAATATATCTTCAGTCTAGATAAATATATGAAATGATCCACTGATGGACTATAGTCTTCCCAATACAGTGGTACCTCGGTTTATGAACACAATTGGTTCTGGAAGTCTGTTCATAAACTGAAGCGAACTTTCCCATTGAAAGTAATGGAAAGTGGATTAATCTGTTCCAGACAGTCCGCAGAGTACTTAAACTGAAGCGTTCATAAACTGAAGCAAACTTTCCCATTGAAAGTAATGGAAAGTGGATTAATCCGTTCCAGACGGGTCCGCGGAGTACTCAACCTGAAGCGTACTTAACCCGAAGCATGGGTGTAATTGGTTCCGGAAGTCTGTTCATAAACTGAAGCGTTCATAAACTGAAGCGAACTTTCCCATTGAAAGTAATGGAAAGTGAATTAATCCGTTCCAGATGGGTCCATGGTGTTCGTAAACCGAAAATTCGTAAACCGAGGTGTTCGAAAACCGAGGTTCCACTGTAAACATTTCGCCCCTGCTGTTAAGTGGCAAGTCCGAAAATATGGTCATTTTTACTCTTAGTCACTTATTCTGGTTCCCTATTGGTCAGAAAAAAAGATTTGTAAGCACTATGTTTTGATCCAAATAACGTACCACCCTGTCCTATCATATTGTCATCTTAAAAATGAAAGACAAAGACAAATATCATCTGGACAGTAGTTTTTAATAGCTTTCTGAAGAATAGAAATATCTGATCTTGCCTGGGAATGGATCATTCCTTGTCCTCCGTTGTGTGCATTTCCAGAGACAATATGTAACCTCCTTGCAGAAAATGAAATATAGTGATGGCTGGTACAAGTAATAAAAGATATGAAATTCATTTGAGATTTAATAAAACAATATTGAGAGATTGAAAATACTGTCCTGAACTCTTCTGACATAGTGGCTTCCATTAAACATAATATATGCTTGAGGATTATTTTCTAATACCATTCAATGTATTTACTTTTTTTAAAAGAAGAAAAAAGGATTTGAAATATATTTGAAATTACTGAAAGTTTTGGAATTTCTAATTATCAGTGTAGTTGTCTTTTAAATTAATCCCTACATAAAGAAACTGGCTTTGATTATTCCTTTTTCTGTCCACAGTTTGAGAAGGATGGTAGCTCAGATTTACCATAGGTTTAACTTGATAAAATCAATTTATGAAACCGCTGCGCTCATCAGATAGACTGTCTACTCAGAAGATTGACAAGCACTGATGGTTTGTGCTTGAAAAGGAAAAAGGCGGATAAAGCTAGATTACATAAATTTGAAGGAGATATGCCTGCCCATACCTTCAATATGAGACAGGTTGCAAAAATATACGAGGGTAGTATCATATATGCTATTCATGATCCAACCTTCTGTGGATTCATTGGAAGGTCTGAAGAGATCCCTTCATATGTAAATGCACTTCCATATAGCCAGGATCCTTGCAGAAAGCAGGCTGTAAACCAGGCATAGGCAAACTCGGCCCTCCAGGTGTTTTGAGACTACAATTCCCATCATCCCTGACCACTGGTCCTGTTAGCTAGGGATGATGGGAGTTGTAGTCCCAAATCATATGGAGGGTCACGTCTGCCTATGCCTGCTGTAAACAGAGTCCTTTCTGCATAGTTTTATGTACACCAGGCTCTGTTCAAAGTCTTGGGATGTGAGTGTACTACAGGGTGTGCAAAGGTTTTGAAAGAATAAAGCCTGCCTCACGAACTAAAGCAAGGCCTCTTCTGGTAGATTCAGGGCTGAGTTGTCTGAGTTTAAGTGGTATCTCTTCACAATAACCCTGAACTGAGATGGAAGCTCCAAAGTGGTTTGCAGTACTTCAGAAATTTAGATTGTTTAAAATGAAAAATGTGCAGAATATTTCTCCCCAAGAAGAAAAAGACCAAGTTGGAGAGATGAGAGGAAAAGCTTTTGTGGGATTGGCTGAGGGGTCTAGCTTCTAGTGAGAAGGAAGGGTTTTACCAGGGCTCTCCAATCATAGTACTTGGGGGGCAGGGGTGTTGATGTAATGTTATCACTTGGTTATTGTTGGTTGTATATTCACCACTAGTTCTGCTAGTGCTGCTTGCTTTGAAAATGCTGAACATTCAAATCCATTTGCCTCTGTGCCACATATCCACTCCTGTCAAAACAGTTTTAAACTTAGTTTCTGTGACCTTTGGTGCCAATTAAGCAGAATGCAAGCCTGAAGCATCTCCCCCATTCACCATAACTTGTTAGCCACTGCCTCTATCCTTCTGAGTTTGTCCCCCAGGTTATTTCCCCAGCGCAGCTCTTTGATGTATGCCGTTTTTGTGAGAAAATAGTTGTTCACAAAACTACAGTGAGGAAAGCAAATTTACTCCCCAAAATTCAGTTTTAAGGGTACATAGTAAAAACAATAACCCTAGACTGATTTCCCTGCAGTTTTATAGTAGGTGTACCGTACCTACTATAAAATTGCAAGCCATAGACTTGTAACCTGGTGAACTGGGTTCGAGTCTCCACTCCTCCACATGCAGCTGCTGGGTGACTTTGGGCTAGTCACACTTCTTTGAAGTCTTTCACCTCATAGAGTGTTTGTTGTAGGGGAGGAAGGGAAAGGAGAATGTTAGCCGCTTTGAGACTCCTTTGGGTAGTGATAAAGTGGGATATCAAATCCAAACTTCTTCTTCTTCTTCTTCTTCTTCTTCTTCTTCTTCTTCTTCTTCTTCTTCTTCTTCTTCTTCTTCTTCTTCTTCTTCTTCTTCTGCATAAAATTGTAGAGCTGGAAGGGACCTCAAAGGTCATCTACTCTAATTATGCAAGGTGGTTACATATTATCTCTGGAAATGCACACAATGGAGGACATGAAACGATCCATTCTGCTGGGAGCCACCCAGAGTGGCTGGGGAAGCCCAGTCAGAAGGGGTATAAATTATTATTATTATTATTATTATTATTATTATTATTATTATTATCCATTCCCAGTATCTTGTTGCTTTAAAGTAGGGTTGCAATTTTTTCTTATTTTTTTAAAAAAATATTTTTTGCAAAACTGCTTTGAGGGTTTTTTAGAATCAAGCAGTACATAAATTTTATGAAGGGGGAGCACTTTTGAGTTACCTGGTGGTTTCTGAGGTACTGCTGCATCCACAGACACTTCTGTGCACTCATAGATAACAGTGAGGAATTATTTTTTGCTCCCACTCAGTTGCACTCATGACCAGTTACTGGCAGGTTGTGCCTAACAAACTGCTTCACTGATTGCTGCTGAATATTGTGTTTTCGATATTGCTTTTCATCATTCAACAGAAATATGTGTAGTTCCACCAGAAACCCCCATCATCACCTCTTCTTAAATTTAAGAAGAGTTTATGCTTTTGGCAACGGTACCAATCTATTATTGTTTTGTGGCTATTTTTATGGAGAAAATGTGAAGCATTTGAAACGTTTCAGTATTTTTAAAGACTGTTTTAAATAGAATGAATTAATTATTTCAATGTCAATATTTTCCTACTCAGGTCCAAGTGAAAATAAAAACAGTGGGGAAGGGTCAGAGGGAAGAACGAAAGCAAATTGCCCTATTCAATCTATTGATGAGGAGACATACAGAGTAAGAGAAAACAAACAAACCAGCAAATGGATTCCATTTTGGAAATTTGGGATGTTTTCCAATGAAGAATCCTGCACAGGTAATCAGTTATTTTATTTTATTTTTTTCATTTCAAGTTCCATGACATTTCTCTCTTCCAAGAATGTGTGCATAGCTGCACTGTGAGTGCCATTTCTATTTCATTTGTTTTTAGTAGTCTGTTACAAAGAGGAGGAAAACAACCTTGTAAAAAATATTACTGCTGATGGTGATTTATTTTTGGGGAATTGATGTTAAGCTGACCTTAAAACTGATGATGTTGGACGCTTCAGTGAAGTTGAAATAGCAGTAGGACAGTCTCTTCTGCGTGAGTCTTATGAGTTGTGAATGTGGGTGCAAATTGTGACAATATCACAGAACATAGTGTTTTGGGAAATTGATTATTTCCCCCCTTTGTGAACTCTAAAGTTGACTCTGGCAGCTTGATGCTGCAATCAAATGAAGTTATTTTGTATTTAGCTTGGAAGAGAACTTGCTGCATTCCATTCAGTGCCATGATAACTTTCAAAGTCATTCTTCCATATGTGAATTCAAACTAGTGTGTCCAGATGCAAACAATTTACACATACTAAAACAGCCTTCCCCAAGCTGCTGTCATCCTGATGTTTTGGACCAGATCCAGTAGGCATGGTGAACAGTCAAATGCGTAGGGTGTGTGTTTCAAACCCTCGGGAGAATGTAAGATGCTCTTCTAAAGGACTACAGGAACATCCTGATATCTTTTGATCAAAGTTCAAAACCATGCCAGGGTAGCTGAGGCTGGAAGGCTATATTAATCTAAAAGAAGCCTGCTAAATTACATTGTTGTCATCTCAGCACAGTAGATTTCCATTCTAGCGTGTTGCATTAAAGAAGCTCATTCCGTCTCCGTGCCCCCCCAAACACACAACAAACCTTTTCCCCAAGTTCCCAAATATGGAAGTCCATTGGCTTCTTCCATCTGCTGTTGGGCAAATCCCAAAGTTAATTTGGGTCAATGCAGGTGGTCATGATAGAAAACTAGCACCTTAAGAATCTACTCCCTAAGTACGACGAAAAGCCAACTCTCTAGTGTTCACCAGCAAGTGGCAACTTATCCTGGTACTGTGCAACACTTCTTTGAGCTGTTTCAATTTGCCTTGACCCAGTAATATGACATAAACAACTTTAGTGGCCCTAGTAGATTACTGGGGGTGGGGAAGAATTCAAAGCAGCCATTCACCCCTGCTGATTATTCAGGACTCCTCGCTGGCACTTTACGCTGTGCAGTACAAATCCGTATTGATCTTATATGAACTGAGAAGTTGGAATGCCTTGTTGGCATCAAGTAGGAAGCCTACTGATTTCTTTTCTTTTCTTGGAGAAGACATCCAAAGGGTAGCCCACCTTGGAAATGCTTCTTCACTAGCTTGGAAGCTTATGTGCAGTTATGTATGGCTTTGTTTTGGCACATACCTTTTTCATTGTGTACATGAAGCCACCAAAAGAATTTGACTGTAAATTTGAAATTAGGGTTTATCAATATGCTTATTATACACTGTTCTGCAATTCATTATCTAATTGGTTCCTAGCAAGCATATTGTTCTCTTCTGAGACACTATCTGGGAGTGATAGTTGTACAGAATCAGGTCATTCTTAACTGTCATTGGACCAGCCAGATGTGATGTCAGTGGGAAAGTCAGGGGATATTGCAGAAATAGGTTTACCTTTTACCATTGGGATGTCGGTTGTCTTCTTGGAGAAGGTGCACAATGTGGGAATATTCCAGGCTTTTTGTTGTCCTCCAATTGTATTGCTGACCTTTTGATTGATTTTTATTGCAATTCTTTTATTTGTTGTATTGATTGCTTTATTTTTTAGTAATACTGATTCTTTTATTTTCATGTTTTTAATGGTATCAGGATTTTATTATGGTACGTTCTTACCTGCTTGTAGTTGCTTCAAACTTTGCTGACACAATGGATCACAAATGCTTGAATAACTCTCATAATTAGCAATGTATGATGAGCCTTATTGGGTCTACAGTGACTATTGTTGCTCTAATGGGACATGACAATTTGAAGTAAAATAATATGTTGACAGAAGACTTAACCAATAAGATACATCTGACAAACCTATGTGTGTTGAACATTTCGTACTCTAATTTATGTGATGAACTAAAAAAGAAAAACATTTGAAGAATACCTTATGAAAAGGAAGGAACAAAAAGGTCCAGAATGTGTTCATTATTATTATTATTTCTAAAGACCACAGATTATAGAAAATTGTGTAAGCATAAAATGGTGTAACCCAAGCATAAAATGGACCATCTCTGACTGTTCACATACATGGGATACTTCTGTGGCAGGGGAGGACCCATGTGGGTGGGTAGGAAGGAGGTGGAAAAGGGGTTTAAGTATGTACCTTTTTTTTTTTGCTTTTTTGTATCTTGTAAAATTAATAAAAAGTATGTTCAAAAAAAAAAAAAAGAAAATTGTGTAACCAGCATGATGCAGCCTTTTGAGCAAGTCAGACATATGGGCCAGGCGATACCCCGTAGGATAATGCATGGTGCAAACCAATAATAATAACTGTACCTGGAAAATAAAGGTCACCAATCATAGTTAATGCCAAGAAATAATCAAGGATTTGGTAGGACCTAGTAGTACAAAGTGAGAGTATATGTATATATTTATTTCAACCTGAGAACTTCTATTCATTGTGGGCAAGAGAAAGGAGGAAATTATAGGAAAGGCTGAAAAGATATTTTTGTTTGAGGGAGGCATGCATTTTATCCTGATACAATTTATTTGGCTTACACAGGATAAAAGTGTACTCTATAAAGGAAAGCTTCTCACAATTTCTCCTCCACTGTACAGCACTTTGCTCAAATTAGATTACAGGTGAAATGGACCCCTCAGACGCATGACTATTGTAAGAGGAGGGGAGGAGATTTTCTCTGATTGCCCTGTCCTACTATAGCTCCCTCCCCTCCCCAAAATATGTTCCAGAGGGATGGAGGAACTTACAGAACAGTGTAGATGGGCTGATTCAAAGGATGAATTCGAATAAATTCTCTCTCCTCCATTTACATTAGCCGATATGCTTGCTGGATTAAAAAAAAAAGTTTCATGAGTGGAATGCCTGTAACATTAGTCTAAGAGCTCCTAAATGGATCAGATGCATTATTTCATTTATTTGGAGAAAGGCAGTCTAAACATGGATTTGACTGTGCATGTGGCTTAAATGCCTTAACTGAAATGAACAGAGACCCCACAAGTGTGCATTCATGCAATTGTTGTCTTGTTCTGTCTTTTGTGGGGTAGGTAATAAATATATCTACCAACTTTGGAAAATCAGTTTTACTCCTCCAACTGACCTTGAAGAACCTGTTATGTGTAGCTACAAATCTCATCAACCCTAGCACATCAGAATCTGGGCTGGGAAGCAATTGGGCAAAATCCTGGAACAGGTTTATCTGCTCATGACTGCCTGGTAGAATCTGCCAAGGAGAGGGCCTGCTTCTTTTTACATATGGACCATGCACACACAGGCATGGGCAACTTCAGTACTGTACGTTCTATCATTACAGCTTCTCCATTTAAGGAAAACATTACATCTTCATGTGTGTATGTGTGTGTGCATGCGCGCGTGTTTTTAAAAAAGATGTATGAACTACTGGTGATACCTGTGTAGCATTGCACCTCCCTCCCCCCAACAAAGGAAAATATAACTTTGTGATCTGTGTCATAATCCAATCTAGCTTCTACGTCCCCTTCTATTCAATTATATATTTGTATCACATTTGAATGAGACACAGTCATTAGAACTAGTACAGCTTGTGCATAAGAGAGCCTGAATTTCAACTGAGAAGCCTTCTCTTTAAACATTCACTTCAGTTAACATTTTCCAAAAGCCTGCAACTAGAATATTAAAAGTGGTTCTGACTTTGAGCATTGACAAGTTGTGGGGTCGTTATGGGAAGATCCAAACTTCACTCATCTCCTGGAAATGAAGAACTTTCTACCAATGCAAACATATATTTGGCTTTTATATTTTCTTTCTTTAATTTAACTAGCACTGAGGCAATATCCCCCCCTCCCCAATTTCTTGTCCATTTCACTAGGGCTTTTTTTCAGCTGGAACTTGCCGGAACTCAGTTCTAGCAGCTCTCAGGTGGGCACCATTGCCATTATAAGAGTATAAGGGAAGTGTTCATGGTAAGTTCCAGCACCTCTTTTTATTAAAAAAAAATAGCAGTGGTGGTGTTCCATGTTGGCTTTGCAGGCAAGACCTGACTAGGTAGTAACATGAGCTCTTTCTTCTGTTTTGTGACATATTTTTCCACCACCGTTTCTCCCTCCCCCCCAACGTCCTTCTTGGGATGATGGTGTGCCATGATATAACAGCATCTTATGGCCATTGTGAGGAACATGACTGCTCTTCAATTAGTAGAGGCCTCCCCTCACAAAACCATCAGAATTTTGGGGTTTAAACTGATGTGCCTTCATACAATTACTCTATGCAACTTCTGGACAATCAAGAATAATCTTCTAGGGAAGAAAAACCAGCCATTTGTTTATGTGAAGCACTTGATAGACTTGTTCCTCAAATACTGATCAGGTAGCAAAAATGGAATGCACCTATAGCGAGAGCTTTCATCAGTGTTCTAAAGGGACTCAGTGGTTTAGACCACAGCGCCACCTGCGCTCTGTCCCAGCTCCTGCAAGTAGATAGATGTGCCAGAAGTGGTTTAGTCATGCTGGCCACATGAGCTGGAAAGCTGCCTGTGGACAAACGCCAGCTCCCTCGGCCTGAAAGTGAGATGAGTGCTGTACCCCATAGTCGAATTTGACTGGACTTACCGGTAACTGTCCAGGGGTTCTTTAACTTTTACCAATGTTCTAAAATATGTAGGAAAAAAATAAAAAGTGACCTTTGTGAAGTTTTGCTGGATTTGAGAAATATCTTTACTTTTGTCCAAAGATAATAACTTTGAATTTTATGCAGAGTATTACGGGGAAATTTTAAGTGCTTGTATGATTTCTCTGATATCGTGAGATGATATTTTAAACAGATAAGACGACACCATTAGGAGATGGTTATACATCTCTCTGGCAGTTATTTTGATCACACTCTGACTGTGTGAAATTGCCCAATAGCTGATAACGAGCAATCTCTGAACATGTGTTGTCACTGCATGGAACCCATTATGATGAGTCTGTAAATTACACAACCCAGGGGAAGCTGAGCAGTAATGTTGCAACTAAGAGTTCTTATTTGGAGGGTTTTGTATTCTTAATCCAACTTTGGATTTATTGCACTTGTTCCTGGAAAGCACTGATAAACTAAAAGCCCTGACAAATGCTCAGTCCATGGGAAACTTCCACTCTAGAGTTGAAAATGACTTTGTATATCAGACTGGAGAGTGGGGTGTTTTGAAATTGCAGAGCAAATTATTCCAGCAGATAAATTCTGCACAGCTGATATATACATTAGTGAAAAATTACTGCATACTCAGCAAATACTTCTTATGTGGGATAAGACAGGACCCCACAGTCTGCAAGGGTCTTAGCTTGTTGAAAGCAAATCTAGCCATATATCTCATGTTTTGTTTGATGGCCCATCTTCTTCCTTGAGGTACTTAAAATGAGAAGCACACCTGTTCACTGAAGGCAAAGAAAGGATGTGTATTCTTCACATAAACTCTGTAGATAAGCAACAAAATGGTAAATGGAGCAAATACACTATCTGGACTTTAAGTAAACACTGATGGAGCCTGAATAAACTCTTGGGATTGTGTAATGACAATGATGTTCAAAAAAGGCAAATTCCATGATGGGGAATCTTAGGAAGGTGATTTGGAAAATAAGGGGGGGAAATATCTATGGGACAGACCATGAAGAAGGTTGATCACCGAAGAATTGATGCTCTTGAATTATGGTGCTGGAAGAGACTCTTGAGAGTCTCATGGACTGCAAGAAGATCAAACCTATCCATTCTGAAGGAAATCAGCCCTGAGTGCTCACTGGAAGGACAGATCCTGAAGCTGAGGCTCCAATACTTTGGCCACCTCATGAGAAGAGAAGACTCCCTGGAAAAGACCCTGATGTTGGGAAAGATGGAGGGCACTAGGAGAAGGGGACGACAAAGGACGAGATGGTTGGACGGTGTTCTCGAAGCTACCAACGTGAGTTTGACCAAACTGCGGGAGGCAGTGCAAGACAGGAGTGCCTGGCGTGCTATGGTCCATGGGGTCACAAAGAGTCAGACACGACTAAACAACTAAACAACAACAACATGGGACAGCTCCATCTGGACTACTGTGTACAGTGCTGGATATTATAGAGTTGAACATGGAATGTACAATTGAAATACTGTGCTAGAGTCAGTGGGGGCTGGTAGGGTGCAGGGCAGAGAAGCTAAGAGTGTGCAGAACCAGAGGTAGGTACAGCCACAGATAACAGCAGGTGGATCAAGAAACTGAGTACAGGCTTTCCAATCCATTGAACACAACAGGACTTCTAAGTAGACCTACATAGGATTTGTTCTATATATTCTACCCCCATCTCTCAGATGTCCAGATACAAAAAAGGACAGGCTAAGTAGACCTACATAGGATTTGTTCTATATATTCCTTCCCCATCTCTCAGATGGCCAGATACAAAAAAATGACAGGACTCCTGCCCCCTAGTTATGTAGAAGAGGGCAAGCTATTGATGGCATCCATCTGTCTAAGGAGTCAATGGAGGAGTGTGCCTTTGGGGGTGAGGTCAAACTCTTGGAAGGTTACAAAGCCTGCTGTGGTCGTAGAGCAGAGCTTTCCAAACTGTGCGCCGCGACATGTTAGTGTGTTGGCTGCAGTGTGTAGGTGTGTCACGTGAACACTCTTTGTGTTCCTCCTGGGGCTAGAAAGAAGTTAGTTTAACCTCCAGTTTGCTAGTAAAACTGAATTACTCTTTCGTGAAATGATGCATGTCTAAAAAATGCATCACCAACATGAAAAGTTTTCAAGGCTCTGCTGTAGAGACTGATGTGGGAGAGACATGCCTTGTTGCAGCTGGGGCAGATGAAGGCATCCGGTCATGCTGCTGCAGATGCACCATGGCATTTCTTCTCTCTTCGCTCCTCCCAGAGGTCATTCCTCCTCTGGTCACTGCTATGGGTATACAACCTGACTGTCTCCAGGCACTGCAGTCATCTGCAAGGGATTCCCAGGGTTGAAGTTTCCAGCCTTCATGTCAGGTTTCATTGCATCACATCTTTGTAATGCAGAGTTGGTCTGCCAATGGGCCTGGTGCCTGAAGCCAGCTACCCGTAGAACAGGCACCCCCAAACTTTGGCCCGCCAGATGTTTTGGACTACAATTCCCATCAACTCTGACCACTGGTCCTCTTAGCTAGGGATCATTGGAGTTGTAGGCCAAAGCATCTGGAGGGCCACAGTTTGGGGATGCCTGCCATAGAGCATGTCCTTGGGGACCTTGCCATATTCCATTCTGTGGACATGATCAAGCCAGCATAGATTGTTCTAAGACAGGAGTATGAACATGCTGGGAATGTGGGCTTGGGAGAGCACATCCTTGTTTGAAATTCTGTCCTGCCATGTGACACTCAAAATCCTCCTGACACAGCACACGTGGAAGGGCAAGCTATATCTTCTAGTAGTCTCTGTTCTACACAGGCATTAAAGTTTCAGGATCCCTTTCCTCTTTTACATCTGGCCTCTCTCTCGCTCTTTCTCTCATCCTCCTGCATCTGTGCACCATTCTTTCCTAAGCACAGAGTGCCATGAATGCTTGCATGGGGGTATTTGTTGTTGTCGTTGTTAAATTACCCAAAGCAGCATCTTGTCCTGGCTTCTGTTAGTGCAACAACTTAGTGCACAGTCAGTTAAGTTACTTTGACAACCGAGGCAAAGAATTCCACAAGCACTCACTACTGGGAGTAAAAACAAACAATCAATCAACCCAATAACAACAAATTAAGTAATAGTTTGATGCCCTTTTATTATAACCCCAATCTGCTGCCTGAGGCTGCCCCCTCCCTTTCTATAATGACAGGGCCGCCTCTGCAAGACAGGGATAGTTGCATAGTTTTACGCATCCTTTCAGGTACTTTAAAGCACAATGCAGACTAAGGGGGAAAAGTCATTTCAAGCCCTTTCAATTTTGGCTTCTCTTTCTGTCATTCAAAAAAAAAAGGCCCCCTTTTTATGGAGGTCACCTTCCATCTCACTGGGTGTGAATTTGATGGCAAGAGGGAGAAATGCCTTCTCTCCTTGTTTGTATAACAGAAAGCTTTCAAGCTGATCTCATCACTCTCTGCCTGCATTTTGTAGGCACTGACATCAAGTCAAAAACATTTTCCTTCTTCAGTAAGAGACAGGGAGGAGCTGAGTGCCCATGCTATGTGCTGCATAGAATGACAGGTTGGTGAATGGGAGTAAGGGTACATAGGGCAAATATCAAATAGTAAATGGGGTTGTCCATTCGCCTTACATTTAGTTCCGGGCTGACAGCATAACACCTAGAGGTTATTCTCATGATGGGCATCAAAGAGTCAGATGTGAATGGTTTTCCTTGATGCTTTGACTTTTATTTGGTCTCAGCAGCAAGCGCTGTAGAGGAACAATGCCTGTTCTGCAGTGTTGCAGTGTTCAAAACTCAACTCTACTCAACCCCTAACAGAATTGTCCCAAGGACAATCAGTTGAGGGTGGCTTCTCAAATTCCCTGGCATTTCTGAAGGAAGAATGGTGTGTGAAGGAGGAACAAGCACATATTCATTGTGCATTATTGGGAGCAAATTCAAACCTGTTGGAGAGTTAGTCTCTGCTGTGGCTGTAAACACCAATACAGGAGAGACATGTTTTATCACAGGTGGAGCAGTTGAAAGCATTCGGTTTTGCTGCTGCAGAAGAACCATGTCATTTCTTCTGTCTGCGTTCCTCCCAGCAGTCATTCATCTTCTGGTTACGACTGTGGATACACAACCTGTCTGTCTCCAGACACTGGGTCATCTGCAAGAGATTCCCATATAGCAGGGTTAATGTTGCTAGCCTTCACGTCATGTTTGCAGACATCTTTGGAACGTAGAGTTGATCTGCCAACAGGCCTAGTGCCGGAAACCAGCTTCCCACAACCTATCCAGGAAGCAGTTTGATGGAGGTGCTGTAAGCGTAAACTCTCTCTTTGCACATTACTGAGAAAAGTGAAAAGAGAAGCTATGGTCCATGGGGTCACGAAGAGTCGGACACGACTAAACGACTAAACAACAACAATTGGTTGCAGACAACATGGAAATTATATATATTTATATAATACAGATTTTTTTGTTGTTGGAGGGGTTATACTGTTTAGAGATTTGTTGGAATATAAAGCAGTATATAAGTTCAATAAGCAAATGGTAAGCCACTTTTAATACTGGCCTACAGATGCTCTGCTGCTTGTGGATCCAGAAATGGGGCATGTCTAGCTGAGGCCATGGATCCAGAGGATCCTGTTCTTCCTTATTCTCCTGACAATCTCAACAGAGGTCCTTAAAGTACCCCAGCCCTGGAGCTGGCACTGTTAATTCTTTCCTGTTGACTGTAATGAGATTGGTTGCAGCTCCCCATTATGGCTGCTGTAAACTAGCAGGGATTTGGATGTCGCAATGGTTCAGCTGCTGACTTTCCTCCCCCTGTAGGGAGAATTGCTCAGAACATTTTCATCTGAATGCGTTCAATTATTGTATTTCCATGACTGCTGTGGGGAAGAGGGGCAGGATTGCCATCGATGTGGTATGCTTTTGCTATCATTAGCGCTTGGTTCCAAGTATGGGCCCAGAGCATCTTTACCTATTCAAGCATACATTAATGTACAAGAGCCTGCCATCCATCCACCTCGCAAAAGCATCACTAATGACGAACGCAATGCTGTGAGTGTGTGTGTGTGGGGGGAAACAGGAGGTTTTACCATGAACAAGTTGCAGTGATGAAGCTCAGTGCTATTGCATTTCCCAAATGTTCTAATAAGTTATTTATTCATGCATTTATTCCCCGGGAGAAATGTTTTTCATGAGGATGATTTCCTTCTCTTTGCAAGGAAGAGGTGTTTTTCACACAAGTGATGTTAGCTCTATTGATTTTTTCTAGTGATTAACAACGGGAAATGACTGATATATGCCAACACTATGTTGCAGGTCCACTGTGTTGGACACATAGAGAACTAAGAAGCTTATGCAGGGCAAAAGTCAAGGACTTGAAATAATGTAAACTTCTCTTACACTTGACATTTTGAGCGCCCTCCTCATTTTCTTTTATTTATTTATTTATTGTTTATTATTATTTTTTTGCTGAGGAGTTCTTTGTGTAAAAGTCCATTCTTGGGCATTACTGTCACTTCTGCTTTGACTATGGAACATTAACTCTGTTTTTGTTGCTCACATCTAGCAGTGATGAGATGAAACGTGGCATATCCAGGCTGATAACCTAACATTTTCATACTTTTAAATGTGTGTGTGTGTGTGTGTGTGTGTGTGTGTGTGTGTGTGTGCGTGCGTGTGTGCGTGCATGCACACACACACACACACACACACACACACTTAAAACTCTCCTTTTCCTGCTGGCTTCTTTGGTTGACTATTCTCAGTATATACAGTATATTTACCACTGTATTCTGCTCTGGTCAGACCTCACCTGGAGTACTGTGTCCAGTTCTGGGCACCACAGTTCAAGAAGGATACTGATGAGCTGGAACGTGTCCAGAAGAGGGCAACCAAAATGGTCAAAGGCTTGGAAACGATGCCTTATGAGGAACGGCTTAGGGAGCTGGGTATGTTTAGCCTGGAGAAGAGAAGGTTAAGGGGTGATATGATAACCATGTTCAAATATATAAAAGGATGTCATATAGAGGAGGGAGAAAGGTTGTTTTCTGCTGCTCCAGAGAAGCAACGGATTCAAACTACAAGAAAGAAAATTCCACCTAAACAGCAGGGACAATGTAAAAAAAGCAGTTTAAGTACCGTATCTTGATACACCCTTATAATATATTACAAGGAAAACATAAACAGTAGGTCTTTCAGGTCAGGGTTAACTAGCCAATGATATTGATGAAGTAAATTAGATAAAGGCAATAATTAAGGGAGTTGTCTGGTGGTCTCTTTGTGCCAGACTTCCCAATATGGTGGCCTCCAGGTGTTTTATACTACAATTCCCATCAGCCCCAGCCAGCATGGCTAATGATCAGGGATAATTGGAGTCCAAAACATATGAAGGACGCCATGGAGGGGGAAGTTGTTCTATACTGTCAGTCTGGTTATTCAGCTACCTGCTCTATTATTCTAACTCGGGCAGTATTCATCAGTACTGAATTAAGTAATTAAAAAGAAGTGAATGAACCAGCAGTGTAAAGTCTGGTATTCTGCACCTGCAGAGCAAACATGCCAGAGTTTAGCTTCTGCTCTATTTGGAGCACTGGGTATTGCTTGGCAAGGAAGAGAAAAGTCTCAGGTTTGCAATAAATCTATGCATGCTGTCTTCTGCCTGGAATCACTAATTCACTAGGACTTTCTTACGTCCACCGGAGGGTCATTCATTTTCTGAATTGCTCAACCCTTCACACAGAGACATGCACACTCTGATTTTTGGAAGCAGCCGAGTGAAAGTGTGCGTCATTAATTTCCATGGCCTGTGCTGAAAATTATCCAGAATGTTTTCCATTAAAATTCAAGGTTCATATCTTCACACCTTCCATGTAGCACTGCTCCAAATTAAACTCACTTATAAATTAGGAAAGGTGCCAATGCAATCATAGTATATAGCTTAAGTGCTAGAATGATTTCCTGGGTTTAAGCTAACTAATTCTCTTCCTGCTTTGGTATGTTTTCAGCCCTCCCCACTCTTACTCATACAGCCCTCCTCAAATTTGTTAAGACCCATGAGATCATATTGCTAACGTGATTCGTAGGGTAAGAAGAAGAAGAATATGAGACTGAGTGGAATGTGAATGGAAAGGTAGCTTTCTATTATACTGATAGACGCTAAGATGATTTGCAAGTGCATTGAACAATACAGAGTCCCATAGAAGAAAATTGGGCTTACTGCAGTGGAGTAAGTCTGTTAAAGATTACAGCCTTAGGTAAAGGACCCCTGGACAGTTAAGGCCCCCTGGACAGTTAAGTCCAGTCAAAGGTGACTATGGGGTTGTGGTGCTCATCTCGCTTCAGGCCAAGGGAGCCAATGTTTGTCCACAGACAGCTTTCCAGGTCATGTGGCCAGCATGACTAAACCGTTTCTGGTGCAACGGGTCACTTTGATGAGTGCCAGAGTGCATGGAAATGCCATTTACCTTCCCGCCATAGCAGTACCTATTTATCTACTCACGCTGGTATGCTTTTGAACAGCTAGGTTGGCAGAAGCTGGGACAGAGCAACGGGAGCTCACCCCGTCACGTGGATTTGAACCACCAACCTTCTGATCAGCAAGCCCAAGCGGCTCAGTGGTTTAGACCATAGTGCCGCCCACGTCCCTGGGAGTAAGCACCATTGAACTCAGTGGGACTTACTTGCAAGCAAGATTGTGTAGTGCCAATAGACTCTTACTAGGGTTTGAAATACCACAATACCACATGATTGTGCAGAACTACTGAGAAATTGAAAATGTTTTATTCCTTTTCTGTTTGGAGCTGGAACAGGGGAAACACTTGGTGGCAGTTTTCTAAATTTGTGCAACAGTAAGAACAACTAATGTGGCTTTTGCATCTTTTGTTGCCTCCGGTGAAGTTTCTACCATCCCATACCTCATATCCCTTTAAAAGGGTAAGAATATCCTGTTGTGGTATGCTGGAAAAGAGGCACATCTTGGTCATAGTTGCTGGCAGCTAGCTGACAAAATGCTGACAGTAGCATAATAGCTTTTTTGCAAATGAAATCCATCACCTTGGGCTGTGTTCTCTTCATGTCTCATAACCTAGTAAACAGCATCTGGCCTCTTCTTGACTTCACCCAGGCAAATCAAAGCAAAGGCGCATGAGTGGAGAGGGTGTGCTCTAGGGGAAGAAAATGCACTTCCACTGAAAGTGCTTTCCCACTCTTTGCAAGCAAGGGAATGGCTGGGTAGAAATACCCAACTTTTCCATGTAATAACAGCATAACGTAGCACCTTTTGTTACTACTCTTCCTTGAAGAAGAAAAAGGAGGGAGGGCTAGCTAATGGCTTTAGAGATTTCTCTCTATGTAACAGAGGTACGTGCAGAATCTCCCCGTGGGTCTCAGGCCATAAAGGTATTACAAAGTAGCAAAATCTCAGTTTGAACTCTGCTCTCCCAAGAGACATTGATGAGCTCACATTACACAAGGCAGTCAGACATTGCTCTAAAACGGTGGGGAGTGCTTTATACAAATGACCCAGCAGGCCCAAGCGATCACCCTTTCCAACCCACTCCTTTTGGGAATCAATCAGGTGGGGTGGCAGGGTCTGGAGACTCCCACAAGTCCTTTGCCCTTTTGCTGCTCCCACTCTCCTTCCTTAATGCAGAATGGGCTTTGGCTAGTTGCCTGTTTCAGGGGTTGAGTAGAGATTTTTGGAGGGATTGTTTGATCAGCCTTTAGGATCCGTTTCCGTCTGTATGTTCTTACCTGGGAGTAAGTCTCATTGAATTCAATGAGATTTCTAAATGGATACATGAGGATTGTGCTGTTGTATTAGGGTTTTGTAAGGACCCAGGTGGCGCTGTGGGTTAAATCACAGAGTCTAGGGCTTGCTGATCAGAAGGTCGGCGGTTCGAATCCCTGCAACGGGGTGAGCTCCTGTTGCTTGGTCCCAGCTCCTGCCCACCTAGCAGTTCGAAAGCACATCAAAGTGCAAGTAGATAAATAGGGACCGCTCCGGTGGGAAGGTAAACGGCGTTTCCGTGCGCTGCTCTGGTTCGCCAGAAGCAGCTTTGTCATGCTGGCCACATGACCCGGAAGCTGTCTGCGGACAAACGCCGGCTCCCTCAGCCTATAGAGCGAGATGAGCGCCGCAACCCCAGAGTCGGACACGACTGGACCTGATGGTCAGGGGCCCCTTTACCTTTATTAGGGTTTTGTAGCAGTGGTGCAGAGGTTGAACCCCAAAAGAGCAACACTTGTCAAACAAAGGAAAATTACTAAAGGTTCTCAGTACACTTTCCATTGTTCTTCTAAAGGTACCCTGCACAAGTTGTGACACCTGAATGTTGAATGCAGATTGGCAGCATTATATTGTTACATGTTTATAAAATCTCACGCAAGTGGGTGGTGTTTAGCCCTCAGTGACCTTATGTTGTGCCTGTCTAAGTTGCTCCTATCCAAATTCCAGGACTCTTATCACCAGAATAAAAAACACCACAATATTATTATGTTATTATAGGCATATAAGTGTATTTTCTCATGCTCCTTGTGATTTAATTAATATTAACTGGGATGTATTTAAAGCTTGGAAGAATGCTCGTTTAAGCTTGCTAGGTCTAGTAGCTCATTAATCTCTTGAAAGATGCCATCTCAGATAAAATGCTTCATCAAATAATAGTGCTTCAGTCATAAAAGAATATAATAGCAAAAGCATTCAAAACTGAGTTCCTAATGTTCCATTTCCTAAATGAGGCAGCCTATTAGCTTGATCTCTGCCTTATAGATGAATGGGAAGACTGTATGCTTCACACAGAACTTTTTATAGTTTGAAACAATTGTTCCTGTCTCCCTCTGTTCATGTGTCTTCTTGCTTTATATATCATATTGAAATCGTTTCTCTCTCCCAGCATGACACAAGCCCTTTTCAGATATTCAGTGGATGTGTATAGGAGAAAAAGAGGGACACAATTGCACACATTGTCCCTGCTGACTCTTGCCACCACTTCAAATAGGTTTTCTCAACTTCTCATATAAATCCTGAAGTACAACAGAACGTTTAAGCATGGATGCTTATAAAGAGCTTAATTCTATAATGCTGTAGTCCTAATCCCCCTGACGTTGATGGCTGGGGGGGGTAGGGTTAGGATAGCACATAGTGTCCCCTCCACTGGTAGCAGAAGCTCCATCTCTAACCAACTGGGCAATAAATGACCACCAGGAATAACCAGCAGAAAGCCCATAAAACAGCCTAAACACACTCCCATATCTTGAATACTTATTAGATCAACCAATACTTATTAGATCAATCTCTACTTATTAGATCAATCTTGAATACTTATTAGATAACTTGATTCAAAAATGGATATGCATTTTTAAGAAAAACTTAAAAAAAGGTTTCAAATTCTAAACAAGGTATTAATTCCTAAATATAACATTTTTGATATTAAGCTGAACTTAAGCCTTGAATATAATAGCTCTACAATTTCCCATCATGCTACTGAATGCTGGTTTTAAAAAATCAATTCTATTTCTTTAATCAAGTGGGATGGAACCCAAGAAGTTCACTTCCCTTATTCATGCTCAAACAACAAATATTAACTAAGTGATTAAACAAACTCATCAAATTCATTCATCGCTTCCTTTTCTACCTACTACTGGATCAAATTTCCTTTCCCAAACTAGGAAACTATGTTTTTCTATAAGCCATCTCTTGCTTTTATTTTCATACTTCACTTATTTCTTTACCCTCTTTCCCCCTCCTATTTTGTTCCATGCCACTCATGCAGATTTATAGATCCCAGAGGAAGCTGACTGTTCCTTTTCACTGAGTTCCTCCAGCTCAATTTCAAATCCCAGCCTCAATGGGCATCATGTGATTTATACACAGTAACTGGAGGATCAATTCAACTGCAGAGCCTATTGAGACACATGGAAAACCCACTTCTATGTAAAAATTTATGTCACTTGTGACAGTTAAACAGCTGATAATTTCCCCAAAACTAGACGAGCCACATTTTTACTCCAGTGAAGGGCTGGCAGTTCCAAGATTTATTCCCCTTTCTACCCCCTTTTCTCCTTTTTATTTGAAATGTCTGGTTTTGCTGCTCACAGCAGGAGATCTCCTGTCTCCTATATATCATATTGAGGCCACATGAAAGATTGTACACACTACTGCTCCCAGCATGAGTTATGACTGACTTTATTACAGCATATTATATAAGCACAGGGAACATGCAACTTAGTTGTTATTTTCTAGAGGACTGAAACATTGCAAAACTTATCCTTATATTTATATCCCATTCATTATTGGCTCTAAATCTGCTCCTCTGCCTTCTTAATGTCTCTGGCATATCAAGTGTTGCTTGATTCTTCTGTCTGCTTAGGAGGCAAGAGGAAGCATTAATGGAAAATATTTGCGCTGTTTTACTTTCCCCTCCTCATGGGCTGTCCTTCAGCCTAGGGCAAGCCAAATCTATTTCTCAACAAAGAATAAAAGATTTGTATGTACTAGAGCAGGCATGTCAAACCTGCGGCCCTCCAGATGTTTTGGACTACAATTCCCATCTTCCCCAACCACTGGTCCTGCTAGCTAGGGATCATGGGAGTTGTAGGCCAAAACATCTGGAGGGCCACAGGTTTGACATGCCTGTACTAGAGTTACTTACATCAGACAATGTGCCATGTACACCACACTCACTTGGTCTGCCTCACAAATGAATGCCACATCTGTATTTTCTAAAAATATCCATGTACAGAACGGCTGCTTACCGCCCTTACGGCCCAACACAAAACCTCCTCTCCACTTGGGCACGCCATGCCATCTTTGCCTGTCTCCCTGTTCTCCTCGTCTGCCACAGAGGCTCACAGGTTCCCGTCATAAACCGTCCATTCAAATGAGCCAATCCATGGCAGCCATGGGAGTGAGTGGGCGGCGCATGGCGAGCAGACCTAAGAGAGGCAGGCTTCGCTCTGGTCTGTCCGCCATCTACCTAGCCTGGCCGACTCCCAAACAGTACCCAGTCTGCCGGGAGCGTCACCCACCCTCCCCTTCATTAATAGTCTTTTACTGCTCTAACCATTTCCTTTTCAGCTAGGAGACCTTTGCTGTGGTCTTTGGACTGTCACACAGTAGTCACAACTTTGGTGGTTTAGGCTTTGGGTTTAGGCCTTGGGTGGAATCTTATAGTGACTCACCTACCTCCTGTTCCCTGCAGTGGCAATAACAGGATACCCTGTTAGAGAGGTCTCTGTCCAAGGAGCCAGTTGTGTAGGGCTAGAGGGTCAAGAGTTTCCCTCAGAGTTTGGGGGGCATCCACATAAACCTGTGCTTTGCAATGGATCCACCCCCAAATAGATCCTGTCATGCCTCAGTCCCCCCCGGGGGGGTGATGAAAGGGATACAAGCCCAGTGCCTATGCCAAGGCTTCTTACATCTGAAATCAAAGTTGTGGCTATTTCAAATCTCAGATAGTTGTTGTGTCCATTGATTTTACCACTCAGTAGTTGGGCGCGCTGGGGTTGGGGGGCTCTGCGGCTGGGCATGCAAATGTCGTTTTGTCGGGAAATCAGCCCTGAGTGCTCACTGGAAGGACAGATCCTGAAGCTGAGGCTCCAATACTTTGGCCACCTCATGAGAAGAGAAGACTCCCTGGAAAAGACCCTGATGTTGGGAAAGATGGAGGGCAAAGGAGAAGGGGACGACAGAGGATGAGATGGTTGGACAGTGTTCTCGAAGCTACGAACATGAGTCTGACCAAACTGCGGGAGGCAGTGGAAGACAGGAGTGTCTGGTGTGCTATGGTCTATGGGGTCACGAAGAGTCAAACACGACTAAACAACAATAACAACAACATTTTACCCTCCAATATCTGAGATGGCAGGTTTACTAAAACTCCCTACAAGGCCAAGTGCTGTCCTTACAGTCATTTAGAGCTTGAAATGGTCTCTGATGTGTGTGTTTTTCTACTGTAGGATCTAGCAACAGGCTAAAAAATGCATAATTATGAGGCAGCTTTCTGGTCAATCCTTAGGGAGCCTTTTGAGTTGCATCATTGAGGGGTCTAATAAATTCATTACCTTATATATCTGAATGCTGTAATATCTGCTAGCTCCCAACTTGTCCCAGTTGTTCTTCTGAGGTTATGATTGATTTTTTAAATATATAGAGTGTTTTTTTCTAGGGGTACACGGCACCAGCACCGCTTCCCCCCCAATGTTAAAAGTGTGTCACTTACTATAACAACTTCATAGTAAGTACCAGCACCATGTTGTTGTTGTTTTAAAAAAAGAGCAGTGTGTGTGTGTGTGTGTGTGTGTGTGTGTGTGCATATTTCTATATATAGATATAACTAGATACAGATATAGATAAATAATGGTTTGTTGACTGTCATAAATATTTGCTTGATATCTGAGGTCTAGAATGTACATCTTATTATCATTAGTAAAGTCTTCTCATAGAACAAAAGTCTATCAATTGTTATTTTATTTGGGTGGGTGAAAGATGCAATAAACATTAGTGGTGAATTCCATTTCATATGTATAACATAAAACACTATGTATGCATTAACACCTCTGCCATGAGGCATACAGATAGTGAAATACCATTCCCCTCATATCCTATAAGACTGCATTTGGACCTTGTTAAACACACTGAACTTGTGAATTTCAGGTTCATAACAGGAGAGCTATCCTGATTGTAACCCAGTTCAATCGAAACTGTAGAAGCCAGCTCTATTATTTTCAAAGGCATCCCATACATTTTTAATTCATAAAAATGTCATCTTCTAAGACTGTAGAGTTGTAACATTCACAGGCATAATGCTAAGCATGCTTATTAGTAACCAGATGCTGAAGTATGTGTGTGGTGGGAGGAGAGTCCCATGCCATTCATTGAGGCTGAACCTGCAGATATGAGGAGGATCAGCTTTGCCTTTCAATATCTCACTTTGTCCCAGACTCAAACTGTATAGTCTAGGCCAAGTACAGCCTAAGGCACGGGTCAGCAAACTTTTTCAGCAGGGGGCTGGTCCACTGTCCCTCAGACCTTGTGGGGGGCAGGACTATATTTTGGGGGAAAAAATATGATCAAATTCCTATGCCCAACAAATAACCCAGAGATGCATTTTAAATAAAAGCACACATTCTACTCATGTAAAAACACGCTGATTCACAGACCATCCGTGGGCCAGAATTAGAAGGCAATTGGACCAGCCCTGGCCCCTGGGCCTTAGTTTGCCTGCCTACCCATAGCCTAAGGGCTTATGTACAGTGGAACCTCGGTTTATGAACACCTTGGTTTATGAATTTTCGGTTTACGAACGCCGCAGACCCATCTGGAACAGATTAATTCACTTTCCATTACTTTCAATGGGTGGGAAAGTTCGCTTCAGTTTATGAACGCTTCAGTTTATGAACAGACTTCCGGAACCAATTAAACCCATGCTTCGGGTTAAGTACGCTTCAGGTTGAGTACTCCGCGGACCCGTCTGGAACAGATTAATCCACCTTCCATTACTTTCAATGGGAAAATTCGCTTCAGTTTATGAACGCTTCAGTTTAAGTACTCCACGGACCGTCTGGAACAGATTAATCCACTTTCCATTACTTTCAATGGGAAAGTTCACTTCAGTTTATGAACGCTTCAGTTTATGAACAGACTTCCGGAACCAATTGTGTTCATAAACCGAGGTACCACTGTATAGTCCTGTATTCTGTTCTCATAGTGGTCAACCAATGCCTTTGGAAGCCACAAGCTAGACCTGAGGTACAATATTCTCCCCACTTCTGCTTCCCAATACCTGGTATCCAGAGGCAGAGTACCTTTAACAGTGGAAGGAGAACTTAGCCATCATGGCTAGTGGTTATTCATAACCTTAGTCTCCAGTAATTTTAAAGCCAGCCAAGTTGGTGACCACTGTCATTGCAGTATGTTCATTTGCCTGTCCCGAGTCTTCCAACAATGATGTTCCCGAGTTCTAGTATTATTGGCGAGGGAGAAAAACTTCTCCCTATCTGCTGTCATGTGCATCGTTATCATCCTTTCTTTTTAAAAAGCCCTATATATTTTAACATTTCCTCAATAGGAAGTTGCTCCAACCCCTTGTTCATTTTTGTCACTCTTTTCTGAACCCTTTCCAGTTCCACAATATCTGTTTTTGAGAAGAGCTGACCAGCATCTGGATCCTCACACAGCATTTATACAGCAGAAGCTTTCATCAGGCTGTGTCAAAATGTCTGAGAAAAAGCTCCTCCTCAGTTGCTGGAGAACCTGAGTGTTCCACTGCAGAATTGTCATGGGGGAAAACTTCCCATCCATGCATCCAGTTTTCGTACTGTTTATATTATTTTATTATTATTGAATCAAGCAGTGGTCTTGCCCCCTATTTCTTCCAGTCCTTCACTCTCGGCTTACTGCTTGTTTCCTTCACCAATGTGAACTAATAATAACATTTCATTCAACATTAATTGATTCAAAATTTCACTTCTCCTCCAATAATATTAAGTGAACTCTCCTCTTGCATTTCACCACCCACAAATAGTGTGGAGAATTTTGGAAGGTTATTTTTGCTTAGTCCTAGTTTTACCTCTCCCAGAAATGTAGAAAACATCTCTCTCGTTTTGTATTTGTGTGCTTATTTTACACCTAAAAAGAAGCGGCTCCTGCATGTTGTGGATGGGTAATAACCTGAAATTGGATTTGTGTAGTCAAGAGCAACATTAGCTAAATGAGTTGTTCCTTTTTTAATGAATCAGCTGGTATACTCTATCCAAGCCAGTATAGTTTATTCGCATCACAGCTTCCCTCCACAGATTTACACTCAAGGCTGTGAAGCCTGACTTCATTACTCTGGCTTCAGCTCTGAATCCAGAGGACCTTTTACTTAGCACTTGCTTTGCATTAAGAAATATCAAAAGGCACTTTATATTTACAGCTCTTGACAATGCTTTAAACCTCACAGGTCGTTCTTGCTAAATTAAATAAAATCTGCAGCACAAACTATGCAAATATATTTTGTCATTCTCCTCTCCAAAGTGCCTTTAAGCATTCCATCACAGGAAGCATGATTAGGTTAGGATATTTGCTTTCCCATAAGCACCTGTTGAGGGTTTTTTTTTTAAAAAAAGTGCATTGTTCTTTGCTGAAGGCAATAAAGTTAAATATTTCCTTCTCTAATGAAATGACGTTAACATCAATGATAATAAATAACATATCTATGTGACCAGGGTTAGAACAATGGTTTACAGTCAATTGATGTACTCTTTAGTGTTCCTTACCACAGTGTGTAGAATACTTAAAAGTACTTAAAATACTTAAAAGAGGGACGCAGGTGGTGCTGTGGGTTAAACCACAGAGCCTAGAGCCTGCTGATCGAATCCCTGCGACGGGGTGAGCTACCGTTGCTCGGTCCCAGCTCCTGCCAACCTTGCAGTTCGAAAGCACATCAAAATGCAAGTAGATAAATAGGTACTGCTACAGCGGGAAGGTAAACGGTGTTTCCGTGTGCTGCGCTGGTTTGCCAGAAGCGGCTTTGTTATGCTGGCCACATGACCTGGAAGCTGTACGCCGGCTCCCTCGGCCAATAATGCGAGATGAGCGTCGCAACCCCAGAGTTGGTCACGACTGGACCTAATGGTCAAGGGTCCCTTTACCTTTACCTTTGCCTTTACCACAGTGTGTAGAATACTTAAACGGGGATAACATGGAATTTTAAGGATCAAATGATTATCAATACTTTCAGATGTCTGAAAACCAGAACCTTCTGCTAAACCAACTCTCCCTAACCCAATCATCTGCTGTCAGTTTCTGTTACTTTCCCCCTCTGCTAGGGATGAATGAATTTATCAATTCATCTTCTCCCAGCAATCTGTTCTGCAGCAATTTGCAATTTTTTTGTGGTATGTGTGTTTGTTAAGGAATCCTCATGAAAATCATTAGCATTTTAGTGAGATTTTATTCTAATAAAACAATTTTGTTATAAACATTTGAGAAATATACACATTTCTTTCAAAGTACTTTCCCCTAATAATATATACTTTTGTACAGAGCAATTTTCCCTAATATAATGTATTCTGTATGTTATTTTCAACAATATATGCAATATATTCATACTTTAGTCTAGTAGTTGCATTTTTGTAACTTGGCTGGAGAACGGCATTGCAAGATTCAGAGAAGTGCCACTTTTGAAGACTGGCTGTGTTTCAGTTCATGTATTGTATCAGAAAGTACGGATTTGGCAAATTCACCTTTAAATGCAAACCGAATCAAATTTATCTGCCTTCCCTCCCTTATTTCTAGAATACAGTTACATTTTTAATCTCCCAAGTCCCGTCAGAGGCTCACTTCTCTAACACCTTTCTAAACCACTAAAATCTTTACTATTTAGGGAAGGATCTGGCTTTCGTTTTGAATTTTTTTGGCAGACCACAACCCCCCCCCCCTATCAGGGTCAGGAGTTACCTCCTTTCCAATTAATATGCTGGAAATACCAAAGTGACGTTATTTCTCCATTCAAGAGTCTAGCTTGCTCTTCACACTTCCAGGGATTGTGGATGGAAAGAACCAGTTGAAAACCAAAGCATCTGCTGGAAAAGATGTGGTATCTGGCTATTTTCACCAGATCCATCAGGTAAATAAGAACAATTTTCCCTGGCTAAGCCAGTAGAGTTGCTATTTACTGCTTTCTTCTGTTGGCCATGCCTTTTTGAATAGATATATTTTACAGCATTTGTATTACCCTTGGAAGTCAGGGTGTGATTTAATGATTTACTCTCTCAGCACTAGATTAAATGGGAGGTATTGTCAGTTGATCAAAGTATAAGATATATTGGATTCCCCCCCCCCCCCTTTCATAGCATCTTTGCTAAGTCAGGCATAAAAAAAGCGAACCAGTTCAGTGAACTGAGCAACCAAGTGATGTTAGAAAATGCATAGCCCTAGGCAGCGTCCATGATGGTATTTTAATCTATTTTTAAAGATCAGTTGCATTTTTTGTGTGTGTCTGTGATGTGACAAGAGGTCTTAAGAAAATACTAACTGTGAAGTGTGTCAGTGGTACAGGATTTGAATAGGTTTGGTGCAGACCAGCACAATAGGTGCTTTATAAAGTTGAACAACATGAACCATGCATGTTGATAACGCATTTGGCTTGAGAGTCACATGTTTTGCACCCCAGTCTGTATGTTACTTTGAAGGGAGGCTTACGTTCTCCACAGGCCTTTGAAGTATTTCAAGAAAAGCTGTGAGTAGGACCAGATGAGAGCACACCTGTGCAGCAAGATGTTTTAAAGTGGGTCCTAGGAGCAGTGCCGGATTTACATATTAGCTAAACAAATTATAGCTCAGGGCCCCACTCTATTGGGGGCCCCCCAAAAAATTAAAGGGGAAAAAAACGGATGTACATTTCCAAAATATAAGATAAAAAACAAATAAAATAAAACCTACATACAACAGTGTTTTGTGTTGTGTAGGCTCCTATTTGTTATGTGCAAATGGCTTTAGATACTTCTTAGGTCCATAAATTACCATATAGTATATATTCAACACAAAAAAAGCGACAATTTGTTGTTGACAAAGGACAGCTGGACATATAAATGGCAGTGGCATCACAACGGGGTGGGGGGTGGGGGGCAGTGCACTCCTGGTGCCACGTCTCTGGGGGTGACAAGGCGGTGCCCCACCGTGGCGGCGCGAACAGCCATCACGCAGCCACAACTGCATGCGGAGGATCCTCCGTCCGTTTGGTGCTGGAGCGCCGCCTCAACGGTACGTAGCAGTTTGAGAAGAGACAGAAAAAGACAGAAGAATGAAATGTAATGTATTGTGATATAACACATTCTATTTTCTTTATGTTGAAAAAGAATAAGAAGGTAGCCAAATGCAAGACATACAGCAGGCATCCCCAAACTGCGGCCCTCCAGATGTTTTGGCCTACACCTCCCATGATCCCTAGCTAACAGGACCAGTGGTCAGGGATGATGGGAATTGTAGTCCAAAACATCTGGAGGGCCGAAGTTTGAGGATGCCTGACGTACAGTCTCAATTTATGTCTTCATCTCAAGTTCTAAAACTGTGAGGCAGGAACAGACAGTCCCTCTCAGTGTGTGGATGGTCTGATTAAGAGGACATTCTCAGTTGATCTGTTATGGGAGAGACAATGGAGGAAGCAAGACAATTGTAGGAGAGAAACGTCAATTGCTTCCCAGATTCTGGTGGAAATTAGCACAGTATTGGAGGCACTGGTGGGATATGGTTCTTGAGACAAGCTCAGAAGAGACCAACTCATTTTGTTCAGGCTGCCATTTCTGAACAGTCTTCACAAAGCACATTTATGTACTAGTTGCAGGTAGGTAGCCGTGTTGGTCTGACGTAGTCGAAACAAACAAACAAAAAATTCCTTCCAGTAGCTCCTTAGAGACCAACTAAGTTTGTCATTAGTATGAGCTTTCGTGTGCCTGCACACTTCTTCAGATACACTGAAACAGAACTCACCAGACCCTTATGTATAGTCAGAGGGTGGGGAGGGGTATTACTCAGAAGGGTGGTGGGAATGGGTGATTGGCTGATAGGAGTGGTAAACCTGTTGATGACTGTTGACGACTGCAATTGGTCTTGCAGGAAAAAGCAAGGGGTGAGATGGCTAAAGATAGCTTTATCATGTATAATGAGATAAGAATCCAATGTCTTTATTCAGACCAGGTCTCTCCATGGTTTTAAGCTTGGTAATGAGTTGCGATTCAGCAACTCAGCGATTCAGCAAATTTTCTGTAATAAGACAGCTACTTTGAGATCTTGTCCTGGGAGATTGAAGTGTTCTCCTACTGGTTTCTCTGTCTTGTGATTCCTGATGTCAGATTTATGTCCATTTATCCTTTGGTGTAGGGTTTGGCCTGTTTGTCCAATATAGAGAGCTGAAGGGCACTGTTGGCATTTGATGGCATACAAAATGTTAGAAGATGAACCATTAAATAGTCCTGAGATGGTATGTTTGATGTTGTTGGGGCCAGTGATGGTGTTGTCCGGGTGTATGTGGGAGCAAAGTTGGCATCTGGGTTTATTGCAGGCTCTGGTACCAGTGTCCATGTTAAGTCTGGTGGTGGTATTATTGTGGGTGAGGAGTTGTTTTAAGATTGGGTGGCTGTCTGTAGGCAATGAAAGGTCTTCCTCTGAGAGCTTGAGAAAGAGAACTGTCATTGTCTAGGAGAGGTTGTAGATCTCATTTATGTAGTCAGGCCTCCAGCTTAGAAAGGCAAGAATAAGGGTAGACAATGGGAGAGAAGTTTGCGGCTGCATGTTCAAATATTGTGATCCAATTTTACAACCAATGTTTACAATATGCATATATATTGTGGGGGGGATGTGTATGAAAATTGGTGGAAATAACATACAAAAATGCATATTAGGAGATGTTGATTGAAAAAAATTAGTACATTAGTCAAAACGGCGTAACAATGTGTTAGGAGAAAATCATATTGAAATGCTGAATTTTCTTCATTTCTTTAAAAAATGCTAATTGATGCAGAAATGCGGGGAACTGAATTTAAGGTTGGAAAAAAGAGAAACTGAAAGAACCAAAATTGCTTTCATTGCCACCCTCTGCATGATCATCACAGAGATGAAGATTGGCCTGACTACATAAATGTGCTTTGTGAAGACTGTTCATAAATGGCAGCCTGAACAAAATGAGTTGGTCTCTTCTGAGCTTGCCTCCAATACTGCACTAATTCCCACCAGAATCTGAGAGGCAATTCATGTTTCTCTCCTATAATTGTTTTGCTTCCTCCATTGTCTCTCCCATAACAGATCAACTGAGAGTGTCCTCTTAATCAGACCATCCACACACTGAGAGGGACCGTCTGTTCCTTCCTCACAGTTTTGGAACTTGAGATGAAGACATAAATTGAGACTGTATGTCTTGCATTTGGCTACCTTATTATTCCTTTTCAACATAAAGAAAATAGAATGTGTTATATCACAATACATTACATTTCATTCTTCTGTCTTTTTTCTGACTCTTCTCCAAATGCCCTACTTTTTATCTTATTGTCTCCTTCCCTGTCATCAGCTTTTGTACACATCTCAACAGACTGCATATCTGTAAATTGCCTCAATTCCATCTCCATGAACCTCTCTGAAATTTTTATTTCTCTGTTACTCTTTAGGGTAAAGGTGGGGAAACCTCTTGTCTAGCGGCAAGTTATATCTTTTTTATCTTTCCAACTGATTCTCATAACTATTTGGGCTCTGTCAGCCATGTCTGTATTTACTGAAGAATGTACTTTCTGAATGCATTTTCCTTCAGAGAAGTAAAAGCAGCAAACCTGAAGGAAATCTGTGCTTTTCATTCATTCTAATGGTATATTTTTCATTGAACTCGGTTAATCTGTTGCTCATGGAGGAGGGGAGGGTCTGTACAACTGAAAGAGAATGTGCATTATTGAAATAATAATTATCTGTGGATCCAAAATGAAAATGGGGACTGTTTTGCTCCAGGCCTAATCAGGATGTTCAATAAAAAAATTCCTTCAGTAGCACCTTAAAGACCAACTAAGTTTATATTTTGGTATGAGCTTTCGTGTGCATGCACACTTCTTCAGATACACTAGAAACAGAAGTGTCAGACCCTATATATATACAGAGGGTGGTGGGGGTGGGTGGGAATGGGTGATGGGCTGATGGGAGTGGTAAACCTGTAGATGGCTGTTAATGGCTGCTGATGGCTGCAATTAGTCCTGGGGGGGGGGGGGGAAGCAAGGGCTGAGGTGCTAAAGAAAGCTTGATCATGCATAATGAGATAAGAATCCGATGTCTCTATTCATCCCAGGTGGTTCCATGGTTTTAAGCTTGGTAATGATTTCCAATTCAGCAACTTCTCTTTCCAGTCTGTTCCTGATATTTCTCTGTAATAAAACAGCTGCTTTGAGATCTTGTATAGAATGTCCTGGGAGATTGAAGTGTTCTCCTACTGGTTTTTCAGTCTTATGGTTCCTGATGTCAGATTTATGTCCATTTATCCTTTGGACCCAGGTGGCGCTGTGGTTAAACCACTGAGCCTAGGGCTTGCCGATCAGAAGGTCGGCGGTTCAAATCCCTGTGACGGGGTGAGCTGCCATTGCTTGGTCCCAGCTCCTGCCAACCTAGCAGTTCGAAAGCACGTCAAAATGCAAGTAGATAAATAGGTACCGCTACAGCGGGAAGGTAAACGGCGTTTCCATGTGCTTCTCTGGTTTGCCAGAAGCAGCTTTGTCATGCTGGCCACATGACCTGGAAGCTATACGCCGGCTCCCTCGGCCAATAATGCGAGATGAGCGCGCAACCCCAGAGTCGGTCACGACTGGACCTAATGGTCAGGGGTCCCTTTACCCTTTACCTTATCCTTTGGCGTAGGGTTTGGCCTGTTTGTCCAATAAAGAGAGTACAAGATCTCAAAGCAGCTGTTTTATTACAGAGAAATTTCAGGAACAGACTGGATCAGCCCATCACCCATTCCCACCCACCCCCACCACCCTCTGTATATATATATAGGGTCTGACACATCTGTTTCTAGTGTATCTGAAGAAGTGTGCATGCACACGAAAGCTCATACCAAAATATAAACTTAGTTGGTCTTTAAGGTGCTACTGAAGGAATTTTTTTTATTTTGCTTCGACTCAGACCAACACGGCTACCTACCTGTAACAGGATGTTCAAGGCATCCATCCTAGTTCCAGCAATGTAGATCAAGGCCAAGGCCAAATAGCTATCATGGATTGGGCTAGTTTGACCACAGTGGTCCAGACACTGG